>NW_027411755.1:235300755-235900755 GCF_047663935.1 Musca autumnalis
GTGCCAATTTATATCGAAATCGGTTCAGATTTGCATATAGCTCCCATACATAATTTCGGCCGATTTTCTGTATTTGAGGCACCAAACACGCTATTTATATCCAATTTCAATAAAATTTGGAACGTGTGACGGAACTTTATCTAGAAATACAGGTGCCAAATTATATCGAAATCTGTTCAGATTTGGATGTAGCTCCCATATATATTTTCGGCCGATTTTCCGCATTTGATGCACCAAACACGCTATATATGTCCAATTTCGCTGAAATTTGTAACGGAATTTGGTCTAGAAACCAATGTGCCAAATTATATGGAAATCGATTCATATTTGGATATTGCCCCTATATATATTTTCGGCCGATTTCCTGTAATTTATGCACCAAACACTGTATGTATGTCCAATTACGCTGAAATTTGGAATGTCTGACGGAATTTGGTCTAGACATAAATGTGCAAAATTATATCGAAATCGGTTATAATTTGGATATAGCTCCCTTATATATTTCGGCCGATTTGCTGTATTTTATGCACCAAACACGCTATTTATGTCCAATTTCAATGAAATTTGGAATGTGTGACGGAATTTGTTCTTGAAATAAATGTGCCAAAATATATCGAAATCTGTTCAGATATGAATATAGCTCCCATATATATTTTCGGCCGATTTCCTGTATTTGATACACCAAACACGCTATATATGTCCAATTTCGATGAATTTTGAAATGTGTGACGAAATTTAGTCTAAACATAAATGTGCCAAATTATATCGAAATCGGTTCAGATTTGCATATAGCTGCCATACATAATTTCGGCCGATTTCCTGTATTTTATGCACCAATCACGCTATAAATGTCCAATTTCGCTGACATTTGAAGGTGTGACGCAATATGTTCTAGAAATAAATGGGACATATAATTTGTCGGTTCGGATTCGAATATAGCTCCCGTATATATTTTCGGTCGATTTCCTGTATTTTATGCACCAAACACGCTATTATGTCCAATTTCAATGAAATTTGTAATGTGTGACGGAATGTGGAGTAGACATAAATGTACCAAATTATATCGAAATCGGTTCAGATTTGGATATTTCATAAAAAATATAAATAATATTAAGTCGGTAGAAGTCACCAATATAGTACGCCTGTACTTATAGTCGGAAAGGAAAAAAGAAACCAAGGCTACACGTATTAAATATCATATATCTAAAAGACTTCTTATATAATTCTCTCTATGTAGTTTGACAACAATAAAAAATATATAAACATATACATATCTGCATATGTACATTCATACATATGTATACAAATATTACAAACATTGAAAATCAAATTTGAAACTTCAATAACAATATTCAAAAAAATTAACATGCCGCCAAAAAAATCTTTGTTAGCCAAACGAACTAAAAGGTCAATGACTCTACAGTCTCAAAGGGGGACGGAAACGACAGAAGAGCGTGAAAATCGTTTAAGAAATGCACGGAATAGAGCCTCAACTTCAAGAGCTGCTGAAACATTGGAACAGCACATCGCCCGCCTTGAAAGTCAACGGGTATTAGCGTCTACCTCACGTACTAACCAATCACAAAATCTGCAAAATGAACGACTTTCCAGTCAACAAATTAGATCGTCAAGCTCAAGGGAAAACGAAGCACCCGAACAACGACAAGTACGCCTTCAAAGTCAACGTATTAGGTCGTCAACGGTGAGAGTACACGAGACAACAGAACAACAACAAATTCGTCTATCCAACGATCGTGATAGAACACGTTCTTTAAGAGCTAATGAGCCATCGAGTGGACGTGAAGAACGTCTCAGGAATGACCGCCTCAGAGTAGCTCATGCTAGACGCAATGAAACACAGAATGAACGAGAAAGACGTCGCAGAAATGAACGCTCCAGAGTAGCACAAACGAGAGGTAATGAGACATTAGCGGAACGTGATGCGAGCAGAATTCAACGCCAAGTTCAAACCCGTCTAAGTGCATATGAACGTATGGCATTTAATTACAATTCAAATATGGATTGCAGTGGCGATGAATTAGTCTCTATTGGTCACATGGATATTGTTTGTGGATATTGTAATGCGGTTAAATACAAAAATGAACCACCCGGAATTTGCTGCAGTAATGGCAAAATTGTGTTGCCTGAATTACGGCCACCCCCGGAACCACTGCTTTCATTAGCTTCGGGAACAACTACAGAATCTAGAAATTTTCTTTCAAAGATTCGAAAATACAATTCATGCTTTCAAATGACGTCGTTCGGGGCCACTAAAGTAGTCAGAGGAAATTTTATGCCAACATTTCGGGTCCAAGGACAAATATATCATTGTATGGGACCGCTGATACCCACAAGAGATCATAAATATCTTCAGATTTATTTTATGGGACAACCAGATGATCTTGACCAGGTCCAACAACGTCGGCAATATAATCCTGCCACAAATGAACGAATTGTTGCCGAATTGCAAGAAATGCTGCATGAAAATAATGAATTAGTACGAACATTCAAAAAAGCTAATAATGATTTACAACTACTTTCGGATGACCACCAAATTGTAATATACGCTGACAAGACACCTGCAGGTGAACATAGAGGACGCTACAATGCCCCTGCTGCTAATGACGTTGCAGTTTTAATGGTGGGAGATCCCGTTGCTCAACGAGATATCGTAGTTCGTCGACAAGACGATAGGATAAACCGAATATCGGAAACGCATCGATCATATGATGCCCTACAGTATCCAATTATTTTCCCATACGGAGACGATGGATACCATTTTGAACTTCGCCAAATTAACCCAGCAACAAGTAAGTGTATTTTGATTGTGCAACTTTGCTAAAAAATACTGAAAACGGATGACAAATGAGTACCATACACTACACCTAATGAGTACCGCATACTACACCTACAAATATGACATTTCGGAAGAAAATTTTTAAAAAGTGTATGGAAAAATTGCATTTCGGGGGAAGAGGGGATTGTGCCCCCATGCTCAACGCCCCCCCCCACCTTCCGTAAGTAGCTGGGGTGTACTGATACCTTCAAAGTGACACGTCGCGTTATATGGGGGCTATACTAATATGTGGACCTATATAGTCATCTACCTACCTCAATCTCCTCGGACGCTAAAGTGATTTCCACAGACGGACGAACTTGCCTATACCGCTGCATAATTTGAAACTGATGAAGAATATATATACTTTGTGGGATCAAAAATGTAGAATGGAATTTCTGAGTGAAATCGGACACTTTTTTAAAAACGAGGTTTTTATATCCTTTATTTTTGCTGTGGTGATGCTGCTCACCACCAAAACATTTTAGTATGTTTTCATTCATATCGCGCCTTGAAAAAGTCGAATACAGTAAAAGCTATATGAAATAAATACTCATAACTTCTTAAATAATGGTCCAAACAGAAAAAAAATCTTTAGAAAAACATTTTGCACAGTGGGCTTATATGCAATTTTTGCGATTTAATATTTAAAATAAATTTTTTATCAATGTACTCTTCGATTTTCTTGAATATTTTTGTATTAAACTACGATTAATTACAAAATTGTATGTCCTATTTGGTAGTGGGATTTGTATAATTACTATTTTTCCTAAATGTTTTAAAATTTCTCACTAAAGTTTTTCCTATACACCACTGAAATATGTTATTTTACCCAAAAAATTAAAAAATTATTTTATTTAGGAATTTATCTTAAACATCGTAACAGTCTAAAAATCTGAATATACATATACTACAATGTTTTTCTGATAAGCAGCATAACCACAGCAAAAAAAAAGTATATCAAAAACCCCATTTTGAAAAGGCGTCCGATTTCACTCAGAAATCCCCATATACTTTGTGGGATCCTTGATACGGTGGAGGGTATAATAGATGAAACAAGAACTCTTGGTGCTCACTAAAAACATGACTACTCAGTATTTGGCATTGACTGAACATTTTAGATACGCCGCAAATATAAAAAACTCTATAGCGAATAATTCTCTATAACCAGGGCTGGGGAGTCGAACCAGTTTTCCTTCGACTACAGGTCAGTTTCGTCTTCGAATTTCCTATACCACTGAACAATTGGATCACTAACACAAAATGTGCAATAGAACACTGTATTTGTTTGTAAAAATTAAGAGGATCAATTGGTTCAAAAACTAATTATAATGAATCTTATATCTTCTATCATAGTCTTAAAAAATAAATAAACGATCGAGCTCTTTTCGCGGCACTGACTTCAGCAAAATTTGCTAGACTCCAACTCCGACTACACAGCCCTGTCTATAACGAATCGTTTTAATAAACATAAACATGTATTTTAACAACAAATTATTAATTTTCTACATAAAGTTTTGATACTTTGTCCCCAGCAGCTACGAAGGATATTAAGGAAAGTTCACCTGTAAAGTTCACGATAAAAATTTTTCACCTATGAATGTACAGTCGAACTTTTCCGTAAAGTAGCCCTGGAGACGAAGAATTACTATGATATAAAGACGATTCCTTATAGAAATATTATATGTTATAGACAATTGTTCTTTATAGAGAAGTACAGCTGTATATATGTATGCATATACACGTGTTTTAAATCTTTTGTTTACAGATGTTCCCACTGAAAAAAAAGTGAGCTCAATGAATTTCTACGCTTATCGTATCATGATCCGTCAAAATGCTATCAATCATATTTTGAATTGTCGCGAGTTGTTTCATCAATACATAGTGGATATGTATGCCAAAATAGAAACTGAACGGCTTTTGTATATTCGGTATCACCAATCAAAATTGCGCGCAGATGATTACATCCATCTTCGGGATGCCTTAAACAATAGAAACGACATTAACCCCAATGATCTCGGGCAAGCAGTAATTTTGCCGGCTACCTTCATAGGAAGTCCCCGCCATATGCAGGAGTATACGCAGGATGCAATGACTTATGTGCGTTCATATGGTCGGCCAGACTTATTCATTACATTTACATGTAATCCAAAATGGGAGGAAATAAAATCCATTTTATCGGAAGGTCAAACATCGGTGCATCGACATGATGTGATAGCGAGGGTTTTCAGGCAGAAGCTTATATCCCTGATGGATTTTATTGTAAAACTACGAGTGTTTGGCGAAACCAGATGTTGGATGTATTCGGTAGAATGGCAGAAGCGTGGACTACCTCATGCTCATATTCTTATATGGTTGGTGGAAAAAATTACACCCAATGCGATTGATGATGTTATATCTGCGGAAATACCTGACATAAGCATGGATCCAATTCTACATGAAGTTGTTGTCAAAAATATGGTTCATGGACCATGTGGACTAATTAATCAAAATTCTCCATGTATGGTAGATGGAAAGTGTTCCAAAAAATATCCAAGGCAATTAGTTCACGACACAATAACTGGTATTGACGGTTATCCGCTTTATCGTCGTAGATCTACAACTGATGGTGGTCACTCATTTGCAATAAAGGTGGGAAACAACGACATAGATATTGATAATCGCTGGATAGTCCCTTATTGTCCACTTCTGTCCAAAACTTTCAAGGCTCACATCAATGTGGAATGCTGCAATTCAGTTAAGTCGATAAAATACATTTGCAAGTACGTAAATAAAGGTTCAGATATGGCTGTGTTCTCACTTGAAAATCCCAACGATGAAATAAGTCATTACCAGATGGCTCGCTATATAAGCAGTAATGAAGCAGTATGGAGAATTTTAGGATTTCCTATTCACCAACGTCATCCTACTGTTGTGCATTTGTCTGTGCATCTGGAAAATGGACAACGAGTTTATTTCAATGAAACAAATGCTCGGGAAAGGGCAGTGGCACCTCCAGCAACAACACTAACCTCATTCTTTGAATTATGTATAAACGATCCGTTCGCCAGAACTTTGTTGTATGCACAAATTCCGACGTATTATACATGGAATCCAACATCAAAAAAATTTCAAAGGCGCAAGCAGGGAAAACCCGTTGAAGGATGGCCAAATGTATATTCGACCGATGCTCTGGGCAGACTATATACCGTTCATCCACAAAATTCGGAGTGTTTCTACTTGCGACTACTCTTGGTCAATGTATATGGTCCGACATCTTTCGAAGACCTAAGGACTGTGGATGGAGAAATATGTCCATCCTATAGAGATGCATGCAACAAACTCAACCTTTTGGAAAATGACTTACACTGGCAAACAACACTTGAAGATTCAACAATTGGAAATAATCCTTATCAGATTAGGATATTATTTGCAATTATTTTAGTTTCTTGCTCACCATCCAGCCCTAGAGATCTTTGGGAGAAATTTAAAAATAGTATGGCAGAAGATATTCTAAACAGAGAGAGAACCATCAGGGACGATGCATATCTGGAATTTTCGGAAGAGATGTATAACGAGGCTTTGATATTAATTGAAGATAAATGTTTGCAAATTCAAAGCAAGACACTTTTACAAGTGGGTATGATTTCTCCGATTCGATCTGACGAAAATGTGGGTGAAATTGACTTGAGAAGAGAAGTCACGTACGATGCACAGCAATTGCAAACATTTCTTGCAGAAAAAATACCACTTTTAATGCCAGAACAAAAAGCGGTATACAACATTGTTGGGGAAACACTCGAAACGCAATCTGGGGGACTGTATTTTATTGATGCACCTGGAGGAACAGGAAAAACATTCTTAATTTCTCTGATCTTGGCTAAAGTTCGGTCAGAAGGAAATATTGCATTGGCCGTTGCTTCGTCAGGTATTGCAGCAACCCTTTTAGACGGCGGAAGAACTGCACATTCTGCTTTTAAGCTACCTGTCAGAGCGCAATTTATGGAAGATTTTGCTTGCAACATTAAGAAAAATTCGTCAATGGGAAAAGTACTGCAATCATGCAAAATAATAATTTGGGATGAATGTACAATGGCGCACAAAAAATCTTTGGAAGCACTAGATCGGACTTTGCAAGATTTGAGAAACAGCTCTGCACTATTTGGGGGAGCATTGATTTTATTAGCGGGAGATTTTCGACAAACCCTACCTGTTATTCCAGGATCAACACCAGCAGATGAATTAAATGCATGCCTTAAATCATCCTCTCTTTGGCGCCACGTTCGTACATTAAAACTAACGAAGAATATGCGTGTACAACTTCAGTGTACCGAATCATCTAGCAATTTTTCCAAACAACTAATGGATGTAGGAAATGGAAAAATACCAGTTGATCCAGCCACGAAATGTATATCATTCCCGACCGATTTCTGTAAATTAACAAAATCTATCGAAGAATTAGTAGATTGTGTGTTTCCCAACATTGAAAATAACATCAAAAACAGTCAGTGGTTATGTGAACGTGCATTACTTGCCCCAAAAAACACTGATGTTAACGGTATCAACAGCACGATACTAAGTAGTATAACCGGAAATGCACGAACATATAAATCCATTGATACTGTGGCAACTGAAGACGATGCTGTTAACTATCCAGTTGAATTTCTAAATTCGTTGGATCTTCCAGGCTTTCCACCACATGATTTAGTCCTAAAAGTTGGTGTACCGATTATTTTATTAAGAAATATAGACCCACCTCGCCTTTGCAATGGTACTAGATTAACAGTAAAAACACTATATAATAATTTAATTGAGGCAACAATTATAACGGGGAAGTATAAAGGTTCCACGGTTTTGATACCTCGAATACCTCTAATTGCAACCGAAACACCCTTCAATTTCAAAAGATTGCAGTTCCCTGTACGTTTAGCGTTTGCAATGACTATTAATAAATCCCAAGGACAAAGTCTTAAAGTATGCGGCCTAAATTTAGCGAGTCCTTGCTTTTCTCACGGTCAGCTGTACGTAGCATGTTCACGTGTTGGTAGACCCGATGATTTGTTTGTTTACGCTCCCGAAGGAAGAACAAAAAATATTGTATATCCTAAAGCATTACAATAAATACCTTATAATATTGTTGAATTATTTAATTTTTAATTTAAAAGACACAAAATATTACTATATTAATCGGGGTTGCGAAGCGCACCGGGTTCAGCTAGTTATGTATAAAACTGAAATTATACATAATTGACTAGGGGATATTCACATCTAAGGATCAAAGTCCAACATGGCAAACATTGATGCTGGTTTTTTGGAAGTTCCTTCTGTGGGTTTTATCATGCCATTACAGCTTTCTGAAGTTCTAGTTTTTATAACGTGGAAACGAAGCGGAGCGCATGACGTCTTCGTGACTGCAAATGATATTTTTGTTTTGTTATGGAACATGACCCTCCAGCTAAAAAAGAAACTCATAATTCCGATTCTTAAAACACATATTGATATTATCGGGTAACTTTCCATTCCAATCGATTCCAGCCTTCCATCCATCCTGCATTAAAATTTTCATTACTATCATAAAATCGACCATGCATCCAAATGGGTCAAGTTCTCTCATCTGCACGAATAACAGTTCACGGTTTGTGAGTTTTCTATTCTTTTGCAATGCCTATTCTGGTACCTTATGAAATTTTAAAGCAAATACGAACTCATTTGATTGTGGTTTCCAAGGAATTCCGATAATTCGCTCCGTACATTTACCAACGTTAACTGTACCAGAGTTGTTACGTAGTCTCATTGCATTATGGACCATTTTAGTGTTTGTTATTATATTGTGCACCTCAAATCCACCAGCGTAATGTATTGTCTTCACTTGATGTACAACCTGTGAGTCTACTTCTTCAAGTTTGGCGTCAACGGTTCTTGGGTCGCTATTACGAAATTCCATAGCGTTTTTATTTTTTACATACTGATCCATGGTTGACGAACGAGTGACACGGATTTCCTTTCTTTGCATAACGTCTGTTTGCAGCGGTTTTGGCGGGTCGACATTTCTCCAAAGAAAACGCTGTGCATATTGATCTCCTTTCTTTATAAAGACCTTATGAAACATTTCTTTCAGATCTCCATATACGGCTATTTCTGATGGTCTTAATTTGTGCAATACTTTCATCAAAGGCTGACTAACATCTGGTCCTAACAGATGTGCCCGGTTGAGTGAGACATTCTCGACCTCTGCGGCGGCGTCAAATACAACACGCAGTTTGACCTTGTTGGGATTCACAACCCTCACATGTGGAAGACAAAATGTCTTCTCTGAACGAGTTCTTGCTTCTTCGGCTGATAGTTTTTGGGCATAACCCTTCTCTACGTATTCGTTTACTTTTTCTGAATATTCCCTCCCCAAGTTTGGGTCTTTTGACATCATTTGTCTACTGTGCTAGGACGCCTACAAGCCATGCCAACAGAATCGGGGAAAAGCGGAAAGTAGCTTTTCCAGAGTTACCCGTCGCCTACATTTGAATTTGTTTTCAAAACATGATCGTTGCTCAATTGCAATGGTTCTGTAGGAAGTCGAATTTCAAAATTTCCCAACCCATCGTTCATTGGTTCTTCCATTTCCAATAGCGAGGATAGTTCATTTTCTGTTTTAAATGCATGACACGATATCAATTGAGTGCTAGCATGTTTCGGAGGCCCATATACTATCCATCCCAATCTTGTTTTTATAACTATAGGTCCTGGTGTGGATAGCATTCTCGGCGACTCGATTGGTACTGTCAGATGAGAGTGTGATAAATACCATGAAGAGACTCTCTTTCCGACTCCGACAGCAATGACTGCAAGTTTAAGCTTTGCTTCGGTATGTTCAATTTCTTAGTAACGTAAACATTGTTCATCTCATAGATCTCTGAAGACGCTTCGATTCCGCCAACTTTAAGATTTACTATTTGTGTTTTCCCAGTGATTTTTGACTGTTCATCCAATGTAGTTCCAATGCAGTTTTTTGTCCTGAAATTCCTAGTTTATTGCAACCTTTGCATCTATCATGGACACGTTTGTTCCGTCATCGATTAACGCATATATAATTTCTGCTTTTCCACATTTTTCATATACTCCAACTGGAACAAATTGGAATAGTACTTTGCACTTCCCGGAGTTTGACCCAGCTAAACAGCGGTGTGTCGTATTTCTTTCTGCAGTCACTGATTCTTCAGTAGGGCGCGCCTTCTCAGTTTGGACGTTCCTTAACTATGAATCCTCGTTGTGTAAGAGTTTATGGTGATACTTATCACAGCAATTGCGACCACACACTCTCTTCTGGCTGCAATTCTTTACACGATCGCCTCTTTTCAGACAAGAAAATCACAGTTTAAGATTCTTGACTCTTTTCCAACGTTCGGAAATCGAAAGCTTGATAAAATATTTACAGGTCGCCACTGTTTTGCATTTTCCTTTGCATAGTATACACGCGATACCTTCAAAGGATATACGGGCATATTTACTTGAGGAGTCAGCAGTTGGAAGAAAATCGGTGACCATGTTAATAACTTTTCTTATATCGCTTAACCACTGAGAAAAGTCACGAACTGTTGCCATTCTTCCCAATTCTAGGGCTTTATTGGCCCACTGCAGTCTCCTAATTTAGTAGCATGGGGTTGAAAAGGTGATGATTTCCCTCCATTGATTCTATAAACGTCACCATGTTCGTTACTTTATTCGCAAATACGGCCAATGCATTCAAATCAGAATCTTCTATTGCCGGAACTGAACGAATCTTGTATATTTGGGACTTTATTAACTGCTC
Organism: Musca autumnalis; assembly: GCF_047663935.1. NCBI lineage: Eukaryota > Metazoa > Arthropoda > Insecta > Diptera > Muscidae > Musca > Musca autumnalis. Next base: position 235,311,375 of record NW_027411755.1, read on the forward strand.
GGGACGTCCAAAAGTTTTACCCAATATATTCATGACGGCACTGACGTTTTTAGAATTGGAAAGAAGGGGTTCAAAGTTTCTTTCGCTTCACCCTCTAAAGAATCGCGAAGGCGCATAATGTTATGTAGATCAGAATATTCGAATTCCGCTGTTGATTTTTTAAATGATTCATAAAAGGTTTGCCAGTCTTCTGGAAGTCCTATAAACCTTGGCAACGGGTAAATCTTTTTCTGTCGACAGGAGTTATTCTGCGACGTGTTGGAAGAAATGGCGTTAACAGCATTGTGTTCTAAGATCAATTGTCTCGAATGTGTTTCTATTCCTGGATGTTCAACTCGTGTATTGATTAAACGTGAGGCTCGTGCGGAATTTGCAGATGAGACCCTCTCGCTATCATCAGTTCGGTCCGGACAATGGATATTGGAATTGGAGCATCTTATTTCGATTCTTAAATCGGTGAACGAAGTTTCTATAGACATGTTCTTGTCTTGCAGATGATTGAACATGTCGTTCATCTTTTTTCTAAGGCCTCCATGCTTTTAACAATATGTAACGTTACCTGGTCTGATGTAGGGTTTGGCAATGAAATTGCTTGCGTAGATTCTGTAGTGGCATCGGCATCCGTCTGGAGTGGATTAACGACTGAAGGGTTCTCGACTTCAGCTTCTTCCGTGTTAGGCTGTCCCGAAGGATTTCGCTGTGGCGAGCGTGCAATCGGCATTGTTCTTATAACTTTTTGGTTGCGCAAAATCATCCAATTTGCTTGAAAATCTCCCTATTTGTCGGCTAAGGGATGGCTTCCAGACTGAACAAATTGAATAAAATTTGTGAAAATTGAAACAATTCTTTATTGATAAAACGGCGTTGTTTATTCACTAGAATAAATTAAATTAAGAATGGACTGCTACAAATAAAATAAAACTGACTTATGTATAAAACTGAAATAAACACCCTCCACCACGAGTTGTATTTAAGTAAAATGGAATATTAGATTCCGTTCGTTTACTAATAAGACTGTGTACAAAATTACAGCCATTTCGGTGGGATATTGAGCTCACAACCTTCAAAATACCGAAATTCGGCAGGTACCGTTTTATGGGGTTATATCGAAACGTGGACTTATACTGACAAATTTCGAGTAGAAAGTTCAATATCTCTAACGAAGACTAAATACCAAATTTCAGTCATGTCGCTGAAATATTGAGGCAACAACATCCAAAATACCGAAAATCGGAAGGTACGTTTATACTGACAAATTTCGGGTAGAAAGTTCATTACAGCCAACGAAGGCTAAATACCAAATTACAGTCACTTCGATGGGATATTGAGACCACAACCTTCAAAATACCGAAATTCGGCAGGTACAGTTCTATTGGGGCTATATGAAGACGTGGACCTATAGCGACAAATTTCGTATTGAAAGTTTTATACCCCCATTTCGGGGGAATATTGAGGCCACAACCTTCAAAATGCCGATAATTGGGATGTACCGTTCTATGGGGGCTATATGAAGGCGTAGACCCATACCGCCAGATTAATAAATATCAAATTTCATGCATTTCGATTGATGATTGTGACCATAACCTTCAAAATACCGAAAATCGGGAGGTACGGTTCTATGGGTGCTATATGAAGGCATAAACCAGTACCGACAAATTAAGAGGTGAAAGTTGGAAGACCCCATTGAAGACTAAATACCAAATTCAAGCCATTTCGATGGATTATTGCGGCCATAACCTTCAAAATACTGAAAATCGGGAGGTACCCTTCTATGGGGGCTATATGAAGGACCTGTACCGACAAATTTTTGGGGAAAAGTTTTATACCCTCACGAAGACTAGATACCAAATTTCATCCATTTTGATGGATTATTGTGGCCACAACCTTTATATAATCGGGAGCTACCGTTCTATATGGGCTATATAAAGGCGTGGACTTGTAACGACACATTTCTGGGAGAACGTTTTATACCTCTATCGAAGACTAAATACGAAATTTCAGCCATTTCGGAGGAACATTGCGGCCACAATTTTCAAAATACCGAAAATCGGAAGATAACGTTCTATGTGGGCTGTATGAAGGCGTGAACCTATACCTACAAATTTGGACAGACGTATGGACACTTTTGCACCCCAATAAAGACTAACTACCAAATTCAGTCATTTCGTTGTTATGGTGAGGCCACAACCTTCAAAATACCTAAAATCCGGAGGTACCGTTCTAAGGGGGCTATATGAAGACGTGGACCTATACCGAAAAGTGGAAAGTGGTGGAAAGATTTGTACCCCCAATGAAGAATTAATACCAATTTTCAGCCATTACGGTATGATGATGAGGATAAAAACCTTTAAAATACCGAAATTGGGAGGTGCCTTTCTATGGGGGCTATATCGAAACGTGGACCGATATAGCATATTTTCAATACTATACATCCTAGGAGTAAAACAAACTATATATAAAATTATTAGGCTCTACCTTCGTGAAACCCTAACAAAAAACCTAAAAATGTAACATGAGCTTCTTTATCTCACAAATGGTATAATCTATGAACAAATCATAAAAGTCAGCCCTCTAGAGAATTTTCACAGCTACAACATTCTCGTTAGCTCCATTTCGATGGGACTTGCGGTTTCCAAGCAAAATCGCAAAAACCTAAAATAAACCTAAAAATGTGAACTTTGACCGCGATTTGTTTAAAAATCGCTTAAGTGATTTTTATACCCTCCACCATAGTATGGAGGGTATATTAAGTTTGTTTTTCCGTTTGTAACGCATTGAAATATTCATTTGCGACCCTATAAAGTATATATATTCTTGATCAGGGTAAAAGTCGATCTGAGCACGTCCGTCCGTCCGTCCGTCTGTGGGATAGGAAGCTGAAATTTTGGGAAAATGTGTCTTTTGTTTGCAGGCAGGTCAAGTTCGATGGTGGGCTATTTCGGTCCACGTTTTGGTATAGCCCCCATATAACGGTACCCCACGATTTACGGTATTTTGACGTTTTTAGCTACATTTTCAGACCGATTTGGCTATAATTTGACACTTAGAGTTCTTAAGTGTCAATAAACATATATAACAAAACTTGTGGACATAGGTCTACGTTTTGGTATAGCCCCCATATAACGGTACCCCCGATTTGCGGTATTTTGACGTTTTTAGCTGCATTTTTAGACCGATTTAGCTATAATTTGACATTTAGGGTTCTTAAGTATCAATAAACTTATATAACAAAAGTTGTGGACATAGGTCCACGTTTTGGTATAGCCCCCATATATATAGCCCCCATATAACGGTACACCCCGATATACGGTATTTTGACGTTTTTAGCTACATTATCAGACCGATGTAGCTATAATTTGACATTTAGGGTTCTTAAGTATCAATAAACTTATATAACAAAAGTTGTGGACATAGGTCCACGTTTTGGTATAGCCCCCATATAACGGTACCCCCGATTTGCGGTATTTTGACGTTTTTAGCTACATTTTCAGACCAATGTAGCTATAATTTGACATTTAGGGTTCTTAAATGTCAATAAACTTATATAACAAAAGTTGTGGACATAGGTCCACGTTTTGGTATAGCCCCCATATAACGGTACCCCCGATTTACGGTATTTTGACGGTTTTAGGTACATTTTCAGACCGATGTAGCTATATTTTGACATTTAGGGTTCTTAAGTATCAATAAACTTATATAACAATAGTTGTGGACATAGGTCCACGTTTTGGTATAGCCCCCATATAACGGTAGCCCATTCGGCAATTTTAGCTACAATTTTTAACAGAACTAACTGTAATTTGACATTTGAAGGTTGTAGTGGTCACCACACATCTGCATCAACAATTTTCAACATAGCCCCAATATAACGATACTTCCCGATTTTCGGTACTTTGAGGATTTTACTTAAAATGTTTAACCGAACGTAGGTCCATGTTTTTGTATATCCCCAAAACAAACCTCCCGATTTTCCGTACCTTAGCTTTATTTTTTGGACGAACTTTCTGTAATTTGAAATTTAAAAGTCAACAAAAATTCTGCAACAAAAATTGTTCATTTAAGTTCATATTTTCGTATAGCCCAGATACCTCCGAACTAGCTGTTAATGACATTTGAAGTTCCCACGTTATGTACCGATTTTCGATATTTTGAGGATTCTAGCTAAATTTTTTAACCGAATTAGGAGTTATTTGACATTAAAGGCTCCCATCAAAAACTGTCAACCTAGGCCCATGTTTTATTATAACACCTATATAACAGTACCTCCCAATTTCTAGCCCACCAAAAATTGTCAACAGTTAGATATAGGCACCATAAAAAAGGGCCTACCGAATGAAGCAATTTATGTACATTATCTGACATTTTAACGTACTCACTTAAAGTGGGGGACAGGAATGAATATTTTATGGTGGAGGGTATGAAAAGTTCGGCCCGGCCGAACTTAATGCTTTTTTACTTGTTTCTTTTTGGATTTTTGTCATCTATGAACATTGGTGTTTCCGAATCCGCTAAAACTTCTCAGGTGTATGCGTTTTTTTATTTCAAGTTAGTTAAAGCACACCGTACATGACATTGTTTTATAAGGGGGCGATACAGTCCGTGCATTGTCCCAATTTAAACTTCTATATCTCAAAAATGGTAAAACCTACGAAAATACCATAAATTTTAATCTTGTAGAAAATGTTCATAGCTACAACATTTTTCACAGTCCCATTTCGATAGGAGTTGCGGTTTCCCAGCAAAATCGCGAAAACCTAAAAAATCCCTTAAATCCTTATAAACTCTTCAAAAAGCGCTCCGGCAATTTTTTTTTTATTTTTCTCATCTATGAACATTGTAGTTTCAGAATCCGCATAAACTTCCCACATGTAAGCACCTTCCATTTAAATTTGCTTCTACTGCACCGTGAAACATATACTTTATGGGGTCTCCGACGAATATTTTGATGTGCTACAAACGGAATGACAAATATAACTATACCCTCCATATTATGGTGGAAATTTTTAAAAACTGGGAGAATTTATGTTTGTATTTTCTGCAATGTTCGTGGGAAATATCCATTTCGGACTTGTAAACTCTTCATTCCCACATTATTGTGAAAAGTTTTCTTCACTATTATCCCTTTATTGGCATATTCCGTTGCGTATTATTTATACTTTTCGACAGGTACGTACACATAATTACATTTTGTAACAAAAATATTATCATACTTATTATTATTATTAATATCAAAAAAATAGATTTGCCTTTAAAAGCATTATTCCACCTCACGTATGACCCCAATATGCCATAGTAATAACATTTCACGAGAAAAGTTGAAAATATGCATCTCAGGCAATCTTTCGTGACTTTCAAACAACATTACAGCGTCAACTTTAAATTCCACAGCACGGGTTCGTTTCATAACATGGCAAATGCAAACGCGACAAGAAAACAAGGAAGTTAAAGGAGTCAAGGAGACGACGAGGACGACTTCATGACAAAGTTCCTGTGAAAAGAATCCAATAAACATATTCCAGCTCATGAATGTGAAATATTAAAATTTAATCATATTTTTCTCTCCGTTTTCCTTTTTCTTCTTTCAGGGTTCTTCTTGATCCAAAAACAATTCATTGTATTTACCAAGGATGAACATGATGCAATGGGTTGGAGGATGGGAAAAATATTTTCGCGGTGGAAATCTATTATGGAATGGGGTTGGTAGATGGGATGCACAGTATGGCTTAAAAAAAACATGATGGCGCATAATAAATATTCACATTATTGTTACACTTTTTATGGATTCTGTCGTAGCAAATTTAAATTTTCATTTCCTGGGAAAGTATTCTTTGTTAGTTGTGTTGCACACATTTTACGGTGGATAACGTCTATAACCGTTTTCCCATAAAAAATTGTCATTGATAAGAAGGCGGCTTGGGGTTATTGCGGCGAAGATATAGGTGAAGCTTTATCCACACCATTGAATAGGAATGCCGATTGAAATTTGGCATCAAGTAGTTTGATATTTGGGCATGCATATAGCCATGGAATACCTTATAGGTTTGGTGGGTACCATCAGCAGTTGCATGGGGAGGGGCAATAATATTGCCATTCGACAAGCTACTAAATTGATATCGAAACTTTCAGTTACATTTATTCAAATATCAAAACGCTGCATAACTGCCACACCACAATAATAGCAACTGTTGTAACTGCAACACCATCTGTCTCAGTAACAATTGTAGCAAATATTAGAATCTCCACAAAGTGAAATGCTGATGATGCATAATTTTTTCCTGCCTAACATTGAATTGTAAGTGTGTGTCCTGCTGTTGGAGTAATCGCTTAAACATTCTTTTTTAGCATTATTTTTTCTTCTTTCTCCACAATTCATGGAGCAACTAATGTAAATTTCCTTTTCAATATAAACAAGTAAAAAAGCATTAAGTTCGGCCGGGCCGAACTTTTCATACCCTCCACCATAAAATATTCATTTCTGTCCCCAACTTTAAGTGAGTACGTTAAAATGTCAGATAATGTACATAAAATGCTTCATTCGGGAGGTCCTTCTTTATGGTGCCTATATCTAACTGTTGACAATTTTTGGTGGGCTAGGAATTGGGAGGTACTGTTATATAGGGGTTATAATAAAACATGGGCCTATGTTGACAGTTTTTGATGGGAGCCTTTAATGTCAAATAGCTCCTGATTCGGTTAAAAAATTTAGCTAGAATCCTCAAAATATCGAAAATCGGTACATAACGTGGGAACTTCAAATGTCATTAACAGCTAGTTCGGAGGTATCTGGGCTATACGAAAATATGAACTTAAATGAACAAATTACAGAAAGTTCGTTCAAAAAATAAAGCTAAGGTACGGAAAAACGTGAGGTTTGTTTTGTGGCTATACAAAAACATGGACCTACGTTCGGTTAAACATTTTAAGTAAAATCCTCAAAGTACCGAAAATCGGGAAGTATCGTTATATTGGGGCTATGTTGAAAATTGTTGATGCAGATGTGTGGTGACCGCTACAACCTTCAAATGTCAAATTACAGTTAGTTCTGTTAAAAATTGTAGCTAAAATTGCCAAATTACTGAAAATTGGGAGGTACCGTTACATGGGAGCTATATCTGAACATGGACCTATGTTGACAATTTTTGATGGAGAGGTGTTGTGACCACTAAGAACTTCAAATGTCAAATTACTGCTAGTTCGGTTTTATATTATAGGTAAAATCATTAAATTACTGAAAATCGGAAGGTACCGTTATATGGGGGCTTTCTTGACAATTTTTGGTGGAGAGGTGTGGTGACCACTAAGAATTTCAAATGTCAAATGTTCAAATTACAGATAATTCGGTTAAAACTTGTAGGTAAACTTCTCAAAATACCTGAAATCGGGCGGTAACGTTTTATGGGGGCTATTCTAAATGTTTATTGACATTTAAGAACCCTAAATGTCAATTGATAGCTAAATCGGTCTGAAAATGTAGATAAAAGCGTCAAAATGCCGTAAATCGGGGGTACCGTTATATGGGGGCTATACCAAAACGTGGACCTAGGTCCACAACTTTTGTTACATACGTTTAGTTACACTTAAGAACCCTAAATGTCAAATTATAGCTACATATATCGGTCTGAAAATGTAGCTAAAAACGTCAAAATACCGTAAATCGGAGGGTACCGTTATATGGGGGCTATACCAAAACGGGGACCTATGTCCACAAGTTTTGTCACAGAAGTTTATTGACATTTAAGAACTTCAAATGTCAAATTATAGCTTCATCGGTCTGAAAATGTAGCTAAAAACGTCAAAATACCGTAAATCGGGGGGTACCGTTATATCGGGGCTATACCAAAACGTGGACCTATGTCCACAACTTTTGTTGTATAAGTTTATTGATACTTAAGAACCCTAAATGTCAAATTATAGCCAAATCGGTCTCAAATGTAGCTAAAACCGTCAAAATACCGTAAATCGGGGGGTACCGTTATATGGGGGCTATACCAAAACGTGGACCTATGTCCACAACTTCTAATATATAAGTTTATCAACACTTAAGAACCCTAAATGTCAAATTATAGCAACATCGGTCTGATAATGTAGCTAAAAACGTCAAAATACCGTATATCGGCGGGTACCGTTATATGGGGGCTATACCAAAACGTGGACCTATGTCCACAACTTTTGTTATATAAGTTTATTGATACTTTAGAACCCTAAATGTCAAATTATAGCTAAATCGGTCTAAAAATGTAGCTAAAAACGTCAAAATACCGCAAATCGGGGGGTACCGTTATATGGGGGCTATACCAAAACGTGGACCGATATAGCCCATCATCGAACTTGACCTGCCTGCAAACAAAAGACGCATTTTCCCAAAATTTCAGCGTCCTATCTCCATTTTTGTGGATGCTAGAGTGATTACCACAGACGGACGGACGGACGTGCTCAGATCGACTTAGAATTTTACCCTGATCAAGAATACATATACTTTATAGGGTCGCAAATGAGTATTTCAATGCGTTACAAACGGAAAAACAAACTTAATATACCCTCCATACTATGGTGGAGGGTATAAAAATACCATCAGATACAAATATTAAAAATATAATTGTACCCTATATTCCGATTTTCAGCAGTAGTCAGGCTGCACATTGGTTCTTGAAAAATATTTATTAACAAAACCACGTTGAAAAATATTCATTGACAAAACCACGTTGAAAAATATTCTTTAAAAAATCCACGTTGATAGGTATTCTTTAAAACAATCCACGTTGAAAAATATTCTTAAAAAATCCACGTTAAAAAATATTATTAAAAAAATTCACGTTAAAAAATAGTCTTTAAAAAAATCCACGTTGAAAAATTTCCTTTAATAAAATCTACGAGTGACGTAGGGGATGGAAGATACCAAGGAACGGTCCTGACCGGCTTTAACATGGAAAAGCCCAGGATTTATCTTGGTCCCTCTTTCATCTCAAGTGGACACTGACCTCCCAGTGGTGTCACCTGGGGAACTGCCCTTAACACCCGTTAAAGGTAGTGAGTTAACATGTGCGGCGCGTTCATTCATAAGAACGTAAAAAACTTGGGTTAATGGGAGGGTTAGTAACCCTCCCATAGAAAAAACAGCCTACTATGAAAAAACGAAAGAAAATAAAAACAGACCCCTATAAAGTTGACGAACCCCGCAAACGTTTTAAAGACCCCGATCTGCGAATCTGCACCTGGAATGTTCGCACTCTTTATAGAAAAGGTGTAGTTTACGCATTGACAGATGTACTTGAAAAGTACAAGGCCGACATTACTGCCATACAGGAAATACGATGGAACGGGAAAGGCGTCACAACAACACATAAAGGTTATGCACTGTTTTATAGCTGCCATGACACAAAGCATGAGTTTGGTTGCGGATTTGTAGTTGGTCGGAGATTAAAACTTCTGGTCTCCAGCTTCACCCCAGTGAATGAAAGACTCGCTGCAATTCGATTAAAAGCTAAATTCTTCAACATCAGCTTTATTTGCGCTTATGCTCCCACTGAAGACAAGGACGAACAGACCAAAGAGCGCTTAGTAGAAAGTTATGACCGTTGCCCTGCCCATGACATTAAAATTATACTTGCCGATTTTAATGCCAAAATTGAAAAGGAGACTATCTTTGGCCCAACAGTCGGGAAATTCAGTCTCCACAGTGAAACATCTGACAATGGTATGAGTCTGATAGACTTTGCACCTACAAGAAACATGGTAGTTAGCAGTACCAGATTTAAGCATCTCGATATTCATAAGGGCACCTGGCTGTTTCCAGATCAGAAAACAAGAAATCAAGTTGATCACGTTGTGATAAATGGAACACATGCATCGAGCGTGTTGGATGTACGATCGTTCCGATGTGCAAACATATACTCGGACCACTACCTTGTTGCAGCATAGGAACGTACCAGATTAAATGTTGCAAACAAATTGCGAACAGACACAACACGGAAGTTGGACATGGGTAAGCTGCATTCACAACCGATAGCCACAGCATATTCCACTCAACTGGCCCAATTGCTTAACCAAATCACTCCTAGTCCCGATAACATATCAGGACAATGACAAAACATTGCTTACTCCATGCAAACAACCGCAAAATGCATACTTGGATACCAGAGACCTCCACCAAGGAATCCATGATATGACCAGGAGTATCGTCAGCTATCGAAGAGAAAAATGCGGCTCATAGGGCTACCTACAATCAGTAACAACGCGTAGCTCACAAGAGAGGTATCGGGAGAAAAGTAGAGAGGAGAAACGTCTTTTCCGCAGGAAAAAACAGAGAAATGGAAAGACGGAAGTGTGAAAAAATCGAGATGTACAGAAGCCAGAATGAAGTCCGAAAGTTCTACCAAAGAGTGAAACATCAAACTGATGGCTTTGGTACAGGACCCCTTTAGAGACCAGCAAGGTAATTTAGTAACTGATACAGATAGTGTGCTCAGGATATGGAGGGAACATTTCTCCAAACTGTTGGTATTCGACAGTAGCGAAGACGGCGAAGATACCACAGATCCAATACCAGAAGATGGTACTGAATGTATACCGCCCAGTCAAGATGAGGTAAAAACAGCAATAAGTCGGCTGAAGAATAATAAGGCAGCATGAGCCGATGGCTTACCAGCTGAGCTGTTCAAAACTAGAGATGATAGGCTGATAAGGTGTATGCATCAGCTACTTACCACCATCTGGCAGGAAGAATGCGTATACGACGATTGGAACCTGAGCATCCTTTGTCCCGTTCACAAGAAAGAAGATAAGACTGTATGTTCTAACTATAGGGGCATAAGTCTTCTCCCTATTGCCTACAATATAGTGTCAGGGATATCGTGGAGAACACCCAAGAGATCCAGATCGACACCTACCAACTCTTTGTCGATTATAAAGCAGCCTTCGACAGCCCCCCACTTTCAAAGGTATTCCAAGCCATGTCTGAATTTGTATACCAGCAACCCTCATTAGGCTGTGTAAAATGACTATGATTGATACTCGATCCTCAGTTAAAAGAGGAAAGAGCCTCTCCGAACAGTTTTCTACCAAAAGAGTATTCATGTGATCCCTTCAACATGCTGCTGGTAATAGTCATATGTTACTTGCTTATGCTGATGATATAGAAGACGACCTTTATTAAGGTCGAAGTAGAATCTGCTAAAGTGGATCTAGCTCGCGATAAACGGCGAGAAGACCAAGTTGATGGTGTCGACGTGCAATGCGTCCATAGAGCTCTGGACAACTGTTGAAGTTGGTTCCTATAATTTTGAGGTAGTAAAAGACTTCGTCTACCTCGACACCCCCGTAAACACAACGAACAACATCAGTTGTGAAATAAGAAGAATTGTATTGGCCCACAGATGCTACTTTGGCTTAAGTAAGCAGTTTAAAAACAAAACCACATCTCGTCAAACAAAAATAATCCTTTACAAAACAATGATACTACCCGTACTGATGTATGGTTCCGAATCCTGGGTACTTGCGCAAGCAGACAAGGCAGTACTTGGTTGTGTTTGAGAGAAAAATTCTTCGAAAGGTTGCGTTGACGTCGATATACACCGACGTCGTATGAATCATAAGCTGTATCTGCTATATAACGAAATCAGTATAGATAAACGTATCGATATGCAACTCTGACTTAAGTCAAAGCACGTAGATTGCTGTCGAAGACTGTTTTATAATTGACAAAAATATGGTAGGTGTAGATCTGCATTTTTTGGGTATTTTCCAGGATTTGTCTCAAGGTAAATGTCTGGCTAATGGTGGATTTTCCTGGTCTAAAGACGCACTGATAGGTTCCAATTATTCCATCGACCATAGGCTTTAGTCGCTCACACAAAATGCCAAACACTATCTTATGCAATAAGAAGCAAACTTATGCCCTTCAAATTAGCACACACAATCGTATCTCCCTTCTGGTGGACGGGACACAGAGTGGTCAGGTTCTTTGGGTACGCGTTTTTCCTGCCAGATGGTGCTAACAAGCTAATGTATACGCCTTATAATCATGTCGCTATTGCTGCCTTTTCCTCATCTCGAGGGGTACTTTATAAACGATAAAAAGATGGTAGGTGTTGGGGTTTTGTCCAAGATTTTCCACAGGAAAAATATCTGGTCAATGGATGATTTTCCAAACCTTAAGCCGCATTGGTATGGCCCAATTATTCCTTTGACCCTAGGCTTTAGTTTTTCGCATAATAACTCCGAGACTATCTTATAAGCAATAGGGAGCAGACTTAATTCCTGTAGTTAGATCACACAGACTTATCTCCCTTTTTGTGAACGGGACACATGATATTCAGGTTCCAGTTGTCGGGTACACGTTCTTCTTGCCAGATGGTGCTAACTGGCTGATGCATACAACTTATCATCCTGTCGCCTCAGGTTTTGAACAGCTTGTTTTGTAAGCCGTCGGCTGTTGCTGCTTTTTTATTCTTCAGCCGGTTAATTGCTGCCTTTGCCTCATCTAGAAGCCTGTTTCATAATTGACAAAAATATGGTAGTTGCCGATCTGCATCTCTTGGGTATTCTCCAGGATTTGCCTCAGGGTATGCGTTCTTCCTGCCAGATGGTGCTAATTAGCTGATGCATACACCTTATCAGCGTGCCGCCTCCAGTTTTGAACAGCTCGGCTGGTAAGCCATCGTGTCCTGCTGCCTTATTATTCTTCAGCCGGTTGATTGCTGTTTTTACGTCAGATTACCCTGCCAGATTACCCTGCTGCTCTCTACAGGATGATGTACCTGTACCAAAGCCATCAGTTTGATGCTTGATTCTTTGGTAGAATTTTCGGAATGCATTCTGTCTCCTGTATATCTCGATTTTTTCACACTCCCGCTTTTCCATTTCTCTCTTTTTCTTGCGGAAAAGACGTTTCTCTTCTCTCCTTTTCTCCCGATATCTCTCTCGTGCGCTACGCGTTGCTACTGATTGTAAAGTAGCTCTATATGCCGCATTTTTTTCTTCGGTAGCAGCACGACACTCCTGGTCATACCATGAATTCCTTTGTGGAGGTCTCTGGAATCCAAGTATGGATTTTGGGGCTGTTTGAATGGAGTGGGCAATAGTTTGCCATTGTGTTGTTATGTTATCGGGACAAGGAGTGCTCGCGTTAAGCAATTGGGCTAGTTGAGTGGAATATGCTGTGGCTTCCTGATTTGTTTACAGCGTATCGATGCCCAACTTCCGCGTTGTGTCTGTTCGTGCTTTATTTGCAACGTTTAGACGGGTACGTACCTTTGCTGCAACAAGGTAGTGGTCCGAATCAATGTTTGCGCCTCGGAACGATCGTACATCCAACACGCTCGATGAATGTCTTCCATCTATCACAACATGATCAATTTGATTACTTGTTCTTTGATCTGGAGACAGCCAGGTGCCCTTATGAATATCGAGATGAATAAATCTGGTACTGCTAACTACCATGTTTTTTGCAGCTGCAAAGTCTATCAGCCTCATACTATTGTCAGATGTTTCACCGTGGAGACTGAATTTCCCGACTGTTAGGCCAAAGATATTCTCCTTTCCAATAGTGGCATTAAAATCGCCTTGAATGATTTTAATGTCATGGGCAGGGCACCGGTCATATGTTTCTTCTAAGCGCTCGTAAAATATATCTATGGTCTGCTCGTCCTATTCTTCAGTGGGAGCATGAGCGCAAATAAAGCTGATGTTGAAGAACTTAGCTTTTATTCGAATTGCAGCAAGTCTTTCATTCACTGGGTTTTTAGCCTCCAACTAACTACAAATCCGCAACCAAACTAATGCTTTACGTCATGGCACCTATAATACAGTGTGTCACCTTTAGGTGTTGTTGTAACGCCTTTCCCAATCCATCGATTTTCCTGTATGGCAGTAATATTGGCCTTGTACTTTTCAAATACGTCTGCCAACGCGAAGACGGCATCTTCTCTATAAAGAGTGCGAACATTCCAGGTGCAGATTCGCAGATCATGGTCCATAAAACGTGTGCGGGGTTCGTCAACTTTAGAGGGGTTTTTTTCTTTTCTTTCGTTTTTTCATAGTAGGCTGTTTTTTTTTCTAGGGGAGGGTTACTAACCCGACGCCCAAACCCAAGTTTTTAACGTTCTTATGGGTGAACGCGCGGCACATGCTAGCTCACTTCCTTTAACGGGTGTTAAAGGCAGTTCCCCATGTGACACCACGGGAGGTCAGTGTCCACTTGAGATGAAAGAGGGACCAAGATAAATTCTGGGCTTTGCCATGTTAAAACCAGTCATCACCGTTCCTTGGTATGTGGTTGAAAAATATTCTTCAAACAAATCCACGCTGAAAAATATTCTGTAAAAACTCCACGTTGAAAAATATTCTTTAAAAAATCCAAGTTGAAAAATATTCTTCACAAAAATCCACGTTGACAAATATTCTTTAAAAATTCAAGTTGAAAAATATTCTCTTTTTTTTTTAAATCCACGTTGAAAAATATTCTTTAAAAAATCCACGTTGAAAAATATTATTAAAAAAATCCACGTTGATGAATATTCTTTAAAAAAATCTACGTTGATGGATATACTTTAAAAAAAATCACGATAAAAATATTCTTAAAAAATTCCACGTTGAAAAATATTATTTAAAAAATCCACGTTGAAAAATATTTTTAAGAAAATCCACGTTGAAAATTATTGTTTAAAAATCCACGTTGAAAAATATTCTTTAAAAAATACACGTTGAAAAATGTTCTTTAAAAATCCACGTTAAAAATATTCTTTTAAAATCCACGTTGACAAATATTCTTAAAGAAATCTATGTTTTAAAATTCCCTTTAAAAACCTACGTTAAAAAATATTCGTAAAACAAATCCACGTTTCTTTAAAATAAAATCCACGTTGGGGATCTTGAAAAATGTTCTTTGAAAATCCACGTTGTGGGCCTTGAAAAATCCACATTGTGGGCCAAGTGTACAGACTTTAAATGTCGTCAACTTCCCACCACTATCAATTTCCATCCCCAATAGCAACTACTTTATTACACTCTCAGATATTTGATTGCTGAATTTTCTTTGTATCAGCATGACTTTGGTCGGCATCAGGATGTAACTTCGTACAATGCTAGGGTTGGGTTGGGTTATTGGATGGTTGGTTTGTTGGTAGTTCGTTGAAGAAATATAAATTGAAATAAAAATGCATATAATTTATTCAGTGCAGCATACAGAATATTAATGGCACATAAATCTAAAATGCAGTCTTTGTTCTCCATTAAACTGTGCACACACACGCACACAAACAATTATAGGGTAGAGCATCCTATGTACCTACCTAACTACCTATACGTGGAAATGTGTATCCTTATGAACGACAACACACACACGCTCAGATATTCCTCTTATTCTACATTTGCTTTCTTTCTTTACTGGAATACATGTGAAGTATTTGTACATTCGAATGGATTTTCATTTGAATGGATGGATGGTTGCAACTGGAAAAACAAATAAAACAATAATGGAGAAAAAGGTAAAAATGTAAAATACAACAACGGCAACAACAACAACAACATTCACATGAAATGTTATTGCAAAAATTGCTGCAATTCTGTCAAGCATTAAACTCAAGTACATTCAAAGGTAGGTACTTGAGTTGAGTTGTTGTAACAAATCGAAAATGATTTTCATTTATTTGAATTTATTTAACTTCATTTCGATGTTGTGACAATAAGTCTTGATTCAAATTGCAAATGAAGTTAAACATTTGGAAATGAAATAAGTTGTAAATTAAGTATGAACAACGAAATATAAAACGTTTAAAGAAAAGATTATTAAATACAATAAAAATAAATTAATTAAACTTTATTTTTAAAGAAAATAACTGGATTTCCCTCAGTAACCATTCGCTCTGAGGGAAAATGTAGGTCCAATATCCAAGAGCTACAACTAGAAAATCGAATTTAAAAAAGCCCCCACTTTATCTCTTCGGAGATGCTATATAGTGTCATGAATAAAAGTTCATTATGAAAAGCCCCTTTCTATATCATATCAGTCGTGCAACTAATCCTTCTAATATTTATACGTTCTTTCATTCTCTCCTTTAGTGACCACAAAATATATACAATGAGCTGAATGATCGGGATATTTTCGCATATGAAAAACAAGTAGGAAAAGTCTATAGTGGGACGGAGCCGACCATGGGATACCCTATACCACTACCCCTGGACAATCGCTCTCCACGGAAATTCTTTTCAATGATTGTGAAAATTTAATTATCAAATATCAGAGATGTATTGTATAATACTTATGACCAAAACCAAAAAGTTATCTAGCATTTCAAAGACATTTTTGTAGCAGGAAAGGGAAATTTAGTTCATACAAACTAAAATGTAATGAAACCCACTTATGTAGTACTACTACTTCCGTTGTTTAACGTTATTGAAATTTTTACCAACTTCACACAAAAGTTTCAGTCCATTTAACCCGCTAAGTATTATCTGATCTTCACGTTGGTTTGTACGCTTCTACTTCATCATAAACTCAAACTTTGTTTCAAATTTTGCGGGTTATTATTTTGACCTACAGAGCCGCTACAAAATTGGTTAAAATTTTGTTTTGGTCCATTTCATCCCCTGAACATTTCACGATCATCAACAAAAACTAATCATTTCCATTCTGGCCCGAACCCAACCTCCTTAAAAAATTAAGCTTGTTTACAATTTTTAATGGACGGACACACCTCTCTAAATCGCTTTATCTCGTCGAGATATGAATTTAGGCATACCAAATAAGGGGTCTAGGACGAATATTTCGTGGTGTTACATAAACTTTTGGATAGACAATATGTAGCATGGGATAAAAATGTGGTTCTCTACACAGAACCTATTATATAAGGCAGTAGGCCCGTTATCTAGCAAACACTTTTTTGCAATTTACATCAGAGGAAAGGTCAGTAGTTTTTTTCCATATGTAGGCTACTTTGCGAAATATATATGTCCTCAAGGAATTAAAATATCGACCAAAAATAAAATTTGTATGTGTTTGATATAAAAGTAATGGTCTATTTCAACTGCTAAAGAATATCAGATAATCATTCAAAATTGTAGGCATCTTTTTCGACCTATACTCTTACCCGGTGCAAAATTTCGTGACTATTGATGTATAATTGCGAGTTTATTATTTTTCTAGCGAGTTTATTAATACACTACAAACAAATAACGGAATATATTAGGCTGTAATTCTGTTATCTGATCATGCACACCAAAATAATTGGCATCAATTGAAAGAAGACGTGGATCAATACTAACAATTCGTTTCTGGAATATTTTATAACCAGATGGAAGACTAAATAACAAATTTCAGTCAGTTCGGTGGGATTTAACGTCACAACAGTAGAATTACGAAAATCAGGGGGTACCGTTCTACGGGGGCTATATGAAGTGGCGGACCTATACCGACAAAATTAGAAGCGAAACAACCTTCAAAATACCGAAAATCGGTACCATTCTATGGGGGTTATATGAAGGCGTGGACCTATACCGACAAGTTTCTGGGGGAACGTTTTATACCCCCAACAAAGACTTAATACCTAATTTCAGCCATTTCGAAGGATTATTGAGGCCACAACCTTCAAAATACCGAAAATTGGGAGGTACCGTTCTATGGGGGCTACATTAAGGCGTGAACCTGTACCGACAAATTTCTGGGGGAAAAAATTATATCACCAACGAAGACAAAATACCAAATTTCAGCCATTTCGGAAGAATATGGAGGCCACAACCTTCGAAATACCGAAAATCTGGAGGTGCCGTTTTATAGGGGCCATATGTAGGCGGGGACCTATACCGACAAAATTCGGGGGAAAGTTTTATACCCCCAGCTAAGACTTAATACAAAATTTCAGCCATTTCGAAGGAATATTGAGGCCACAACCTTCAAAATACCGAATATCGGGAGGTACTGTTCTATGGGGGCCATATGAAGGCGTGCACCTATACCGACAAAATTCTGGGGGAAAGTTTTTACCCCCAGCGAAGACAAACATACCAGATAGGACCACCAACAATGAACATGTTGTCCTCACGGACTGTACAATGGTCCCACAGGGACCGCAGCAACGTGCAACTCAACACAACAATTAACAAGACGCCGCACCAACACCAACAAACCCATATTGTAGAGATGACTATGTAGAGGGATTACCTTCACCTAATCTAGTCCCTCTCCTATCAAACACTTGACGTGCCACCTCAACACCCACTTGGTCACTCCAGATTCCCACGATACCCATAGCCTGCTCATTACGACGTTCCGGCTCTACACGAGTCTCCCCTTCGATCACGATAAGCAGGCCATAATTCAGCAGAGAATTCAATACGAGATTTCTAATAAATGGACCACAGATGGATCCTTGTGGGCAGCCTCGCTCCAGATCTGTCCAGACCGTCTCATTGGCTCCTACAACCTTATAGTGCGGTTACACTATAGTTTTTTCCGAGTTAACCCACTTCGAGAGGATTTATTTGACGTTTGCGCTATGGAATTGACATTTGAAATCCAAACACACTGGGTTAATACAGTTAAGTGTAACTGGGGTATAAGTCTTCTTCCACTAATATAACCAGACAAGAGAACAAACTTCTGGCACATAATCTCAGACAACTTAGCAAGCAAGATTGTCCTTTATAATGTTTTCGTAGGTATTACCATATTTATACTCTCAGCATTTATGCTAACGAGGGTATATGGTAATATTCAAAAAAGTTTTACAATCGTTGAAGTTGAGGTTCACCATTTAATAAGTCGCGAACAATTAATATATTTTATAAAATATGAATATATGTATTTATATTAATTGAAGTGTTTTAGACACGATCTCATAATATGGACCATAACAAATAATTTTCGTGGAAGCTGCATTGGTGTTTTGATTTCAGTGTTTTTCGAATTTTTCTTATAATTAGAAGGTGCAACTAGATAATCATCCAAACTAGTTAATAGGATTGTAGAACTCGCGATTCCACGTCGTTCGATGTATATCTCATGAGTGTGCTCCGTACAGCTTCCTAGTAATAGGAGTCCAAATGCGAAAATTTAGTGCGTAAATTTTCTGAAAACCCCTATTTTTTTTGCTTTAAAATTTACAACTGTCGTACAGGTACCCCTGAACCCCGCGTGATTTTAGTTTTTTTACGCGCCGGATCTAATAAGCCCTTCCGCGTTCGAATCCATCCACTAAAACGCCGGATATAGATACCTTGAAAGTAGGAAAACCTGCAAAAATATATTTTGACAATTCCGCGAATTGAACCGCGATTTTCTTTGATTATTTTTACAAAAATGTAACCCTTAATACGCGATTATATTTTCCAAAAAGGTGTGTCGCCAATTACAAAGATTCGGGAGTAATATCCCTATTTATCCCAAAATAGAATGTTGTGGCACATCCGCAGTTCTTGACGAATCTGTCTAAGATAGTTTATATTGATGTATTTTTAATAGGCGGCCATTGAAATCGGATGCACCTTATAATCATATGCACATCGCGTAATTTTTGCCCACTTGAATGTTTTTTGAATAGTAAGATGCAACTGATGGCACACTTCGGCCGCTGAATGAAACATGGGAAAATCCATGCATATTGATAGACATGGACTCCCTGTATCCGAAAAGCACATGCATCTCAACTGATTTAAACGGATTCGCGAATTACACGCTTTTTAATTTTTGTGTTTTTTTTTTATCGCAAAAAGCATATATACTTTCACGATGACAAATTATTTTCCTTGTAATAGTTTTAGCAAAATACTTCAGGTTTTGTATGGAAAATTAGCGAAATAGTAGAATAACTCTCAAAAATATTTCTCCAATTTTTCCCATTAAACCAAAATATATATTTCTGAAATAAATTTTAACAATAAGTTTTCGTTTTTTATTGTTGCTGTAATATGCATGCAATGAACCCAATCTTTATAATTTTGGTCTCACATTTATCTATACGTATTTTTAATTTATTTTTTAGAGATTTTTATGGACTCTGAATTAGAATAAATAAAATTAACCCCATGATTTCTTCACTATTTTTTTATTTTCCGCGAGAATAAAAATAAATTTTGCAAATATTTTAGCATCTACGGATAGATATCAAATTCTGTTAACGATTTATGTATACATTTTTTATTACAACCCAAAGGGAATTTTTAAATATCTATATATATATAAAATTCTTCGAATCTGCCATGATGTTCGAAATTAAACTCCTCCGAAACGGCTGGACCTAATTCGATGAAATTTTGTATGTGGAGTTTTTAGGTCTGAGAATAGGTTTTTAGCTATTTTTCATACTGGTCAGTGGAGTGACCAGAGTACCTCCCCCACAAAATTTTTTAAGCAAACGTGAAAATAGGGATATTTTTGAACGTATTGTTTAAAAATTACTTGCAATACTATGGTAAATACTGAATGGTCATCTCGGAAGTGGAATATAGCGGTCAGCCCAATTTTTCAAAAATATATAGATAATATCCTTAATTTTAGTAAGCGTGACTACACAACCGCTATAAACAATGGCTTCAATAAGTGGGAAAGCGCGATCAACCCACATTTTGGAATACAGTACAAGCTCGATAATGTAAAATGCTGCGTGATCGAAATTCAAAAACAAAAATGATTGAGAAATCCGGCAAAACTTAATATCAAAGATGGTTAAATAACTGGAACCTATAAAAATGTGAAATGGTCACTAAAACGACGGGTAAACTATGCTATGATCTATCTAAATGTATATAAATTCTTAGATTATTAGACGTATTAGAAAAAACAATAGTAATTGTGACCTCTGTCAATAATGGGTGTTTTGAATCAGAATATCGCGATTGCGTCCAATTTATGAAAACTTTATTCTTTCTAATCAGATTCACTAATTTAATAAGGGGGCTGCAAACACGCCGTAAACATTAACTTTAGGGCTTGAAATACAACAGAGTCCAGATAAATCCAACTAGCATTTTGAAGTCGTTGTTTATGAATCACCGATGTTTCATGTTTAAAAGTGTAAAATAATAACGTGCTCAATGAAACAGCACTTTGCTAACAACAAGCAAAAACGACGTTACCCACCAGCATAAATTATATTGAAATCAGGTTTCAGACATTTCGGTTGAAAAAAAAATCCCCAAAAATCGGTAGGTATCGTTTTATGGGGCTATATGGAAACGTGAATTTTACCAACAATTCTCCGCTAAAATATTTGATACCTCTAAAGGAGACTACATACCAAATAATGTTGAATAATGCCGCTAAAACCTTGGAAATACTGAGAACCGGAAGGTGTCGTTCAACTTCTACCGGTAATGTTTTATACCCGTAATGGAGACTAAACACCAAATTGTAGCCTTTTCGGTGGAATAATGACTCTAAAAACTCCAAAATATTGAAACTCGGGAGGTACAGTCCTATGGTAGATGTATTAGAACGTGGACCTATGCCAATAATTGTCCGCAGAAATGTTTTATACCCCCAAGGGAGACTAAGTACCAATTATAGCCATTTCGAATGAATAATGTGGCTATACACATACAAATACCGAAATTAGAAATCTAGCGATGACTATTTACAAAACCTGGACCTGTACCGAATATTCTATATTTTATAGCCACACTGAACACTTAATAGCCATTTCTGTGGAATTACGACACTAAAACCTTCAAAATATCGAGACTCGGGAGGTACCGTTTTAGAGTAGCTCTATCAAAACGTGGACTGATATAATAACTTTTCAATACCAAACATGCTACGAGTAATAAATAGAAACTTCTGTACCAATTTGAAGAGTTCTATGTTAAATATCGCGAGCTGTATCTTGATTTCAACAGATAGACAGACGGATATCGTTATATCGACTTATTTTTTATGTTGATCACAAATTTATACATACTTTATAGGTTCTCCGAAGAATATTCCGATGTGTTGCAAACAGAATCACAAAGTTAATTATACCCTTGAACATCGTATGGTGGAAACTATAATTTAAGTAACTTTCTATTCTACATCGGGAGATACCATTGTATGAGGGTTATACCAAAACATCGACATATCGTCAATTCGGTTCGAAAATCTAGAGGTATCAATATTAGATAGATAAATTGTTGATAGATTACTAATGCTTACATGGAAATCCAAAACGACGGGCCAGCAACGCGGAACCGGGTCAGCTAGGTCCCTAGGTGAGCAGGTCTTCTTTACGAACAATTATGACGGAGAAAACCAAATATTGCCAAGGACTACAGTCGAACGCCTAATCACAATGTAATTTTTCATTTTAAAAATTTTAAGAAGTAACCCATTACTATTCAGCTTACTGGTAATGCAGAAAGTAGGGACTAAATACCAAATTGTAGCCATGACGGTGGGAAACCTACAAACTGTTCTATGGTACCTATATCAGAAAATTGACTTATACCGACAAGTCTCTGCAGTATGTTTACGACCCCCGACGGAGACCAACAACAACCATTTCGTTGGGAAAATTAGGCAAAACCTCTTTACTATAGAAATTCAAGAGGTATCGTTCTATGGGAGCTTTATCAAAAGGTGGACCTGTAGCGACAATACTCTGCAGAAGTATTTACGACCCCCAACAAACCAAACTATAGCCATTTCAGTTTAATAATTTGGCTAAAATCTTGCAAATACCCAACATCGGGTGCTTTATCAAAAACTGGACACAGAATGGGAATGCCTATACCCCAAGGAAGACTAAATCCCATTTAATGGCGAATACCGAAAATCGGGTGGTACAATTCCATGGGGTTTATATCAAAACGTGGACTGGTATAACCCATTTCCAATACCAAACATCCTTGGAGAAATTTATTCAAAGTTCAATGTTAAATATTGCGGGCTGTATCTTGATTTTAGCTGAAGAACATTGCTACATTAGCTCATTTTTATTCTGATCAAAAAAATTCGAAGTGTTAGAAAGGGACACAAAAAGTTAGTTATACCCTTCATCTTATGGTGGAGGGTATAATTAAAAGAATTTTCTATTTTTAATCTGGAGATACAATTACATGAGAGTTTTGCTAAAAATTTTATTTTATGAAGTGTCAAGAGAAATGCATAGTTACGTCAATTCGGTTCGAAAATCGCAACATTTCATTCGTAATTCGATTATTCTATTTGTAATTCAAATTGTTCCATTTGGAATTCGAATTATTCCATTTATAAAAAGGAAAGGAACAAAAAGAAACAAATGGAATAATTCGGATTACAAATAAAATAGTTCGAATTATAAGTAAAATAAGTCGAATTACCAATGGAATAATTCGAAATAACAAATATAATAATTCAAATTACAAGTAGATAAATTCGAATTACAAATGGAATAATTCGAATTAAAATTGAAATGTTACGAATTAAAAATGGAATTCTCGAATTACAACTAAAATGATTCGAATTGAATCTGAAAAGGTGTAGATATATAAATATGTAGATGGGTTATAAATGTTTACACGGAAAACTAAAAACGGGCCAGCAACGCGGACCGTGTCAGCTAGTTTTTTTATAAGGGAACAATCCCACTATAACTTTTGGGTGCAGCATCCAATTTTGTGAACGCGAACATATTTGAAACCACAATTTTTTTCTTAACGTAAGTACCAAAAATCGCGGATGTGCTCGCAAAAAAAAAAAAAAATTTTTTTTCAATGGTATTGAAAAGGAAATTTGAAATTTACCATATACACTTTCATACGGGCAAAATGTGCCTCATCGAAATAACGGTTTTAGACCCCATGTATGTTTGGACGAAATGTGATTCAGACAATTTGGAGTTGATTTAGCCATGTCCATCCGTCTGTCTGTCTGGCTGGTGCGCACGATAACTCTCAAATGGATAATACGATTTGGTTCAAAATTTGGCTTTCGTAATATTTTGTCCAAACTTAGTTTAAGTTTGAAGATGGGCCATATCGGTCCACTACTTCAGGTACATCCCCTACAAAAGTTCGAAAATATTCGGAAAATTTGTGCGCACGATAACTCTTGAAGGGAGTAACGGATTTAATCCATACTTTGCACATCGTGGATTTTCTACCAGATATATATATATGAGATTTCAATATGGACTACGTCGGTCCACTCCTTCGGATACCTCCCACATACAATTTAGGAAACGTTCAGTTTAGGATGTGCTCTCGGATAGTTTTGATTCTTGCTGTAGCAACTTGTATTCCCTGCCCCCATTACGAAGGTACAAGTTTTATCTGGGACAAGTCCATACTTCCTGAGAAAATAGCCAGAAAGTTGTAAAAATCCCCAATGCCACAAGGTGTAGTGTTTCGAGCGGACGATAACTCTCGAACGGATCTGGCGATTCGGTCTAAAGTTGGGTCATGGTTATATTTTGCCTGAACTTAGCTTAAGTTCGAAGCTGAGCCATGTCGGTCAATTAATTTAGGCACCTCTTCCACAAAAGTTCAGAAAATGTGTGCCCACGATAACTGCTGACGGCAGATTTTATTACTTCGGACATCGTAATATTTCTACGAGATATAAATCAGAACTATGAACTATATATGTCAACTTGTAACGTGACCGTTTCATACCATCCTTACTTCTCCGACGACCCGCATTAATATGCATTTCACCTTAAGGTATTTATTATAACGACAGTATAAACTTATGTATAAAGTAACCCTACACATAATATTGCCTTATCGTCGTATCAATGCTGTCAACGACAACACCGTTTTATAATGATTCTCATTCACTTCGTGTAACTAACCGAATATGTATTCTGGGTTTATTCACCGAAGTCGTCGATCACCAGCCGACAAAGTACGACAAGACGTGTGGCTCGTCAGCAGTGTCGTTACTCGTTAGCTAAAATTCGCCCGATTGCCCAGAGCCGAGTTGTGTAGAGACAAGTCCACCTGACAACTGCCGAGCCGAAAGTTAACGATTGCCCCGAGCCGACAGCAACCCGAGTCTTGTAGAGCCGAGTCGCATCCGACAACTGCTGAGCCGAAAGCTACCCGATTGTCCCGATCCGACAGCAACTCGAGTCTTGTAGAGCAGAGCCAAACCAGACGATTACCGAGCCACTGCCGATAATAATAACAAATATTGCATCTACTCTCCACACACATATATTATTCGTTCATCAAACACCAAGAGTTCACAATAAAGATTAAATTTGTAAACACTCGTGTTTTACTTAAGGTTTGTGGGACCTTAGACCGTCCCTGGCAACGACTGTGCCTACATCAGCCTTAGATAAAACCACCCGTTATAAACTCTCACACAAAAATTCGGAAAAATACAGTTTAAGGCCTGCTTTTAATGTTTAAGTTTGAAGAGTGGCACTACCGATGCGCTAAAATTTTAACAAATGTCACTAAAAACCGTCCAAACCTCGGATCTCCTAATATGTTTTCCAAGTGTACTTTTACCTCAGAAATCGGTCTACTCCTTAGGGAGCAAAAATTCCTCCAGCGATTTTTTCCTGTTTTTGTATTTTTCTCATCTATGAACATTGTAGTTTCAGAAACCGCAAAAACTTCCCAGGTGTAAGCACCTTTCATTTAAATTTAGTTCACAGTGAGCAGCAAGGAACTCAATTTCATGCAGAGCCAGATCTTTCGTATTGGTTCCTCTTGCTCTTTTGAAACGCTTCCTCAGACGCGCAACTCTCTTCCGCATCAGACTCAGCTCACGGGTCCACCATTTGAGCATATTTGGATGCGTCCAACTCCGTGGCATGACCAACAGTTGATAGAGTCAGATAAAGTCTGAAAATTCTATTCAAATCCATAAAGTGGTATTGAGTGTATACTGCCCGACCAAGATGAGGTGAATAACCCGGTTGAATAATAATAAAGCAGCAGGATCAGATGGCTTACCAACCGAACTGTTTAAAACCAGAGACGGTAGGCTGATAAGGTGTATACATCACATAGTTAGCACATTTGGGCAGAAAGAACGCGTAGCCGACTATTGTATCTTGTGTCACATCCACAAGAAATGGCTGTGTGGTCTAATTATATCTTATGAGCAATAGGAAGCAGACTTTTTCCTATTGCTCATAAGATAGTCAGGGATATTTTGCGAATGACTAAATCCTAAAAACTAAAGCCAACTAAATAATGGGGCCATACCAGTGCAGTTTTAGACCTGGCAAATGCATGGTTGACTAGGTATTTAACTTGCGGCAAATCAGTCAACATTGAGAGAAGTTTTCCCGAAAATCTAATCTTATCTGATTGCAATATAGAATGTCTCCCTTTCTTTGGTTTTAACACGTTCCTCCCAATCTCAATTCAAAATATTCCACCTTTTCCAGAAATAATATTGCTCTGCTTTTCATTTTAAATTATAGTTGTTATTTTCTCTTTCAGCATCCATTTTCATTTATGTCCCATTGAGAGTTAATGAGAGTGTGTATGTGTGACATATTCTTATTTTATGTACTTGTGCTACGTTGTGCTTACCGCTTGTTGTTTCGTGTTTATTCTTAAATCCCAGTAGAGAATGACATTTTATACTTTGGGCTTTGTGGTGCAACTAGCGAAGCACCCACCAATCACCCCTTTCCTACTTCATCCTTCAACATCCGATGCACCATGGATGGCTATGTTAGAAATTTGTGTAAAAGTTTTCGTTATTTTTCAATACAATCTTTAAATGTTATGAACATCTAAAATTAAAAAGTTCAAAGGGAAATGAGTTCTGATAGCTACTACCTCTTGGTGAGTGTGGCTGTGTGCAGGAGAATGAAGGACCCACCAGTCACCAATAAAACCACAAGCCACATGCCAAAAACGATATTTAGAACAATTTTATTTCTCTTTACAATGAGGAAACCTTAATCGCCCTTTGAAGTTTGTTGTGGGTTCTCCATGGGAGACAGTGGTTACATGGGAAAATGGTGAAGCCATGGCAATAATTAAAGGATTAACCTTGAAATGGCATTAAGCAAATTTGTAAATATAAATTTGACAATATAAAATTTAGAAAAAGTTTTATAATGCCTCTCATATTGATCAGTTCATCAAATTAATGGCTACTTTTCTTTTCATTCACAAGCATCGTCATTAGTTTCCTTTTTGTTTTTTTACCACTGTTCATCATCATCTGCATCAGCGTCAACCCAAGCCAACAGTCACCGTCATCATCATCATCAACCCAACAAATGAGCAACGTTGAAGCCTTGCAACGATGGATGGATGGATGCAACCATAAGCGTTTTCTGTATTTTAACATCGTCGTTGTTTTTCCTACAAGTTTTATGGTTTTGGGATTTCGTGTTCAAGGAAATTGTTATAAAGACTGGCAAAAACAATTTTTAGTTGCAATAAAATACTACCGCAACGCCTTTTCGCCATCCTTCTCCACATGCTAGATTGTTGGTATTGCTCCGAGCAAACGAAAGAAAGAAACTATTAAAGTTTTCAAATTTAGAAAATTCAAATGATAATAAGTTCTTGTGGGACATTGTTGGGAGACTAAGGGACGGAACAACAATTTCCACCATCATCAAGTTGATTGTGCGAGAAAGCGAGAAAACAAATGCAAGTTGCACAAAACTAATGACAATTAAATAGTGAATTTGAAACTAAAATGTATATTTAAATGAGTACATTAAAAGAAAGGGATAAATTTTATATCGTTATTCTAATTCAAATGTTAATGTTGTGATCATTCGGGGTATTCATTCAGGAAGCATGGACTTGCACACAAAAATATAATCTTGTTATTAGG
Organism: Musca autumnalis; assembly: GCF_047663935.1. Classification (NCBI taxonomy): domain Eukaryota; kingdom Metazoa; phylum Arthropoda; class Insecta; order Diptera; family Muscidae; genus Musca; species Musca autumnalis. Next base: position 235,339,087 of record NW_027411755.1, read on the forward strand.
ACCACAAAGACTAACATATATTAAAATATCATAAATATCCTCGAATAGCCCGTTATCGTGCTCATTAATCATTTTAGTTGGTGCCGGTTATCTCAGAAAGTATTTAACTTATATCATTGTACTCAGAACCTTACATATCTAAAACTTCCAAAACTACTCTTGAACTGAACTTAATCAAAAATTTTGAAAATATTTTGGGGAGTATCAGAGTGAACAATATAGTCTGTGATAGTAACTGTGCCTGGGATAATTTTGTACAAAAGCGGTTACATTCTTCGGGTGTTATTGTGCTAATCAGGATTAATTATTGTTCCTGTCCAATATCTATACCCCAACACAATCTAATTATAAAAGTGAAAAAAATAGTCAATTCGAATTCTACCGTTGAACCTCACCATGTAAGGCAATTTTTAAATATATCGTTTTACTTAATACGCGAGGTACCGTGCCACCTCCGAAATTCATGACTACGTGTACCACGGCACATTCCACAAAATTTCATGAAAATAGGTTCGTTAGTTATCGCGATATAACATACTTAAAAAGTGGCCATGGTCGGGACTTCGGGCCCCAAGCAAAAAATTAATTTGCATGCCGATGCATTCATAAGTTTAAAAAAGTTCTTGAACATTGTCTGAAAATTTCTTGGAAATACATTTAGCAGTTTTGAAAAAATAATGTATTGAAAGAGTGGGCGTATGGTCTGAGACACAACCCCATTACTTACCAAAATTAATCCCCGTCGAATTTCAACAAAGTATGCAGCCTATTTTCACCGGGGGCCACCGCTGTACATTCCCGAAAATTTTTAGGAAAATCGATTCAGTAGGTTTGTAGATATGTATAACATATTCAAAAAAGTGGGTGTGGTAAATTTTTCTTTCCATAAAAACCTATGTTTGGCTATGGCGAACATTTAAAAGCCATAATTATCTAAATTGGACCTAATGAAAGTAGAAAGTAGAAAATATCACCTTTGCAACTATGTAACGTAGGTTGTCGTACGTGGTCAAACAACGAAGATATCGCAATAGCCGCTAATATAACCCAACTTTTCATTTTTGCGATTTTAATAATAATGACGAATGTCAGAGCTTTGGTTGGGGACCTTCCAAAGTCTGACCATGAAAGCAGAAAATTCCATCTTTACAATGCTGCAAAGTAGGTTGGCGTAGGTGGCCAAAGATATCGCAGTAGTCGGTAAGACATCCCATTTTTCTTTTTTTGCAATGCAATGCGGATCGTCACGAAATTTTGGGGGTTAATGGTGGTCCTACGGAGAAAGAAGCCTATTGATGTTGGTGATGGTTGGATAATATTCAGGGGTCGGAATGGGCAAAAAATTATTTGGAGAAAAATCAACGTTTTATTTCAAAGCGAATATCTTCGCTTCTATAAGAAGTATATCAAAACCTGTTAGTGAAAGTAGAGAATATCACCTTTGCAACGATGTACAGTAGGTTGTCGTAGGTGGTCAAACAACAGAGATATCGCAATAATCGGAAATGCATCCCTTTTTTCCATTTTTTGTGCAATCACACTACAGGTCCGAATTTTGATCGGATCCTCACGAAATTTTGGGGGTTGATGGGAGTCTCACAGACAAAGAAGCTTATTGATGATTGGCGTACATCCCAATTTTCCATTTTTTATTTGAGTTGTTTGTACTGACGATGCACTTGAATCCGTTTCAACAAAATTGACCTGTATTAATGAAGACATTCTGAGCAACGACGCTAAGCTATCCCAATTTTAATATTTTGAATTTTATCGGTAAAAAGCTTATGCACAGGGGTAGTGGTGTAGGCTGTTTTTTTTTTTTTTTTTTTTTTTTTGGGAAAGCCGAAAAGTGAGCATCATTCTCATTAACATGCTTAAAGCGTTCAGGTTTTCACTAAAAAATCATCATTTCAAAAACTGAAAATCCAATTGATAATTCCCATCGCCGGGATGAAATCATGATATTGGTAGCGATCAGTAAATTTTGCAGGCTATCAGTGCGTTTAGTGAACATTACTCTCAAAGGTAATGATGAAGTTAAGCCAATGGGAGAATACTCCAGACTTAAGTAAAAACAAGTGAGCAAAGGCTATAGTCGGGACGGAGCTGACCATGTGATACCCTACACCACTACCCCTGTGCATAAGGTTTTCACTGCTATACATTTCTTTTAGGGAATATAATCCGACTACCATCAAAAATAATATGCCTCTTTCTCTCTGGGACCCCCATAAGCAACCAAACTTTCGTGACCATCCGATCGAAATTACGACCTGTAGCTTGATTGCAAAAAATGGAAGAATTGGATGCATTACCGACTATTGTTGTATCTCCCTTGTTTGACCACCTTCGCCAACCTGCTTTACGCCAATGTAAAGGTAATATTTTCTTCTTCCATTGACAGGTTTTGCCGTTGGAATACCCCTACTAAAAGCCAATATATTCACAAAGAATAAAACTTTGAATTTGTCTCCAAATGAGTTTTTGCCCATTCCGACCCCTAAATATTATCCGACCATCATTAAAATCAGTAGGCTTCTTCCTCTGTGGGAGCTCATTAACCCCTAAAATTTCGTGACGATCCGATCAAAGTTGCAACCTGTGGCGTGATTACAAAATAATCGGAAAATGGGATGCATTATCGACTATTGCCATATCTCTGCTATTTGACCACCTACGACAACCTAATTTACATCGCTGGAAAGGTGATATTTTCCACTTTCCTTGCCAGGTTTTGCTTTTGATATACCTCTTAAAGAACCAGAGATATTGGCTTTGAAATAAAACGTTGACCTTTCTCCAAATAAGTGTTTGCCCATTCCGACCCCTGAATATTATCCGACCATCATCAAAATCAATAGGCTTCTTTCCCTTTGGGACCGCCATTAACCCCCAAAATTTCGTGACGATCCGATCAAAATTGCGACCTGTAGCGTGATTACAAAAAAAATGGAAAATGGGATGCATTATCGACTATTGCTATATCTCTGCTATTTGAACACCTCGACAACCTACTTTACATCGTTGTAAAGGTGATATTTTCTACTTTCCTGGCCAGGTTTTACTTTTGATATACCTCTTAAATAAACAGAGATATTGGCTATGAAATAAAATGTTGACTTTTCTCCAAATAAGTGTTTGCCCATTCCGACCCCTAAATATTATCCGACCATCACCAAAATCAATAGGCTTCTTCACCTGTGAGACCCCCATTAACCCCATTAAAAATGGGATGTATTACCGACTCCGTTATTTGGTTACCTACGCTGACCTAGTTTGCATCATTGTAAAGACGGGATCTTCTGCTTTCATAGTCAGGCTTTGCTTTTGGAAAATTTTCAACCAAAGCTGTTATATTCGTCAATATAATTAAAATCGCAAAAATTAAAATTGGGGTTTTATTTGCTACTATTGTGATATCTTCGTTGTTTGGTCACCTACGAGCACCTACTTTACATCATTCTAAAGGTGATATATTCTGCTTTCATTGTCAGGTTTTGCTTTTGGTATACCCCATAAAGAAGCTGAGATATTTGCTTTGGAAAAAAACGTTGTCATTTTATCCACCTAAGTTTTTTGCCCTTTCCGACCCCTAAATATTATCCGACCAGCACTAAAATCAATAGGCTTCTTCCCCTCCGGGACACCCATCAACATAAAAAATTTCGTGACGATCCGATCAAAATTGCGACCTGTAGCGTGATTACAAGGTTTAGATGGACAGACGGACGGACGGACGGACTGACGGACGGACACACATAGCCAGATCGACTCAGCTCGTCGAGGCATTCATTTTGGTATATACAAATATGGGTCTACGACCATTATTTCGATGCGTTACAAACTTTTTGGCCAAAACCAACTTATAATACCCTCCCCACATAGTGTTGTAAGGTATAAAAAGAAATGTTAATTTATAAACAAGAAAATAACACTGTGTATAATTTTTTGTGTCATGCAAAATTAATCATATTCTGACACCGCGGCGTAATAGAAGACCAAAAATAAGAAGACTCGTGCCAGGCTCATATCTTCTAAACCGCTAAGAATTTTGGTTTACTCGTGGAAACAAAGTTGTAGCTCTCATCTTAAAGAATATAACACGCGGCGATGGAAACGGATGGAACTAACTAATATAATTTTTAAATATAGACACCGAAAGTGAAAAATTAGTACAAAAATGGCACAAGTAGTTAAATGTTTAGGGACAAGTAGTTAAATGGACACCAGGACCACTATACACTCATGTATGTATACAGAAACTATGCTAATACCTTCAGTAACAACTTCCATTACATAAATCGTGATTAAGGTTTATATTGAGTATGATATTTTTTTTTGTAACTACACTTTATTTGGTTTATTCACAAAGCACTATTTTCAAGAAAGTAAATATGTTTTTTGATGCTTGCAAAACAATATACCGTTATAATTTGACAAAACATTACTAGTATAGGAAAATTTGTCATGTTTAAGTCAAATTGACATTCATAAAACTGTTAGACACAGACATAAAATTTTTGATTTTTGACATATGGGCGCATCCACTGTGCTATGGGAGCTATATCAGAACGTGGACCGATATAGCCCATTTGCAATACCAAACTTCCTAGTTGTAATAGAAACTTATATACCAAATGGACTATATGGACTACGAATTTTACCTGATCAAGACTTTATATATTTTATGGGGTCCCCGAGGAATATTTCGTTGTGTTACAAAGGTGCCACCGTGGTGTAATGGTATGCACGCCCGCCTTACACGCAGAAGGTCGTGGGTTCGATTCCCCGGCCAGGCAACATCAAACATTTTCAACGGTGGCAAAATACCCCTCAGTAATGTTGGCGACATTTCCTGAGTATTTCAGCCATGTAAAACTTCTCTACAAAGTGGTGTCTTAAGACACGCCGTTCGGACTCGGCGATAAACAGTAGGTCCCATATCATTGAGCTAAATATGAATCGGGGTGCACTCATTGATATGAGAGAAGTCTCCCTTGTCCCGTATGGGATGTTGTGGAACAATGTTTTTTTTTTTGTTTGTTACAAAGGAAATGACAAATTTAATTATATCCTCCATATTATAGTGGAGGGTATAAAAGTTATGGGCCAGTTCGGGTGGTCAGTTCGAGAGTTGTCGTGTGCTACAGTAAGCCAGAGACGCAGGCAAAACGGGTTTGGTAATATACCCAGCAAAATGTTTGTAGCCAAAGAAGTAGTTGAATCATGAGTGCAAGTGATTTCGGACTACATCTTTTTACGTGAAAGAAGTCATGATTTTTACAAGGGCATGGTGCAGTGAGGATACTGTCTAATTTACTTCTTAAACACACATTTTGCATTAGTTCTTTGTAGTGAATAAATCACAACAACATATTGTTACGGAATTAGATTTAACTAATCTCCGTGTAGACGTTGTTTTATTCCCCGATACGATTTGTACCAAATAAAACAGGGTTCGTTTTAGATTACGTTTCTACAATGCTTTATTTACCTTATTACACTTATTCGGAACCGACTTTAATTACTAAGCACACAGCAAGTCTCTAGTTAGCACGCAGCTATTCTTTAACCGATCTGTTCAGTTCAACGCTTAAAACACAACTACTCCGTCCTTGCCAGTTCCCCTGTATTTATATCCCATAGTCTCCCTGTTCGAGAAATATCTAGAGCATATGGCAACACCTCGAATCTGTGCAGCGAACACACAGACGCACATTCGCACTAAGCGAACAACCATACTCACATACATACATGGGGGGGAATACAATTGGACGACAAGCACAGTAATAACGTAATTACAACAACAAACAAGTGCAAAGAAGTAACAAACTAAACAATAATTTCATGATTATGGAAAAACAAAATAAAAGCACATTAATGAAAGGTAAAGTAACATCTAGAATAATGAAGAGAGTTCTACATGGTAGTTGTTGTTGCTTAAATAAAGTAACTGCGTAATAAAAACTTTACGTTACAATTCAAATTTTTAAATTAACGGAAATTAAACTAAACTAACTTAAACCTATCAGTTACATTCGTAACATTGCCTCCCGCTTAAGCCTGTTCGTCCCGAATAGGCACAGTTCCCTCTCGGTGGTATGGGCATTGGTAACACTGCCTCCCACTTAAGCCTGTTCCTCTGGACTAGACACAGTTCTTTTTCCGTAGTGGTAGCAACTGATTTAGATGTACCCTCTACGCCATTAGCTTTGGACTTTCGCTCTTCTGGACGTTGCTTTCTCTCCAGGAATCTTGACGTTATACCTTCTTTCTTTGTGGTCACCTTCCTAAGTGTCACCTGGTCTTCATCGGACTTGTCCTTCCTTGTTGTACGGCCGCTTTTCGATGGACGTTTCCTCGACGTACATCTTCGCTTTTTCCGCCTCGTTGCGAGATTTTTCCGCTTTCGTACTGGCCATTTTTCGGCGGCTTCCACCTTCAGCGTACGGACATCTACAGCGATTTCGTCAGATTCTGCGCTAGGGCGACACATGCTTTTCTTCTCTTTGTAGCCCACATTAATCGGTATTTCCACATTGGACCAAGTCATCACACGGTGCTTTATGTCCAGGTTGATATCGAAGGCAATCATGAAGTCTACACCAAGTATAACTTCGTCCACAATATCGGCCACTATAAAATCGAAATTTACCGATTTCCTACCCATACTCAGCCTTTGGTAGGCCTTTCCATGCACCGTTGTAGTCTCGCCTGTGGCCGTCCGCAACTTGACTCCATTTAATGGCAATACCTTCCCTTTTACCAAATCCGGTCTAATAATGGACTTTGTTGCACCGGTGTCCAATGTCAAGGTACGCAATACACCATTGACGAAGCCTTTAACCGTTAAGTTGTGATTCTTCTGCTGGACTATGGCTATAGAGATAGTGGGACCATCGTTTTCATCCTCTGCCAGCTGCGCCTCGTGATTGACGGAATTCACTTTATTTGATTCACCTGATGTCTCTATTTGCAGATTCTTGGCCACCGGTCGGTCGTCGCTTTTTGAAGGCGGTGAGGTGGATCTGGGCCTTGCTTGCCGCAATCTGCATTCTCGGGCCATGTGTCCCGTTTTCCGACAGTTATAACAAGTCTTTTTCGTTCTAGCAGCCCCTCGTTTCACACGCATCAGTGCATCCTTCAGCAGGTCGACAACGGTCTGAGAATTGTTGTCCTCAACTTGCAGCCTCCGCACGTTGTAAGCTTTAGGTTTCACCAGCATCTTCGCGGTTTCTTGGGCCAGGGCAAATGACACGGTTTCTGCAAATGTTCCCATCGGTGCCGCATACGTCGCAAATTTTATCTCTGGATCACGAATACCACTAGCAAATGTCTCAATCTTTATGCGGTCCACCAACGGATGTGTCTCTCCTGGATATGCCAGCTGCGCCAATCGCTCTATATCAGCCGCAAAGTCTTGTAAGGTCTCATTTGGCTTCTGGACTCTTCCCCTCAGTTCCATTCGGTAGATCTCTTGCTTGTATTCACTACCGTACCTACGTTCAAGAGCAGCCATTATATCTCCATAGTTGTTCCTAGATGCGGCGGGAATACTCTGTAATACGTCAGCAGCATCACCCTTCAATGCCATAAGGAGTGATACCGCCTTTTCGTTGTCGTTCCAAGAATCTCTAGCAGCCACTGTCTCGAACTGTAATTTGAACACATTGAAGGAGGTAGAGCCGTCGAACACTGGAGGCTTAATTTTTAACGCGTTATGGATAGCTCTCACTGGACCGCCTTTAATTTCCAGTTCCGACATTTTCTTTTCTATGCCCAGAATCTTCTCATCTTGAGCCAGAAATTTCTCGTCAACAGACAAAATCTTTTTATCCAACTCTTTAATTTGTACCTCCACGTTTTCTACTCTCTTTTCAATCACCATCGTGATGATCTCGAGTTTCTCGTTAATTGTTCTAGAATTTACCTCTAGTTTCTCTTCCATGCCCTTAGCGATTTTTCTAGAGTTCTCTTCTAACTTTTCCTCTAAGTTGTCGTCGAATTTGGCAAATCTTTCCTCCAATTTTCTGGAATATTCTTCACTCTTTCTAGAATTTTCTTCGCTCATTCGAAAATTTTCTGCTTTCATTTCCATCATAAGTCTGGAAGTTTCTTCGCTCTTTCTGGAATTTTCTTCCATTTTAGCATCTAATTTCTCCATCATCATAGCCAGCATTGATTTCAAATCGTCACCCCTGGCAGCTACCGACGAAACTTCCTCAACGCTGGATTCGCCCTTTGCCGATAACTCGACTTCCTCCTTCTCGAACTCATATTCATCGATGTTCATTCCACGGCGCTCGAACTCTTCCAACAAGCGTTTTTGTAGTTCGGCCTTGTTGCCAGTAGAACACAACTCCAACTTACTTAGCTCCTTCTTCAAGTCTTCCACTCGCAGATCCTTAAACTTCATTGTAGGATGATCGTAATCTCACTGCTGACACCAATTGTTACGGAATTAGGTTTAACTAATCTCCGTGTAGACGTTGTTTTATTCCCCGATACGATTTGTACCAAATAAAACAGGGTTCGTTTTAGATTACGTTTCTACAATGCTTTATTTACTTTATTACACTTATTCGGAACCGACTTTAATTACTAAGCACACAGCAAGTCTCTAGTTAGCACGCAGCTATTCTTTAACCGATCTGTTCAGTTCAACGCTTAAAACACAACTACTCCGTCCTTGCCAGTTCCCCTGTATTTATATCCCATAGTCTCCCTGTTCGAGAAATATCTAGAGCATATGGCAACACCTCGAATCTGTGCAGCGAACACACAGACGCACATTCGCACTAAGCGAACAACCATACTCACATACATACATGGGGGGAATACAATTGGACGACAAGCACAGTAATAACGTAATTACAACAACAAACAAGTGCAAAGAAGTAACAAACTAAACAATAATTTCATGATTATGGAAAAACAAAATAAAAGCACATTAATGAAAGGTAAAGTAACATCTAGAATAATGAAGAGAGTTCTACATGGTAGTTGTTGTTGCTTAAATAAAGTAACTGCGTAATAAAAACTTTACGTTACAATTCAAATTTTTAAATTAACGGAAATTAAACTAAACTAACTTAAACCTATCAGTTACATTCGTAACAATATGATTCAAAAACTTCTTTGGCTACAAACAAAGATGTAGTTCGAAATCACTTTTATTATTTTTATACCCTCAGCCTTTAGGCTATGAAGGGTATATACACTTTCATACGGGCAAAATGTGCCTCATCGAAATAATGGTTTTAGACCCCAAGTATGTTTGGACGAAATGTGTTTCAGACAATTTGGAGTCGATTGAGCAATGTCCGTCCGTCTGTCTGTCTGTCTGTCTGTCTGGCTGGCTGGAGCGCACGATAACTCTCGAAGGGATGAACCGATTCGGTTCAAATTTTGGCTTTCGTAATATTTTGTCCAAACTTAGTTTAAGTTCGAAGATGAGCTATATCGGCCCACTCCGTCCGGTACCTCCCCCACAAAAGTTCGAAAATGTTCGGAAAATTTGTACGCACGATAACTCTTGAAGAGTGTAACCGATTTGGTCCATACTTTGCCCATCGTGGAGCGTGTACCAGACTTAGATCAGGTTTTAATATGGACTCAATCGGTCCACTCCTCCCACACAAAATTTTGGAAAAGTTCAGTTAAGGAACATCTCTCGAATCGCTTTGATTTTTGCTTTAGCAACTTGTATTCACTGTCCTCCATACGACGGTATAAGTTTCATCAGGGGCAAGTCCATACTTCCTGAGAAAATAGCCTGACAGTTGCAAAAAACCCCTATGACACCGTGTGAGGGGGTTGGAGGGCAAAATAACTCTCGAACAGGTCTGCCAATTCGGTCCAAAGTTTGGCCTTAGCAATATTTTGTCCAAACATAGTTTAAGTTCGAAGATAAGCCATATCGGTCCACTCCTTCAGGTACCTCCCCCACTAAAGTTCAAAAATGTTCGGAAAAATTGTGCGTACGATAACTCTTGAAGAGAGTGGCCGAATTGGACCATACTTTACACATCCTAATATATCTACCAGATATAGATCAGGTTCAAAAATGGACTATATTTGTCCACTCCATCCGGTACCTCCCACACAAAATTTCGGATAAGTTCACTTTAAGACCTGCTTTCGAATCACTTTGATTTTTATTGAAGCAACTTGCATTTGCTGCCTCAATTGCGATGGTAAAAGTTGTTTCAGGGGCAAGTCCATACTTCTTGAGCAAACATCCCTGAAGTTGTAAAAAACCCTTATGGTACCATATGTAGTGGCTGGAGATCCATTCTTTTTAGTATCTCCTCCGCAAAACTTTTGATCTTTAATCCTAATCAACATTTTTGTCAGTTCAAACGCCCAAAATTTTTAAAAGTCCCTAAATACATGTTTTTTTGGGAAAAAAATTGTTTCAATATACACAGGCTGAGGGTATATCTCTGTCGGCAAAGCCGACTGATACTTTTTTACTTGTTTGTATACAAATTACTTTTTATGGATGCAAACATATTGCTGTTATTATAATTAACAAGAAACAAATTATGTTCTTTGTCTTTTTAAGTTTTTTTTTTTTTTGCAAAATTTTGAAATTTCTAAAATGTGAAAAATTTATGAAATGGATTCAAATCGGTCATTGTCAAAATGTGAAGAACGGACTGCATTTTTCATGACTCTGCGTGGACTGCTTCAAAAAAAGCTATTCAATCACTACTTCACAAGCAACAACTTCAAATAAATTTTGCTGGGTATGTATAGATCACTTTTGGTATGACGTATACGCCGAGAAAAGTATATGATTGATCCATCAATATTCGAAAATCAAAATATATTGTTACATATTGTTAGATTCCGTATGTAGTATTTTTTATTATTCCATTTGAAAAAAAATTAAAATTTGTTTTTGAAGCTACATGAAGGATTTTTGGTACCTGGATTAAGAAAAAATTCCCATTCTAAAATCTGTTCGAGACACTAATTTTGGTTATTGCGCGCAAAAGTTATGGCGGTTTCAATTCTGATTATAACAAAAAATCTTATAAAAACCCTATTCATTATATTGAGAAACAGTGTTAATTTATGGCTTCCTACATACTAAATATATGTTTACTGAGGTCCCATAACTTTAGTGAAAAAGTTGTAAATTTTCGCGGAAATTAAGAAAGAATTCAAAAAATTTGCTGGCTTGCAACTTGTTTTAATAAAATTTAAGCAGTTTATGCATCGAAAAAATATTTTAAAAATATGTACGTAATTTAAACATCGCGAAGATTCAAATGAAACCAAAAATATAAAAATATAGCAAAAACAAAAAATATATTGAGGGAATTTATAAAATTTTTGTATGAGAAAATATTTTTTCAAATTTATTTTGTGAGCTAGTTAAGAAAATGTAGTAAAATTAGATCGGAGTTATTCTTCTATTTCAGTTAAATTTCACGCAAAAAATTACCTTTTTTATTCTAATCACTTTTCGAGTACACGCTAACATCTAGCGGAAGATATGGGCAACGTTCAAATAAATTTTGGGTTCCTTTGAATGGGGTATAATCTTCAAATAAAAATGTATCGGGTAATGTTTATTCTGAAATGCGTGTAAATCGCGAAATCCTCAAAATCACTTGATGCGCATGCGGTTAATCAATACTGCGAATTCTTCTTTTTTAATTTGTACACATTTGCCAGGATTTACTTTGGCGGTTAAGATGTAGCATCGCCTGCAGCGTAGTGTGCAAAAAAATGGTATAACGCTAATAATTTGCACAAAGTGCATACACTTTTTATGCGCATCCGATTTCACTATCATCCATTAAAAAATACATCGATCTAAACCTATTTCGATAAAATCCATCAAGAACCGTGGGTGTAGCATCACACACTATTTTTGGGATAAATCGGATACAGCTTCCATTCCACTAAATTTTTTAAACCGCTGTTTTCGCAAAAACGCGAGTGACGTGTCAGTTTCTTCATTGACAATCCACAGAAAACGCGATTAAATCCGCGATATTTTCAAAAACATTTTTCGCACATTTTTCGGTCTTTGCAGTTGCTGTTTTCGCCGTTCTAGTGGATGAATTTTCACGATCTATGATTTATATGATCCGGACCGTCAAAAAACCAAAATATCATGGGGTCCCAGCACAATCAAAAGGATATTGAAAATACTGTACAAAAAAATAGGGGGTTTCGAAAAAATATCGCACTAAATTTTGGAAATTGGCGGTGGTTTACTGTGATGCTGTGTGGGCTACATAGTCAATATACATATCAAATTATGCGTAATCGCGAGTACTTTAATCCTATTAGTGGTTCTTAGAAAAAGCCGAATGCGCGTCTTTGTTAAATCAAAAATACAAAAATCACCTAAAATCTAGCTTCAAAATTTCAGCATCCATAAATGGTGAATGCAGTGGAAATTTTGGAAAGTCATACATTAGAAGTGTAATCTCCATTTTGTATTCTTCGACTTTTACTTTGAGCAGATATCCGTACTTTAAACGGTTTGACCAGCAATCAAACAACAACGTAAAAAAACTCGTTTGCTTCAACGCGTTTTTACCTATTTTTATTCATTTACGCGGTCATAGGTTCCGCGCAAAATAACTTTTTTAGCCAAATTTTTGAGCTTCGATCAAAATAACTTAATTTGGTCCAACTATGGTCATATTTTGTGATACGCTTGAATAGTGCGCGTATTATAATGGTGCAAACCTTGGCTTCATCAATGTTAAATTTTTTTGACTTTCCCTCATATACACTTTCATGCGGGCAAAATGTGCCTCATCGAAATAATGGTTTTAGACCCCAAGTATGTTTGGACAAAATCCGTTTCAGACAATTTGGACTGGATTTAGCAATGTCCATCCGTCTGGCTGGCTGGCGACTCTCGAACGGATGCACCGATTTAGTCCAAAATTTGGGGTCGTAATATTTTGTCCACACTTAGTTTAAGTTCGAAGATGGGCTATATACGTGTACTCCTTCAGATACCTCCCCCACAAAAGTTCGAAAATGTTCGGAAAAATTGTGCGAACGACAACTCTTAAAGGTGGTAACCGATTTGGTCCATAATTTACACATCGTGGAATTACTACCAGACATAGATGGTGTTCCAACTCCTCCCACACAAAATTTCGGAAAAGTTCAGTTTGGGATCTGCTCTCAAATCGCTTGAATTTTTGTTGTAACAAGTTGTATTCACTGCCTTCCATATGACGGTACAAGTTTCATCAGGGGCAAGTCCATACTTCCTAAGAAATTAGACCGAAAATGCAAAAAAAAACTATGACACCGTGTGTAGTGGTTGGAGCTCAAGATAACTCTCGTAAGGATCTGCCGATTCTGACCAAAATTTGGTCTTCGTAATATTTTTTTAAATATAGTTAACGTTCGTAGATAAGCTATATCGGTCCACTCCTTCAGGTATCTCACGCCCAAAATATCCAAAATGTTCGGAAAAATTGTGCGCAAGATAATTCTTGAATTGAGTGACCGATTTTGGTCCATACTTTACACATCCTAATATATATGTACATACATAAAACCACACAAAATTTCGGATAAGTTCACATTAAGACCGGCTCTCAAATCACTTTGGTTTTTGTGGAAGCAACTTGCTTTCGCTGTCTGTATTACGGCGGTAAAATTTTTTTCAGGGGCAGGTCCATACGTCTTGAGAAAAAAACCCTAAAGGTGTAAAAAAAACCCTATTACACGATATGTAGTGACTTGTTTCTTATTTTTCATGATTTTTTGAGTTTTGATGGTTAAATAATATTTTATTATAATAATAATTTGTGTTTTCTTTTCATGTTTGTTATGATTTGTAATTATTCCTTATGTTGTGGTGGGTGCTTGCAACGGAGTGGCTCTGTTTGTATTTGTTGTCGGTTAATACAGCAAAACTTGACTTGTATTGTTTTCACCAATACCCGAAATATTATACGTGATATTTATACCAAAGTTATGTGAAAAGTGTATATGAGAATTATATGCATTTAAATCAAAAATGTCAGTAATAGGTTTTCTGGACTGATAATAGTTTTTGTTTACGATAGTTCCTACCATCGCTATTGCAAATGATTTTTACAATATTTCGAAATTTCGCAAGTTTTTTTTTTGTCTTTGAAGCAAGATGGTATTTTTGGATTTGCAATTACAATTTTTGAACTAAACAAATAAAATGTTGGTACAAAAATAAATATTCTTATTCCAACAAAAGCGAAAAATAGTTTTTCTCTACGCGTATTTGCCTGATTTCGTGTCATCGCGAGACTTTATTTACCAGAGCTTTGACGTTGTTAGTACAGCAACGAAGGATACACTTAAACCATAATATTATTTTTATCCTTGGATATAGATAATGTTGATAATATTATCCGCGTAACTGATTTGGAATGTATTGTCGTTAATATTTTACTTACACCAACAACAATATTGGCGAAGGAGTACTACCGAGTGATGGGTAGTATAGGCTTTTTAGTTCAATCGGTTTAATGAATAAAACGCCAATTCTAGAGAAAAATAATGAATGATAATTCCGTCCAACTGTGTTTGGCAATAGATTTCATACAATACTAAAGAATTTTTATTTAATTGAATATTTTTTTTCTTTCCAAAAGTTGGTTCATAGCTCGTTTGCCTATAGTCTCTAAGGGCAATATATGTACATATGTACATGGGGAATAATTTTTATATATATATTGTGGTATCCTTAAAATGTAAGTTTTTTTGAACTGAAATAGTAATCACAGTTTTTTTAATTGTTTTAATCGATATCGTTTGGTAGGAAATTGTATACTAAAATTTATTTAATTTTTAACATTTTTAGTTTCTTTGATTATTTGCTCCAGTTGATGTGATGATTAGATTTTTTTGTTGAATTTCGTTCGCTCTTGGCATTCACCGCGTGCCTTATGGTCAAAATACATATAGGCCTACAGTGGATACCAGGAGAAAAACGTATACCGCAGACAGAAGAGACACTTTTTTAATAAACACTTTGATATTTTTTTACACTTTCACTTATTTCTCGTTTTTATTCACTTATTTCTTAACCGCAAAATTAGACGTAATTATTATTTTTTGTATTTTTCTTCTTGATTACACGACACGATGTTATCCTTGCAACGATGGTTGTTGAACTGTGCTCTGTTGGTGCGATGCTTGAGAATATAACCACCAAAGCCGAAGATCCTTTTTGGTGGAGATTCCCAAAGGACACTAATCTCTAATGTAACACCAAAAAGGGGTGGTTTAAGGCGCGATACACAAGATCCTTTGGCTGATAGTTCAATGATTCTCTCTCCCTCTCTTGTAGATGTACTCAATTTGTGCAATACTTACCACCTAGTGTTCTCATCCCCTTTATTTACTCTCTTCCATACTCTCTGGGATGTATGCTGTGATCCTTACCTGAGGTAATAAAATATGCACAAAACACAAAAAATCCGTGCCACAGTAAATTCGTTATAAATCCTGTTTTCTTTTAATTGAAACAGGGTGCATTATTGAGAGCAGCAGCGGCGACAGCAGCAGTCGCAGCTGTCGTCATCATTTGTTGTTCTATTGCAGATTTTGAATGGAGTATCCCCGTTTAGTTGTTGTACTTGGTGTGTGTGTATGTGTACGTTTTGTTATTGTTTATGTTTGCTTTAAGGATTTGTCATTTTTTGTTGTTTAGTTTCGTGTTTTTTGCAGTATTGACATTTGTTCGAAGCAAATCACTGCATATGGAGTTGTTGTTTTTGTAATTTTTTCACTTTTTCTGTTTGTTTAGAAAGTATTCGTCGTGTTGTGTGTGCTTTGCTTGTAGTTGTTTTTGTTATAGAATTTTTTCTGAATTCAATAGAATTCAACTATTGACATCTTTGACGAATTTTGTGCACCAATTTTTCTTTTTTGGCGGGAATTCCCATTTGAACAAATGTCCTTTCTTCCTTCTAATCCAGCTGATGGCCCATTATATGAGGGCTAGAGAAGGGGATTAATATTAGGTAAAATAAATGGAGGAATTTGTTTCGAAATTTTGTATTTATGTGGGCGCAAATATGAAGTAGAATTGATAATTCACGAAGAATTTCGAGAATTCATAATCTCAGGAAAATTTTAGGTATGAGTTTTTCCATAGATAGAAGCCCCTAAAGAGGTCTTCTATGGATAGAAGACCTTTATAGGTTTTCTATGGATAGAATAATTTCCGAGGTCTTTATAGACAGATGATTTTTATGAAAACTTTTATATATAGAACACCTTTAAGAGGTCTTCTATAGACAGAATACTTTTATGAGGTCTTCTATAAATCGAAGATCTTTATATGGTCTTCTATAGATTGAAGACCTTTATGAGGTCTTCTACAGATAGAAAATCTTTATGAGGTCGTCTATAAAGATAGTACCTTTATGACGTCTTCTATAGATTGAAGACCTTTATGTGGTCTTCTATAGATTGAAGAACTTTATAAGGTCGCCTATAGATAGAATACTTGTATAAGGTCTTCTATAGATTGAAGACCTTTATAAGATCGTCTACAGATAAAATACCTTTATGAGGTCTTCTATAGATTGAAGACCTTTATGAGGTATTCTATAGATAGACGATTTTTATGAGGTCGTCTATAGAGCTAGAAGACCTTCCGGAGCTAGAAGACCTTTACGAAGACTTCTAGAGGTAGAAGACCTTTATGAGGTCGGCTATAGATACAATACCTTTATGAGGTCTTCTATGGTTTGAAGACCTTTATGAGGTCTTCTATAGATTGAAGACCTTTATGAGGTCTTCTATAGACTGAAGACCTTTATGAGGTCTTCTATAAATTGAAGACCTTTATGAAGTCGTCTATAGATAGAACACCTTTTTGATGTCATCTATAGATTGAAGACCTTTATGAGGTCTTCTCTAGATAACAGACATTTTTAAGGTCGTCTATAGATATAACACCTTTATGAGGTCTTCTATAGATGGAAAACCTTTCGGAGGACTTCTATAAATTGAAGATCTTTATGAGGTCTTCTATAGATTGAAGACCTTTACGAGGTCTTCCATAGATAGAAGGCCTTTATGAGGTAGTCTATAGATAGAATACCTTTATGAGGTCTTCTATAGATTGAAGACCTTTATGATGTTTTCTATAGATAGAAAACCTTTACGAGGTCGTCTATAAATAGAATACCTTTATGAGGTCTTCTATAGATTGAATACTTTTATGTGGTCTTCTATAGATTGAAGACCTTTATAAGGTCGTCTATAGATAGAATACTTTTATAAGGTCTTCTATAGATTGAAGACCTTTATGAGGTCTTCTATATATTGAAGACCTTTATAAGGTCGTCTATAGATAGAATACCTTTATGAGGTCTTCAATAGACTGAAGACCTTTACGAGGTCTTCTATAGATTGAAGACCTTTATGAGGTCTTCTATAGATTGAAGACCATTATGAGGATTTCTGTAGATAGAATACCTTTATGATGTCTCCTATAGATTGAAGACCTATGAGGTCTTCTATGGATAGAATAACTATATATGGTCGTCTATAGATTGAAGACCTTTATGAGGTCTTCCATAGATAGAAGGCCTTTATGAGGTAGTCTATAGATAGAAAACCTTTATGAGGTCTTCTATGGATTGAAGTCCTTTATGAGGTCTTTTATAAATTGAAGACCTTTATGAGGTCTTCTATAGATTGAGGACTTTTATGAGGTCTTTTATAGATTACAGACTTTTATAAGGTCGTCTATAGATAGAATACCGTTATGAGGTCTTCTATAGATTGAAGACCTTTCTGAGGACTTCTATAGATTGATGAACTTTATGAGGTCTTCTATAGATTTAAGAAATTTTTGAGGTCTTCCATAGATAGAAGACCTTTATGAGGTCTTCTATAGATTGAAGACTTTTATGAGGTCTTCTATAGATTGAAGACCTTTATGAGGTCTTCTTTAGATTGAAGACCTTTATGAGGTCTTCTTTAGATTGAAGACCTTTATGAGGATTTCTATAGATAGAACACTTTTATGATGACTTTTATAAGGTCGTCTGTAGATAGAATATCTTTATGAGGTCTTCTATAGATTGAAGATCTTTATGAGGTCTTCTATAGATAGAAGACCTTTATGAGGTCTTCCATATATTACATACTTTTATAAGGTCGCCTATAGATAGAATACCATTATGAGGTCGTCTATAGATAGAATACTTTTATAAGGTCTTCTATAGATTGAAGACCTTTATGAGGTCTTCTATATATTGAAGACCTTTATAAGGTCGTCTATAGATAGAATACCTTTATGAGGTCTTCTATAGATTGAAGACCTTTACGAGGTCTTCTATAGATTGAAGTCCTTTATATGCTCTTCTATAGATTGAAGACCTTTATGAGGTCTTCTATAGATTGAAGACCATTATGAGGATTTCTGTAGATAGAATAAGGGTCTTCTATGGATAGAATAACTTTATATGGTCGTCTATAGATTGAAGACCTTTATGAGGTCTTCCATAGATAGAAGGCCTTTATGAGGTAGTCTATAGATAGAAAACCTTTATGAGGTCTTCTATGGATTGAAGTCCTTTATGAGGTCTTTTATAAATTGAAGACCTTTATGAGGTCTTCTATAGATTGAGGACCTTTATGAGGTCTTTTATAGATTACAGACTTTTATAAGGTCGTCTATAGATAGAATACCGTTATGAGGTCTTCTATAGATTGAAGACCTTTCTGAGGACTTCTATAGATTGATGATCTTTATGAGGTCTTCTATAGATTGAAGATCTTTATGAGGTCTTCTATAGATTTAAGACCTTTTTGAGGTCTTCCATAGATAGAAGACCTTTATGAGGTCTTCTATAGATTGAAGACTTTTATGAGGTCTTCTATAGATTGAAGACCTTTATGAGGTCTTCTTTAGATTGAAGACCTTTATGAGGTCTTCTTTAGATTGAAGACCTTTTTGAGGATTTCTATAGATAGAGGTCTTCTTTAGATTGAAGACCTTTTTGAGGATTTCTATAGATAGAACACTTTTATGATGACTTTTATAAGGTCGTCTATAGATAGAATATCTTTATGAGGTCTTCTATAGATTGAAGATCTTTATGAGGTCTTCTATAGATAGAAGACCTTTATGAGGTTTTCCATATATTACATACTTTTATAAGGTCGCCTATAGATAGAATACCATTATGAGGTCTTTTATAGATTGAAGACCTTTATGTGGCCTTCTATATATATAAAATTTATAAGGTCGTCTATAGATAGATTACCTTTATGAGGTCTTCTATAGATTGAAGACCTTTATGAGGTCTTCTATAGATTGAAGACCTTTATGAGGTCTTCTATAGATTAAATCCCTTTATGAGGTCCTTTATAGATAACAGACCTTTATGAGGTCTTCCAGAGATATAAGACCTTTATAAGGTGCTCTATAGATTGACCACTTTTATGAGGTCTTCTTATGATAGAAGTCCTTGATAAGGTCTTCATAAGATGGAAGACCTTAATGAGATTTTCTACAAATAGAAGACCTTTATGATGCCTTCTATGGATAAGAGACCTCCTTGAGGCCTTTTCTGTATAGAAGACCTTCATAAGCTCTCCTGTAGATAGAAAACGTTGATGTCTCGAAAATTTTATTTCAAATCACAACATCTAAAAGTTATGTCATTTTCAATTCAATATTTATCCCAATCGATCTCTATCTAAGACAACAACAAAAAGTCAGATGTTTTTTGTTCTCACAAATATTTGTCATCTAACCCTAAACAATAACAACAAAGCAAACACTGATCAATTGCAAAAGCAGCAGCAGCTGGTTTTTTTTTTGTTAACCTTAGCAAATCAAAATAAATCAAATTCAAAATTCTCCTAAAAAACAAAAACAACAAAGTGTCCCGTGACACACATCTACTATCAAAACTAACTAACACTAAATAAACAAGCAACCACCATCATCATCATTCGCAGGAGCAGCGGCAGCAGCAATCCTTTGTGCCTCGTCTACCTTTATGACCTCTCATATTTCATTTATCCCCAGGAATCAATGAGGACGACCTTTTCTTTGCATAAAAAAAATAAATTCAATGTTAAGGTCATTAACCATGCGTTGATTTGTAGCTGACAGCATCAGGATCTATGCTTGCCATGTAGGTAAAATGGTAGCTTACTTCCTAGTACAACAGATTGGGACAGATTGAACACGAATTTTACCGCCGAAAATAAAAACAAATGGCAAAATTCTTTCTATGGGCCAACATCAAGGTGAGTAATCATGCACACACACACTCACATTGACACACTTTCCGCTAACATCGTACACCATAATGCATTTAATGTGGGGATCAGCCAGCCAATGGTGTTTAGAAAAACGAGAAGCCTACCAAATCCCTTTATTGTTTGTTACTTCGAAAACATCAGCTGTTTTCGGTGGAATGTAGTGCGCGGTGCGTTCGTACGCATGCGTTTGTTGTTGTTTGGGAATATTTGAATGGGACAGATGCTGTATCATCGACAATCTAAGCATGAAATTTCTTTTATTTATCTGAGAAACAATATTTCTGAAATGTGTTTAGTTGCATTATTACTATTATTATTATTATTGTTGGTGTTATTGCTATTATGTTATTTTGTGCGTGCATGTATGTGTTAGTGAAGTAATGAATTTGTTGCGGTCATAATGTTGGTGATATGGAAATTTTCGTGCTGACAGGAAGGAAGTGTTTTCTCAGAGTGAAATTTCCCACAGAAAATTTCTGGACAGTGTAATTGATTACTTGGGGTTAGTATGTACTTATGTGTGAAATACAAATGAAATGTAAATTAATTGGGGGGAGGTACTTAAATATGTTCAAGACTTCTTGGTGAGAATGACCGCAAATGTTGGCAATTTTTTCTCATGAAAATATATCTCAAGAATTTCAATTCCAATCGACGAAGGCGACCTATCAAAACTGAAAATGAGAACAGTCATTATTCGACTGAAGAATAACAAGGTTGAAGACCGATGTCATCATTCGTATAAAAAGTATGTTCAAAGTTAAATTTGTGTATGTCTTTGCACAAGGGCTTAAATTAAATTAAGCTAGAACTCCACCGACTTCAAGACAAAAATTGTTCCATTTGCCAAGCGATCAATAATCGTAACATTACTGAAAAAGGTTGCCGTAAAAAATAAGTATAAGTTAACCGTACCTTTACGTGGGGTCTAGATTAAAACTGCACCGACCTTAATCATTTTTGCAGAACCTGAAAGGTCGAAATACGGAATTTCAAGTTAATCTGGTAGGAAAAAGACAAACAACTATATAACAGTTACAACGGGGCCTATATGGACCACAAAATACTCATTGCAAAACCCCTTACTAACCGCTTATTTTAACAAGGGCCTGTCGCGCGCAATTAGCGTTTATTTTCTTTGCACTAAAATAAGTCGTCAAATAAGATGTTCAGATTTTAGTAAATATTTTTGTAACTACATGCCCTTATTAAGGGGTGTCATAATGAGTATTTTACTGGGTATAATTATAATTTCATATAAAGACGTTTTATCACTAATAACTCGCAATACCAACATTGGTAACCTTAGGAAAATATTATTAAAGCTGCGGCAGATACTTTTAACTTGTCTCAAATCAGCGTAATCGTATATGGGGGCCATACCCTAGACCTACATACATATACATATATATGTATATATGGCCAATATTTTCCAAAATTTAACATAGTTGAAGCCAAGGTTTACCCTTTTACCCTTGGAAAGTTTACCCTTTTACCCTTGGAAGGTTTACCCTTTTACCAAAGGATCTTCGAACAGACACTTAACTTCACTGAGGCACATATATTGAAACTTTGGGGGAGCTACCCTAAGTAGGTATTCGATATGAGTCATTTTAGAAGTTAAATTAAATTTGGACAAAACATTAGGAGATCCAAAGTTTGGACCAAATTAGTTGTCCCGTTCAAAGGATATCGTGCATACCATTTTATTGACATTTTTAAATATTGTGGGGAAGTAACGAAAGTTGTGGACCGGTATTGCCCATCTTCGAACTGAAACTAAGTTTGGACAAAATATGACGAAGGCTAAACTTTGGACCGAATCGGTTGATCAGTTCAAGAGTTATCGTGCTCTCCAGCCACTACATATGGCACCGTTCGTGCTGTTTTCTCAAGAAGTATGGACTTGCCTCTGAAAATCCTTACAACGTAGTAACGGAAGCAGCGAATGCAAGTTGCTTCAACAAAAGTCAAAGTGATCCGGGAGCAGGTCTTAAAGTGAACATATCCAAAATTTTGTGTGGGAGGTACCCATATTAGAACGTGATCTATATCTGGTAGGTTTATTAAGACGTGTAAAGTACGGACCAAATAGTTCACTTCTTTAAATTTGTCCACAACATTTTTCCGAAAAATTTTGAACTTTTGTGGGCATGTACCTGAAGGAGTGGACCGATATGGCTTATCTTCTAACTTAAACTAAGTTTGGACAAAATATTACAAAGAGCAAATGTTGAATCTAATCGGCACCTCCGTTCGAGAGTTATCTTGCGCTTCAACCACTACAGACGGTGTCATAGGAGTTTTTTTGCACCGTAAGAGGCTTCTATAGAAGTGAAGACCTCCGTAGGAGGCTTCTATAGAATGGAAGACCGTCGTAGGATGCTGCTATAGAATAGAAGACTTCCGTACGAGGCTTCTATAGAATAGGAAGTATGGACTTGACCCTGATGAAACTTGTACCGTCGTATGAAGGGCAGTGAATACATGTTGCTACAGCAAAAATCAAAGCTATTCGAGAACAGGTCCTAAACTGAACTTTTCCGAAAATTTGTGTGGGAGGTACACGAAGGAGTGGATCGATTGAGTTAATATTGGAACCTCATCTAAGTCACGATGTGCAAAGTATGGACCAAATCGGTTACTCCCTTCAAGAGTTATCGTGCGCACAAAGTTCCCCAACATTTTTGAACTTTTCTGGGGGAGGTACCAGAAGGAGTGGACCGATATAACCCATCTTCGAACTTAAACTAATATTACGAATCGGTATTGAAGTAAAATGGAATAATTAGTTTCCTTTCGTGTATGAAAAAGACCTAATACTAAATTTCAGCAATTTCGGTAAAACAATGTGAGGCACCGTTTTATGGGGGCTATTTCAAAACGTCGATCTATACCGAAAAATGTCCGAAGGAAAGTGTTTAGACTCAAAGAAGACTAAATACCAAATTTCCTAAATTTCGGTAAGAGAATGTGGCTAAAACTTAAAAAATACCGAAAATCAAGAAGTACTCTTTTATGGGGATATAGGAAGACGTGGACCTATACTGAAAATACTCTTCTGGAATATTTTATAACTCTTGGAAGACTAAATAACGAATTTCAGCCATTTCGGTTGGATATTAACGTCAAAAACTTCAGTATTACGAAAATCGGGAGGTACCGTTCTAAGGGGGCTATATCGAAACGTGGACCTATACCGACGAATTTTAGTCGGAAATGGGGCAATATGAAAGCGTGGACCTGTACAGACATATTTCTGGCGAACAGTTTTATATCATACTGAAGACTAAATACCAAATTTCAGCCATTTTGGTGGAATATTGAAGACACAACCTTCACAATACGAAAAATCGGGAGGTACCTTTCCATGGGGGCTACAGGAAGGCGTGGACCTATACCGACAAATTTAAAGGGGAAGTTTAAGTACCCCCAATGAAGTTTAAATACCAAATTTCAGCCATTTCGGTGGAATATTGAGACCACAACGTTCAAAATACCGAAAATCCGGAGGTACTGTTCTATGGGGTCTATATGAAGGTGTGGACCGATACCGACAAAATTCTGGGCTAAAGTTTTATACCCCTAAAGAAGACTACGTACCAAATTTCAGCAATTTTGGTAGGATAATGAAGCTAAAACCTTAAAATTACCGAAAATCGGGAGCTACTGTTCTATGGGGGCTATATCAAAACGTGGACCGATATATCCCATTTTCAATACCAACCATCCTGCAAGTAATAAAAACTTCTATACCAAATTTTGACTCTCTATCTTTAAAATTGCGAGCTTTATCTTGATTTCAACAGACAGACGGACGGACGGACTAACAGACGGACATGGTCAAATCGACATAGAATTTTATGCTGATCAATAATATATATACTTTATAGGGTCTCCGACGAATATTTCGATGTGTTACAAACGGAATGACAAAATTAATTATACCCTCCATATGGTGGAGGGTATAAAAACGTTTATCAATATAAAAATGTAAATTTTTCTAAAAGTCTTTAATTTTTTTAATCCTACAAAATTTTGATAAAATTAAATTAACAAATTCAAAATTACTTTAAAATGTTTAAATTTAGAAACAGTTTATACCAAAATGGTGATTTTTGTATTACTTGCGCAAATTATTTTTTCAAAATGAGGGAGGTTAAAATGTGGCGAAAAATTGTATGCACTTGTATTTATGGTGGGGTGAAAAAGTTAACTCAGGCTTTTCAACCGATTTTTCTTCAAAACATGAAGAGTGGATTCTAAGCGATACGAAAACGCCCTTACGAAAAATATTTTTGGTTTCCCTTTCGTTATAGGCTCACGTTTTCGTAAAACCCTTATATAACGGTACCTCCCGATTTTCGTTTTTTTTGAGGATTTTAGCTACAATTTTTACCAACATAGCTGTAATTTGACATTTGAGGTTCCTAGTGCTCACACAATATCTCCACCAAAAACAGTCAACATAGGTCCATGTTTTGGTATAGCCCCCATATAACCTTACCTCCCGATTTTCGATATTTTGGGGATTTTAGATACATTTTTTTGACCGACGTTTGGGGCTCCCATTGGCCTTAAAACTACTCCATGTTTTGGTATAGCCCCGATATAACGGTACATCCCGATTGTTGGTATTTTGGGGAGTTTAGCTACATCGGTACCGAACCGCTTGGGATTCCCAGTGGTCACTAAACATTACGTCCAAAATTGTCAGCATACCCACGTTTTGGTATAGCCCCATATAACGGTTCCTCCCGGCTTTTGGTATTTGTCGGATTTTAGCTACAATTTTTACCTTTAAATTGACGTTTGCGATTCCCAGTCACAAAATATCTCCACTAAAAATTGTCAACATAGGTCAACGTTTTGGTATAGCCTCCATACAGCGGTACCTCCAGATTTTCGATATTTAAGCTACAATGTTTAACCGATCTTCCTGTAATTTGACAGTTGAGGTTCCCAGTTATCATAAAACATTTCCACCAACAACTGTGAACAATGGCCCATGACTTTCGGTATTTTGGGGATTTTAGCCACAATTTTCAATTTTTTGGTGGAGGGTGTAAAAAGTTCGGACTGGCCGAACTTAACGCTTTACTTGTTGTACCCACCACACCACACCATGGTAAAGGGTATAATGTATTTTTGCATTTTTATGTAACAAGCAAAAGGAAGCGAGATGGACACATAGTTCCTTTTAGGGATATACATATCGCTCATTATACCCTACACCACTATGTGGGGAGGGTATTATAAGTTGGTTTTGGCCAAAAAGTTTGTAACGAATCGAAATAATGGTCGTAGACCCATACTTATATATACCAAAATGAATGTCTCGACGAGCTGAGTCGATCTGGCTATGTGTGTCCGTCCGTCAGTCCGTCCGTCCGTCCGTCTGTCCGTCTGTCCATCTAAACCTTGTAATCACGCTACAGGTCGCAATTTTGATCGGATCGTCACGAAATTTTGCATGTTGATGGGGGTCCCGGAGGGGAAGAAGCCTATTGATTTTGGTGATGGTTGGGTAATATTTAGGGGTCGGAAAGGGCAAAAAACTTAGGTGGATAAAAAGACAACGTTTTTTTCCAAAGCGAATATCTCAGCTCCTATATAGGGTATACCAAAAGCAAAACCTGACAATTAAAGTAGAAAATATCACCTTTCTAATGATGTAAAGTAAGTGCTCGTAGGTGATCAAACAACGAAGATATCACAATAGTAGTAAATAAAACCCCCATTTTCATTTTTGCGATTTTAATTATATTGACGAATATCACAGCTTTAGTTGTAAAATTTCCAAAAGCTAAGTCTGACTATGAAAGTAGAAGATCCCGTCTTTACAATGATGCAAACTAGGTCGGCGTAGGTAACCACATGACGGAGATATCGCAATAGTCGGTAATACATCCCATTTTTCTATTTTTTTGGAAATCACGCTACAGGTTGCAATATTGATCGGATCGTCGGAAAATTTGAGGGTTAATGGGGGTCTCACAGATGAAGAAGCCTATTGATTTTGGTGATGGTCGGATAATATTTAGGGGTCGGAATGGGCAAACACTTATTTGGAAAAACGTCAACATTTTATTTCAAAGCCAATATCTCCGTTTCTTTAAGATATATCAAAAGCAAAACTAGGCAAGGAAACTACAAAATATCACCTTTACAACGGTGTAAAGTAGGTTGTCGTAGGTGGTCAAATAGCAGAGATATGACAATAGTCGATAATGCATCCATTTTCCGATTTTTTTGTAATCACGCTACAGGTCGCAATTTTGATCGGATCGTCACGAAATTTTGGGGGTTAATGGGGGTCCCAAAGAGAAAGAAGCCTATTGATTTTGATGATGGTCGGATAATATTCAGGGGTCGGAATAAGCGAAAAGCTTATGTGGAGGAAAGTCAACGTTTTTTTCTTATGCGAATATCTCCGCTTCTGGTTGGAGTATTCCAACAGGAATACCCGTCAATGGAAAAAGAAAAGATCTCGTTTATATTGATGCAAAGTATGTTGGCGTAAGTGAGCAAACCGAGATATTGCAAAATTCAGTAATAAACCCAATTTTTCCATTTTTTGTAATCACGCTACAAGTTGGAATTTTGATCGGATGGTGACGAAATTTTGGGGGTAGATGGGGGCCCCACAGAGGAAGAAGCCTATTGATTTTGGTGATAGTCGGATAATATTTAGGGGTCGGAATGGGAAAAAACTCATTTGGAGACAAATTCAAAGTTTTATTCTTTGTGAATATATCGGCTTCTAGTAGTGGTATTCCAACGGCAAAGTCTGTAAATGGAAGAAGAAAATATTACCTTTACCTTTGGTGTAAAGCAGGTTGGCGAAGGTGGTCAAACAAGGGAGATACCACAATAGTCGATAATGCATCGAATTCTTCAATTTTTTGCAATCAAGCTACAGGTCGTAATTTTGATCGGATGGTCACGAAATTTTGGTTGCTTATGGGGGTCCCAGAGAGAAAGAGGCATATTATTTTTAGTGGTAGTCGGATTATATTCCCTAAAAGAAATGTTTAGCAGTGAAAAGCTTATGCAAAGGGGTAGTGGTGTAGGGTATCACATGGTCGGCCCCATCCCGACTATAGCCTTTGCTCACTTGTTTTTTTATGATGATATTTCTAAAACTCGACGAGTTACACCTTATTTAATTCAGCACAAAAGCTTTCTGAGTTTATAAAACACCAAAGCACTTCAAATATAATTTACATACTTACAGTGGTGCACTGGCTGTATTAAATTTTCTACTCCAAATATTACCATCATTCTGCTCTAATTTAAACAGCTTTTAAAGGTGTCATTTTACATGATTGAAACTAAAGTGTTATTGATTTTTCTCTATTCTCTTGGCCTTTTCCTGCTGAAAGCACTTTGATATACACACATATACATATGTTCTCCTACCTACACCACCACCTTGACGTGATTGTCTAATATAGTCTATTGGCAGATAGACAGACATGACAACGTTTGAAGGGCTGACTGAGTGACAACGTTAGCCTCATTTTGGTCCATTGAACAATGTAATGAGGTTATGTTATAATATTATTATTTGTCACATACAGTGATGGAAAAAATAATTGTGAACGTAATAGGAATTTTAATAAAAAAGAAATATTAAAAAATAAATGTTTTTAAATTTGTTGTTTATTTCGTAATTAGAAGTTCTGCAATGGAGTGAGTAAGTAGCCGAACAGAGATTTATAATGTAATAAAATTATAATAAACGGTACATCACGTAATGCAAAATTATGCATAACGGCCTTGCATGATGAATGTCTAGGTTCGATTCCAGGCCAGAAAACTTCACCCCTCAGAGTTATATAGTTGACGTTTCCTGACCATTTCAGACGTGTTAAACTTATCTAAAAGTGGTGTCGTCGTTCAGTGATAAAAAAGTAGGTTCCATATCTAATATGAATGGGGGTGTACAACTCATAAAAACTTCTCTCATAGAGAGTTTGATACAAAGGGAAATTAATGACAATAAAAAAACATTTTTTTATTATTTTTAATTTTATTTATTTCTTGCTTTAAAAATCTCGTTTAGTGTCCCATTATATTATCCCTTCACTGTAAATTTTATTTTTTTTTTCTTTATAAATCTCTTTTAGTGTCCCATTAAATTATCCCCTCACTGTATAACAAATTCAATATGTAAGTTTATACAAAGAAAAACAATTTTTCTATATTTATAGACACTTGTGAACACAGACACACGGAATATTATATTGCTACCAT
Organism: Musca autumnalis; assembly: GCF_047663935.1. Lineage (NCBI taxonomy): Eukaryota > Metazoa > Arthropoda > Insecta > Diptera > Muscidae > Musca > Musca autumnalis. The sequence continues at coordinate 235,367,620 of NW_027411755.1, forward strand.
CATCGTCATCAACATGTTCAGGATAAAAGGTTACGAGATTTTTATTTTCATTTTCGTCTTCTTCTTGAATGGTTTATAGGTATATGTGTGTCACAAAGGTTGTATTTGCTGTGTCTTTCTTTGGCAGATTTCTTTTTTTATATTTGTATATTGCATATAAAAATAAAAAGCTGTTATAAAAAAGCTATTATATCTATGCATGCATATGTACGTGTTGATGTCACATGTTTTCAAATATAAATACACATATGAACCGGCAAAAATATAACACTTTTAAGCATCACAGTCACGTATTTAAATAAAGAACGGTATATCACATGCATTTTAGATTACGTCGTCTAAAAATATATTCATTTTCAATCTATACATGTGGACCAGAGATTCCATTGTGTGCATGTATGTGTATTTTTTTTCTTTTTTTTTTCTTTTTTTTTTTCTTTTTTTTTTTGGTGGTGATTCATATTGTTAGCATGGCTATAAGACCGACAATCTTAGTAACACTGTCTTGTATAACATTTTACAAATTTACATTCACACATAAAAAAATATATGAATGGGTTTGGTAATATATATCATTATACATACGTATAAGATTTCCTATAAAGGACGTCAGTGTGATGTCATTACAGTGAAAGTCATTGGGAAAGGTTCAAATGGAATTTAAAGAAAATATTAGCAGAGTTGACCACGAAATGACTTATAGAGAAATTGTTCATTGGAGAAATATTCTCAATCATCTTTCTGCGTTTTTTTCCACATTGGAACAATGTGTTATTCTAGTCAAGAAATAATTCAACTACACGCAATTTAGGTGGCTTAGTATCGCCCCACCAATGTTACCCATTCCTTTATATTATTTGATATTGGAAACTCTACAGTTACCCCATATGATTATAACAAGAACATGCTTATCATTCCTGAATTATCGAAATAATCGTTATCATTGAATTAAAAACATATACTCGTATAGCACTTATACAAGGAAATTTGTGTATATATTCCCTAAGAAAAAATAAATTTCAATATACTTCTTTCACCTATTCTCTCTATCTATCTTACCCTATTTAAATATTCACCACTGTTGCGCAGTAGCAAGAATACAAAAAAAAAATCAGAAAAAGGAAAACACAATCTTAAGATTTCGTTATTTAAGTCATGCAAAACAGTCTATAAAAAACAAAGCCAACCAACAATGAATGAGTGACACTTGTTAAGCGTCTATACCTTTTTACTCCTTATGCCCTCTTCCCCATAATGTCTAATGACCTCGCTCAACATACATCACATATTGTACTATACATGTAAGGGGTCGTTCATTTATGGCAAAAAAAGAAAATGTCTACAACAAAACCCCATTATAATTATTTTTACGCATCACTGGAGGCTGTAAAAGCAAAGAAAAAAAGAAGAAAAAATAAGAAGCAGAAAAAGAAACTGAAAAGAAATTATATACGTCAAATGATAATCATATGATTTTACTGTAATTTAAAAGGTGTGGGCTGTGGGATTTTGCTTATGTAATTTTATTCATAAAGATTGAACTGTAATAGCTTAAAGAGACGAGCTGAGATAGCTTTAAAGTTCCAGTTGAAAGTACTGCAGGAAAATTTGGGAATTGTTAATGTTACTGTGCAACATTTTTAAGGGTTTTGTGGGCAAACAATTTCTACTGGGGATTTTATGAAAGTTTGGACGCAAACAAAAAACGAATATTGTTAAAGTTAATTTTTTTCTTGAATTTCGGTTTACCATGATGAAGAAAAAGGATAAAAATATGTTTTGCATTTGAACTTTTATGAATCCTTCCTACTGAGTTAGAATGCGCTAAAAAGTAGTTTACTGAAACCTAACGTACCTTAGATGACAGTTTTGTTAATTTTGATCGGATTGAGAATTGAGAAAGAAATATAAAAAATGACCTTGACGTTTTTTACCTTAATGTTGAAGTTTGATTGATTTAATATGTTCACAGTTTGAATTCTTTTAGGCAAATCTACAACCTTGCTTCGAGGAGTAAATCAAAATTCTTAGCGGTTTAGCAATGCCTCGAGTGAATGGGCCCCCATTACCGCGAAGGAACAAGTGATGGGGAAAATCGACGTGTCTTGGCATTTTCTTATTTTCGGTCTTCTACCACGGATAGCTAACCGGCTTCTTCTTAACGTCTGACATTTGACCACTTTCAGTAACATATTAAATATCAGCAACTCTTATTAAAAGCTGGGAGCTACCTTACTCCTATTGCGATATTTCGGTTGTTTGACCACCTACGCTAACCTACTATGCATCAATGTAAAGGTGTGAAGTTCCTTTTTTAATTGGCCATATATAAGAAGTATCCCGGTATCCAACTTTTAAAATGGTATACACATTTTGTGGAGATCTCGAACTATTAATTTCACAATTTATTAGCTGCGAACCCTAGTGTTGGGCAATCTCGTTCACTGAGCGGATCGATCTTTTTCATTCCGTTCACCAAAAAGATCCGGGTCCTTCACTTCGTTCGTTGGCTCTTTTTCGTTCAATAAACGAGAGGAGCTTACTGAATCATTGACTGTTTTGTGTGTGCACATTTGTGATGTTAGCGCTAACGCAGCTTGTGTGAGTTTGTGTGCAAAAAATGGTGGTTATTTTCTGGACGTGGTGGTTGTTTTGAATATGAACGAAAGAAGCAAAAAGAGCCACATGAGCTAGAAGAACGTTATGAGCTATTGACCGAAGTGATTTACTGATCGATTGGAGCAAACTGAATCATTTTGGTGTGTGCAAATTTGTGATGCTAACCCTAACGCAGCTTGTGTGAGTTTTTAAAACTAATGGTGATGGTTCTGCTGTTAATAATAGGTCTGTACGATTACCCAAAAATTTGTAAAAGTTCGTACAAATGTTTACTGAATGCTGTTCGATAACAAAATTATCCAGCAAAAGAGAGCGAGTTTGGAGAGATTTTTGGAGAGTTTTGTGACTGAGAACTTGCAAATTATTGCTGGGAAAATTTGTCCCGCAAAAATTTGCAAGTCTGATCAGCTGACTTTTAATCACCTGTTCAGTGTAAACAACTCGAAATTTTAACATTTTTGACCAAGAAAATTTCACAATTGCAAATTTTTTAGATTCTAAAGCGTTGTGGATAGGATTAAAGCATTTAATAAGTAAACTGAAATTTTAAAATTTATGTTTTTGTTCCGTTTGGTTTAAAATATCAAAAGAAACAAAAACATATTTCATACATTTTCGGAAACAGCTGACTTTCTTGCAAGATTTTGCAAAATGCTGTTCGATAACTTTTTTCAATTTTTCTTGCTTGAGAGAGTAAAATTCACTGAGAGAGGTTGCCGGAACTGACTGAGGGAAGTTATCGTACACACCTATTGTAAGCAGTAATATCTTGGCCATCAGGTATCTAAATGAACGTCATAAAAGAATGTGCTGGATACGGATCCGTTCGTTTTTTTCACGGAATCGTTCCTTTGAACCGGTTCGTTCATGAACGACACAACTCTTGCGAACGCTAGAGTATAGACTCACATTAATGGTACCCCCAATTTTATGTATTTTCAGGATTTTACCTCCAATTATCAACCGATATAGTTTAAACTTTAACAATTTTAAGGTTAAAGACTTCTTCCACATCTGCCCTGCCACAAACATAACGAACAACACTTATGTAGTAAGAGAAAGAATTGTTTTGGTCAACTAATGTAATTGCCAAGCCGATTAGGCAGTACTTAATGTGGTTGAGTGAAAAAATCTTCGAAAGACCTATGGGCCTGACTGTGTGGACGATGAGTATAGGCGTCATATATATCACGAACTGTACCGACTGTATAAACGTATTAAGTCACAATTAGAGATGAGTGATTGTCGATGAACACTGTTGGACTATTAATAAGGCAGAGCGGGAAGGACAAGACTCCCATGGAATTATCAATTAATTAATGATATGTAAAAGCATGGTAGTCGAAATTGGGAACACAAATCATTAGCATTATGTCCATATGATTTAGCAAACCAACGAATCAATAATTGTACTTTGGGATGCAAAAAAATAGTATAAGAAAAATCAATATAATAAGTACATATGTATACATTTTATCCGCAGCTAAAATGAAACACTTTTAGCATGCACTATATTCGCTATAGTTTTATAACCTCAGACTTTATGAAAACGTCGATATATGTATGCACATTGATTCATCAAAATATGATTCATCGAAATATTAGTTTTAGACCGATATCCGAAATCCGCTTCATACAATTGTTGTTGTTATTATTACTTTATTAATATCCAGGTTCCTAGGTGGAACACAAGGCCACAACAACAAAATTTTCCAATTATTTCAATTTAAAGCTAAAGTTTTAATTTCATTCCACGATTTATTCGCCTTCCTCAGTTCTCCTAAAACTTGTTTTTTGGTTACATCTTTCCTAATTAAATTATTTTCTTGTGGAAGCCCGTACTTCTTTAGATAATGGTTTGAAAGATAAAAGAAACCCAACGACCAGTAACTAAAGTGGCTAGTGGCCACTACCAACTTTTCAAATGAGTAACCGATATAGTCCAAATTTCGAGTTTGTAATAAATATGTTAAAAAAGTCCAAAATTTGTCGAGTAAGTGAAACTTAGGAACCTTTATCGGATAATTTCTAAACCTTTACAGCAGGTGGTTTTTTGGTCCTGATCATGGCGATATATATATTCTCTAGGGGCAGGCCATACTGTCTCCAAATAAAATGATTGGCAAGCACGTCTTCTGATACCTCCACCATAAAATTCAAAATTATTACCATAAATCCAGTTTAAGGCCCGGATTCTGGATAAACTGGTAAAAATACGTTTTTTCTCCTACAATTTTCCATATTAAGTATTAAAACTGAGTGCCGTAGTGGTGCTAAAATGTCTAGTCCACTAAAGTTGAAATTTCTCTAAAATGTTGTATCTTAGGAAAAATAAAATAAATAAACATAGTCTATACAAAAAACAAAAAAACAAACCAAACAAAATAATTATTTAAAATATATATTATATTGACGTTAAGCTAAGTTTGGAAGAAATTTTTGAAAAAGTTTTATAGTTATTTTGCGCAATAACCAATTTAGTGTGCCAGCAGGGTTTTGGAGATTTTGGGTCATTATCTCAGGTAGTATTAACATACTCCGGAAAAAAGTGTAAATGAGGTCACTAGAACAACCAACTGCAAAAAGAATCAAAACGATACGAGTGGAGATCTTAAACTTCACTTTTTCCGAATTTTCTTTCTAGGAGCTTTTAGGGCAATACCTCAGGAAGTATGGACTTACGCAGGGAAAAAACTGTAACGTCGTAAAGGGAGTCGCAAGGAAAACCTACTGAACTTTATACGAACTTTCTGTGGAGGTACCCGAAGGAGTGGACCGATATAGTTCATATTCCAACCCGATCTATATCTGGAAGAAATAATACGACGTGTAAAGTTTGGACCAAATCGTTTGGTCCCTTCGAGAGTTATCGTTCACACCATTTTACAGAAAAATTTTGAACTTTTGTGGGGGAGGTAACCGAAGGAGTGGGCCCAATATTACGATACCCAAAATTTGGTTCGAATCGGTTGATCCGTTTGAGAGTTATCGTGCGCACTCGCCAGACAGGCAGACGGACATAGCTAAATCGACTCCAAATTGTTTGAAACGAATTTCGTCCAAACATATTTAGGGTCTAAACCCGTTATTTCGATGAGTCACATTTTTGGTCATATCAAAAACTAGACTAAAGGCTGAGGGTATAACAATGAACACAATATCTGTTATGGTTTCCCAATAACTATGAAATAAAATTCGGTGAAAACAAAAAATTGGGGTCTTGACCAAACAAATCGATTTCTGAAGCATCGTGTGCTGTTCAGATTTGGTAACACTGTGTGTAATTTTCGAGTCACGTTTTATTAACCATATTCTGACTCCACAGTGTGATAAAACACCAAAAATGAGAAGACACGTGTCTCGCAGTTTTTTCGTATCTTATCAACTTTCGTATCTTATCAACTGAGGCTTTGATGTAAAAATGGTCATTTAGTCAGGACTATCTTCCAAACCGTTAGGAACTTTGAATTTATCTCAGAGGCAAATTTATAGCTCTTATCTTAAAGAACAAAAATTGTGAACACATATAATCCATCAAACTTCATGCAAGGTCAAAATCGCTATGGTCAAATTTCTTTTAAATTTTTTTTTTCAAGTTTTGTTATAGAGCTATCAACTAAAAAAATGTACCGCAATCAATCAATAAAGAACTTTCTAGAATATACGTACTCTGTAGAAACGCAAAACAATTGCGATTTTGTCCTCATTTGTCGGCTTCTGCTCCAGAGATACTAAACCGTTCAAAATTTAAGAAAACAATTAACCACAATATTGTAGCAAAGGCATCAATAAACAACTTTCTGCAACATGCGAACTGTCTATGAAAGGTTCTTAATGGTAAAAATAGCAAAACACTTTTGAAAAAAATGCAATTTTTACACTTTTTCTCCGATTCTGGTCCACAGATACCGACTCGCCCAAAAATTGAGGATACCGTTAACCACAAAAATGCACCTAAGATTTCATAAACGACTTTTTAGAACATATGAAGATTCTAGGAATGATTCTTAGGGTTGAAATTCACGAACAATTAAATTATTTTAAACATTCCCCCTGCTCAGGTTTGGAAATAACAAACTGTTGAAAACTCAAGGAAATTTGAAAGGTTTGTTATTTAAGGACCTGAACAGGAAAGGATCTAAAATAATCGAATTTCGAGCTTGAAGGATCGTTCCTAGAATCTTCAATTGTTCCAGAAACTTGTTTGTTGAAATCTAAGGTACATTTTTGTTACTGTATCCTTAATTTTTGGACGGTTGCGTATCTTTGAACCAGAGTCGGAAAAAAAGTATAAAAATTGGATATTTTCAAAAGATTTTTGCTATTTTTACCATAATGAACCGTTCATAGGCATTTCGCATGTTCCAGAAAATGCATGTTCCAGGCCTGTAACCGCGAATGTTGATGAGATACGAAAAAACCGCGAGACACGTGTCCTTCCTTTTTTGGTCTTCTATCACGCTGTGGTGTCAGAATATGGTTAATAATTTTCGTGTTGCATATGTCCCGAGATAAGGATTTTCAAGTATAAACGTTCAACATTTTACATTTAGGTGCAGAATTCTGTAAAACTTTGTGGAGTTACCAAAGTTAAATTTTAAAGTTTAATTTAAAATTTTAATAACAAATTCTCTATCCGTATGCCCAAAAGAATTGAGGGTCTTGACTACCACATTTCTCCTTCTTGTTAGATTATAATAATTATTTATTATTCAAGTTGGTGTATTTAAAACGCAATTAAATACGCGAAATTTCCAAAACTATTTTTTATAGATTTTTTCCGATAAAGAACGCAAAAAACTCAATTTACGCGGTATTCCACGATATTTAAACAAAAGTTGTACATTTCGAATACAATAAACAGGTTTTTAGACAAATTTACGCACCAAAATGTTGGCTTGGAAAGCAGTTTGGCGTGATCACGGCGGCTTTCTCTCACAAGTTATACATCGATATATATACATCGATTAAAATATATAATTTAAAAAAATAAGTTACAGTGTATTATTTATAAATGCCCTAAAAACTACAAAATAAAATTTCTCTTAGCTTCAATAAGTATATTCTTTTTGATGATGAGATCTCCCAAATAAAACGTTTGCCGTTTATGGGCATTTAATTTTGTCGCCGTTTTAATTTTAATGCAAGCGGTTTATTTGAGAACCACAAGAAGTAGGTACCCTAAAGTGAGCAATATAGTCCATATTCTAACAACATCTAAGATTCCCAGAAATATTACGATGTGCAAAAAGTGAACGGTGAACCGGTTACTATCTTCGAAAGTTATCGTAATCACCATCTTAGCGAAAAATTTTGAACTTTTGTGAGAGAGGTATTCGGGTGGACCGTATGACCCATTTTCGAATTTAAACTATGTTTGGACAATATATTCGTAGGTCAAATTTTGGACCGAATGGGTTGACCAGTTTGAGAGTTTTCGTGCGCTCCAGCCAGCCAGAGATGGACGGACATTGCTAAAATCATTCCAAGTTGTCTGTTACATGCTTGGGGTCTAAAAAAATTATTTTGATGATGCACGTTAATCAAAGGCCTGAGTGTATAAAAACTACAATATCTAATACCTGCTGATTGAACTACTCAAACATTTTTTTTTTTTGTGGCAAAAAAAACATGTAAGTCCTTGAAACACCACTGCCATTGAGGGATTTATAATACTAAGAATAATAAAATCTAAATCAAATAAAATCTGTCATAAATTTTATTTGAACAGAATGTCAACGTGAATGAACGAACTTTAAACAATGGGACATCAGCAGGCAGCCAGGCCGTCATCATAATGATGTACATACAACAATACACACATACATACATACAACTGTAACCCCTAACATTATAAATGAACGAAGAGAGGGTAAGTTTGTGCGTATGAGTGTTATTTTATACGACAGGACAAACTAACGACCCAAGAACCGGGCTGCTGTTTTGCTGCTTATATACGAGCAGCTAACAGCGGTAGTCGTTTTGATTTTATGTATTTGTAATGGGCAAAAGTGTGTGTGCTACAGTTGAGTTTGTAGTAGTTTATAGCTTCAATAAAATGAAAGTTGTAAAATTTACACTCACTCACAATGAAATCGGTGTTTTTTGCTTTGCTTTTTATGGCATCTTAACGAAGAAGAGGCATCTGGTTCATTTTTGATGGGTTGGGCTGGCAGCACAAGTCATTATTATTTTATTTCTAGTTTTTTTTTCTTTATTTGTGTATTAAATATTTAAAGCCATAAAATAGTTGCAGTTTATATACACTTTTTATGTATTACCAACAAAACTTAAAACACATCAAATTTGCACTTTTTATAGGAAACAAAATTGGCGTATACCATCTTTTGATAGTTGCCATAAAAATCCAACTGTTATATACCACGACAACGACACAAAACGCCAACACAGCAATTTTTAACTTTTACTAACTCACACATACATACACACAAATAAACACTCACAGACACATACATATTTACCCACAAATTGAGTGCTGCTCCTGCTGCTGGATGTTGGATGCTGAAGGTATTTGTTGTATTTGTATGAGTGCTCACAGATGAAATCTTTGTTGCTATTTTTGTTTTTGTAGTGGTGGTGGTAGTTGATTTTGGGTGCGGTCCTTGACTTCGTTTACGACGCATGACTCTCGATGTATACTCGTCGTGTTAGAAAACGGTTCTTGTTCTTGCTTTTTTGTCGTCGTACGTCGCTTTCACGGCACAACAACAACACCAATAACAATAAAATGCTGCTGTAGTAATTTTTTAACGCACACACACAGACATAAAAACGAAATCGGCTTTATATAACAATCATGTAAATGTAACCGCATACAAATATGTACACAAAAACGGATTTTTGTTTTATTTTTTTTTTTAAGATTACACTGATTTGTAATGTGTGTAAGTGTATGTGAAATGGAATTGTGTGTATTTGTCTCACATTTATATCACTTTCAATACTAAAACAAGTTTTCAAAAAAATATTGCTTTTTCTTGGTTTGTTTTTTTCTACTGCCACAAAACGCTCTACGATTTCCAGTTGTATATTCAAAAGTTCGCCATGTCCCGTAATCACAAATACCATTACATTACGCTTACATTTCTCTTGTTTTATAATTCTCGATTTTCTCATTTTAAACATCTCTGTAGTTGCTAGCAAGCCCTTTCTGGCTTTTGTATGTATGTGTTAGGAATATCATTGAATGTGAATGTGTGTTTTGTAAAAAGTAAGTAAAAAAATTTTGCCATGATTAGTAATGGGGTGGCGGGGGTCCTGACTTGTGCCTTTTTTAAACTTCTGCTGTTTTATTTCATATTTTCTTTCTTCCTTTTCTTTAGATACACACAAAATATTTCTTGCTGTAAAAACTCGCTCGTGTGTGTGTTTTAATTATGTACATATGTATTTAGGTTTTAAACAAATTTAGCTTATTATCGTTGCCGTTGTCGTCTTCTTCGTTGAATATTATCTAAAGGCGTTTTTCTTCTATTCATTCATGGTAGCATATTTATTTTTGTTGTTTTTTTTTCATTTTCCATCACACATAAGTTCACTGTGTTGTTAAGTGGTCATTCAGTTTTGTCACTTGAATGGAAATTGTGTCTTGTGATTAGTTAATGTGACATTGAACTGTTTGCTATTTAAGATTGTTTCGATGCGAAAAAATTAGTGTTTAAATATTGATTTAATTTTTCTCTCGGGAAATAACTAACTATTGTTTTTGAAATTTCCATATTAAATTTGTATGTAATGTAATTTCAATAGTTTTCTTACAATTTGAAACGCTTCACATGTATTTTGATAATTCCAAATGAATTTTGAATTAATTCATACTTAATTTGGGAAAATTAATTAAAACTGAAATTATTTAATTTATTATTTGAAGGATTCATTTTCAATGTCAATCATGTTGTTTTGCAATTCGAATTTCCATATAGTAATTTTAAAAAATCCGTTCCATTTCGAACTTGGGAATTTGCAATTCAAAATTTAATTTCTTTATTTAAAATTAAAACTATTTGACTGATACACCTAACTCACGACGTGACGTACAAAAATATTCACCTTCCTACCCCAACAAAGCTCTGTGGGCGTCCGTATTATCCAAACACGTTGTGACCGAAAATCCGTTTAAAACCAAAAAAATTGAGATAAAAAGATATTTAAATTTATTCATTCGTATAAAAAAATAATTTTCCTGTAAATAAAATACATTTCATGTTTTGTTTGTCTTTTGTTTGCAAAACACAAAGATGAAAATATTCAACTTTCGATATTGTAAGCTTAATGTATGTATTTCGGTAGTATTCATAAGAATACATAGGTTCTACTTTTTTCACCACAGATGCTTTAGTATACGGATGTATTTATGTATGCCTCTGAAGAACTAAATTTTCTATTTGAAATTTATTTTATTCCATACCTATATACGTCCGTATACCCAGGGCGTGTGTGGTGAAAAAAGTAGAACACATGTATTCCAACCAAACAAAGGGAAATTATTTGAAAACATTTAAGTATATTTCGGTCGCGGATTTTGTGTTTTAAATGTGATTTTGGACTCAACGTATTTGGGTGAATAATTTTTGTACGTCGTGCTGAGAGTTAGGTATAGCTGTGATTTTCGAATTATCGTTATTGTGAACAATTTAAATAAAATTTTAGTTTTGAAATGGGAAAACAATTTGGCTGTCCATGTACTCAATAATTTGTAATAAATATTACAAATGTTTCGAATTTTGATAATGGATAATGAAAAAGTTGCAAAAAAACTGCTTTAGCAACATTTAGTAAAAATTATGCAAGTTCGAAGTGGGCATATAATCGAATACAAATGAAAAAAAAACGAATTGCAGATGAAAAAGGACAACATTGACAACATTCTAAAAGTAGGAAAATTCGATCAGCTCAGATCTGAATTGAAACACTATGAATTCGTAGAATTAAATTCTCAAAAATTATGTGAAATGTTTCAAATTTCAAATAAAATTGAATGGAAAATAAATAAAAATACGACGAAAATCAAAAAAAATTTTATTGATGAAGCCAAGGTTAGCACTATTATAATAATAATAATTGTTCAACAAACATCCCATATGGGACAAGGTAGACCTCCCTGATTTCAATTAGTGCTCCCCCATTCATATTAAGCTCAATGATATGGGACCTACTGTTTATCGCCGAGTCCGAACGGCGTGTCTAAAGACACCACTTGTGGAGAAGTTTTACATGGCTGAAATACTCAGGAAATGCCGCCAACATTACTGAGGAGTATTTTGCCACCATTGCAAATTTGGTGTTGACTAGCAGGAGCATCGAACCCACGACTTCCAGCGTGCAAGGCGGGAGTGCATACCATTACACCAGGGTGGCACTCACTTGCACTATATACACAATAAAAGCATATAGTACACCATAAAATATGACTATAGTTGGACCAAATGAAATTGTTTTGATCAAAGCTCAAAAATGTGGCCAAAAAAGTTAATTTGCGCGGAAGTTATGACCCCGTAAATGAATAAAAATAGGCAAAAACACGTTGAAGCAAACGAGTTTTTTATGTTGTTATTCGGTTGCCGGTCATACCGTTTAAATTACGGATATCTGCCCAAAGTAAAAGTAGAAGAATACAAAACGAAAATTACATTTTTAATGTATTATTTCTGAAAATCTCCATTACATCCACCTTTTATGGATGCTGACATTTTGAAGCAAAATTTTAGGTGTTTTTTGTTTTTTTTTCGCATTCGGGTATTTCAAAAAAACAATAATAGTATTAAGGTACTCGCGATTACACATAATTTGATATGAATATTGACTATGTAGCCCCCCACAGCATCAAAGTCGCCTACTGCCAAAGGCCAACATTTAGTGCGATATTTTTTCTAAAAATCCTATTTTTTGGGTACAGTATTCACAATATCTCATTGAGTGTGCTGGGACCCTAAGATATTTTAGATTTTTAGATTTAGATTTTTTTCTCAATCCATGTAACAAAAATCTTTCATGTAGCTTCAAAAAAAATTGTAATTTTTTTCAAATGGAATATTGACAAATTTTGACTTTTCCTCATATACGTTTTTATGTAATGATAATACACTGCCGCTCACTTGAATAGAACCCCCCTGCAAAATGTTATTCAACCTCCATTTTTTTCCGAATTATACAAGATATGAAGTTTTTAACTTTTATTATATTTAGCTTCATGTGTTTGGAGTAAACTTAGTCATTCATTTCCATTCAAATCCAATTTATATAAAAATTATACAAGAAAAACAAAGTCAAAAATTTGAGTAAAAAATTTGGCTCATTTGAATAGAACCCCCCTTTAAAACTTGCGAATACAGAAAGATTGTATTAGAATATCGATGCATATTTACTCTATATTGAAAACGAAGTACTTTCAGTACTATTCAGTAAAAGGATATCCCTCCTGATTAAGGATACACCCGTATATCCTGCTTTGGTAAGGATGCTTTAAATAATCGGGTGTAATGCCAGACAAAGCTTGCTTTTTTCTGCCAACAAGTTTATTTTTGGAAGCGTACTGTCTCCTAGAGTCGTATATTTTACGCTTAAGTCATTCCCATACAGTTTAGAGAACATTTACCACTGTAGAATATGGTGGCCCCTCCAGGATATCCGCAATTCTATTCAAATCTTTAAGTTTTGATGACTCGAAGTGTACAAAAGTTTATAAAATCGTGATGAAATTGCCACTCGGGATATCCGAAAATGTTTCTCAATACTGGAAATTCCTGTTTTAGAACTCCTTTATAAGTTGTCGTGCGCATTTAGGGTGAATTAAATTGACGCCTAAGTCCTTGATAATTAGTAATGCGTTCCAGCACAATAAAAACACATTCATCGCTACAGAAACGATTTAGAAGATGGTCTTCCATTCAATTGAAGTGAAAATAATAGTTATAGAGTTATGCAATTGTTTACTGAATGAGGAGAGTCCTTAATAATTATGAAGGACTTGGGCGTTAATTTCTTTCACCCTAAATGCGTACGACAATTTACAAAGGAGTTCTAAAACAGGTATTTCCAGTAGTGAGAAACATTTTCGGATATCCCGAGTGGCAATTTCATCACGATTTTATAAACTTTTGTACACTTCGAGTCATCAAAACTTAAAGATTTGAATAGAAATGCGGATATCCTGGAGGGGCCACCATATTCTACAGTGGTAAATGTTCTCTAAACTGTATGGGAATGACTTAAGCGTAAAATATACGACTCTAGGAGACAGCACGCTTCCAAAAATAAACTTGTTGACAGAAAAAAGCAAGCTTTGTATGGCATTACACCCGATTATTTAAAGAATCCTTACCAAAGCAGGATATACGGATATATCCTTAATCAGGAGGGATATCCTTTTACTGAATAGTACTGAAAGTAATTCGTTTTCAATATAGAGTAAATATGCATCGATATTCTAATACAATCTTTCTGTATTCGCAAGTTTTAAAGGGGGGTTCTATTCAAATGAGCCAAATTTTTTACTCCAATTTTTGACTTTATTTTGTTTTTCTTGTATAATTTTTATATAAATTGGATTTGAATGGAAATGAATGACTAAGTTTACTCCAAACACATGAAGCTAAATATAATAAAAGTTAAAAACTTCATATCTTGTATAATTCGGAAAAAAATGGAGGTTGAATAACATTTTGCAGGGGGGTTCTATTCAAGTGAGCGCCAGTGTATTTCATTATATATGAATATTTTGAATGTTTTACTATTGGAGCCTTGCCGACGACAGTTTATGCGAACGCCTAAAAAACAGCACCATGTCTTTTGTTCGAAATAAATTGTAACCTCTTACGATTTATGGTAGAAGTATTGGCGAATTGCTAGAACAAAACATTTTAAATATACAAACTTGTAACCAAGGATTCGGTAAAGGCAGATGATTTTAACCAATCGCAGATGGTTTTAACTAATTATTTGTTAATTTCTTAGTTTATTGTCCGTAGATAAATTTCGTTTGTTATATACTTGGTCGGGACCAATTGAGTCCTCACGTGCCAATGATGCACTATTTTTCCATAGCTAAACATTTGATGACCAAATTTCTCATATGTATAAAGGATCTATGAGTTATGATCTAGTCATAATTACGTACAAACCAACCCCCTAACCCATTTTGAACTTATTAAATGGTCGAAAAAAGCCGATAAATCTAAAATATGGTCTGTTCCAGTACTGCAAGAATCTACTAATTTTTACTATTTTTTCCGATAACATAAAGGAAAAATTGTTATCGGAGTAAAAAATAGTAGCTTCTTGTAGGTTCTGGAACAGAGCAATAGCAAATATTCTTTTGATTTATTTTTTTTTATTCTTACTATTGGAGCCTTTTTTGATTTCAACATTGTAACGAGTTCCGGTATCGTCTCTATATACTCATCAACAAATTTGTACTTGGAGACCACCCCCCATCCATCGCAGCAGAAGAACGCCAGCTGCCAAGGCAAACACGAGTGGTTTTAGCCCAGTTAAGACCCGGACGATGCAGCAGCCTCAATTCGTATTGGGCCCGAATTGACGCCACGATACACTGCATTTGTTTAGCTGCCCAGCTAATCCCACTCACCTGTCTCCTGATACCTTATGGACGCAACCAGTCCAGGTTGCAGAATTCTTGAATCTGATAACTGAAATAATACATGAACGAACACATTTGCGTTGCTACAACAAAAATAAGTCTGTCTGGTTACCCCAAAATTTGTACCAACTTGTACCAATTGTTGTTGGAAGTCGTCTGTTAACACAGAAAGCCAGCAAAAGAGAGCAAATCGAGGGAGACATTTTGACAGTTCTTTTACTGAGAGTTTGCAAATTCTTGCTGGACAAATTTCTTCTAGCAAGTACTTGTAACTCTTCTTCTTCCTGAAAACAATCAATCAGCTGTTTTTAATTATTCGGTGATTTATGTTAGTGAAAATTAAAAACAATTTTATTGTGGAAATAGCACGCCTAATTGCATTGTTTCTTCGGAGAACAATATGGAAAAATTCCTTTTTTGGGTCATTTTCTTTTTATTTTAAATAAAATACAAAATTTTTGCTTTCTTTTTTCCTTTACTGGCGTACAAATTGTTCTGTTTTGCCAAGTCAGCTGATTGCTTGCTGGTTTTTGCTGGGAAGGTGTCTGTATCCTTTTTACAATTTTCTTGCAAGAGAGAATAAAAATTACTTACTCTCTGAGAAAGTTGTTGCTGAACAATTCTTGCTAGGAAAGTAACCAGACAGACCTAATAACTTGTGAATACGACAACTTTTGAAGAACTCACCCTGATTTGATCTAAATTTAACTTTAATCTGCCGAGAAGATTATTATATTTGAACAAAAATGTTTACGTTTAAATGTAGATTAAGCTGACTTATCGAATATTACCGGTTATTTGTCCTCTGAAAATTCCTAACTCTTAACAGACATCAGTCATAGCAAGTTACTTGTAAACATTAGGGAAATGTGATTATATTTCCGTAACAGCTTTGGGCTTGGATATTTAGGGTCCAACCATTTAACACATTCTGAACAAAAGTTCTAAACATTTGAATTTATGTGCAGTTTAAGGCAAAGTTTCGGGTTGTTTTTTATCGCCGGTAATACTATGTTTACACAACCACCTAGAACTCTGTATGCCCGGGTTCGATTCTCCGGCCAGCAATATCCCATTTTCCACTTTGGCAAACATAACATCAGAAATGTAAAACTTCTCTCTCGAATTCGACTATAAAATTGAGATAATGTGGGTGCACTCAATGATAGATAAAAGCAGGGATGATCAAAATAATAAAAGAGAGTATATAAGGGAGAATTAATATTAATTTTTTCTAGATGTTCTATTCTTTTTTTTAATTTATTTGTAACATAAATGTTGTCTAAAATAATCCATGAAACAAATTATAAAAAAAACATATAAAAACACATGTATAAACGTGTATGAAGGTTTCAATAAACAAAGAGAAAATCCCTACAACTTGCTTATGTGCTAGCTTGTCCCTTAGGGAATGTTTCTGAAAACAAATGTAAATTTTTTCCGAAGAAGTTTATATTTTCTTATGTAATGACTCAAAAAACAAACCAAAATTTTGGTAATAATTGAAAAATAATTTTTAAAATTATAGTTTTTCAGGACTCCTATAGATAACAGTCACAAAAAGCCCCTTACGGTGTGGGATAGTTTAATCACGGAACCACGGGAAAAGGTTCTGATTTCACCGATCTAATTTATTTTTAAAGACCATAAAGATCCGGAAACTGCGATTGCCACCAATGAAAATACTGCTTAATGTGTAATCAATTAGGGAAGCAAGATTTTATTTCAATTAGCGGTGTCAGGTCTGGGATATGTAGGTCCAGTAATCCTGTTTAGCGTTTATTTTTATTCTTCGGCAGTTATAAGCTAAAAGTATGTAAATATCGGCAAAGGTGATTATCACTTGTTTGTATTGGAAATGAGCCATATCGGTCAATAATTTGGTATAGAACCCATCCACTTCATCATCTGGGAAAGTGATGTGGCGTGACATCTTTTTAGGAGAATCGCCTACGAATTTTATAATCGAGTGTCCTGATCCTAAACATCCCAATTTCACCAACTACTTGACAGAGTTTAACAGCCGTGGTCAAGATTTCGAGTCTATTTATGGTAAAACAATCCTATAACAGATCTGCTTAATTAATTTCTTTATTTTTTAAAGATTCTAAGGAAAACGTAAACAATTTTCTTTCAAATCAACGCCTTCAACTGAAGGAGTTCAGTTAGTTTGTTTGTTCCAGCTGTTTCCACACACACACACAATTCAACTTATTGAAAAACCCTGCACTAAAGTATGCAACAGAAAATATGGTGCCGATATTATGTACAAAAGTATGCTCTTCTGAAATATAAATGACATTGTAGCATAACTGCATTATCGAAGTTTTTAATTTTTGAATCTTCTAGGTAGAATTCCAACTACTTGATTAAATAAGGTAAAAATCACAACAATAAGCCTGAATCTAGTTTCAGTTTCTTTTATATTGTAAATGTGCAGATGGCGTACCAGCAATTAGTGCATTATTAGCAATTTCTTCTGTATTTTTTAATTTTCTAGAACAAATTTCGAACCTACGATGAAAAAAGACCAATTTTTTAACCGACCTTTTTCTGACTCTCTTTCGAAATTTCAAAATATCTATATCAAAATATTGGAATTGATGATTGATAAGTCAGTAACTCATCAACGGTTTTTAAGTGGATCTTTTTCGTTATTGGTGCTTTTTCATTTGTAAGAATATTGCATTAAAATAAATTTGTGTAAATTTGATTGTTTGGACATTAACTGAGTAAAAAATTTTCCATTGCAGTTTTAGGATTAACCTTTCCACACGTCTTACAACATACTAATATTAATTCCGTTTTTGTTTCGTTACACCTGAGAAGGAATTTCCAATCTCTACTGGTCTTTCCTTATGCTCAATCCTTGGGAAATGTTTTTTTACATATACTTATTTTCCAAGAACATCTCAATTGTCGTTAGCCAAATTCAACGGCATGTAGAAAATAGTGCGATACCACCTATAAAGAAGCTTTATCAGACTTTCGTTCTCAGAAATAATATTGAACTCGTATTTCAATTTATCTAACTGTAATCGATTTTTTCCGCCGGTGCCTCTAACAACCCTTTTTACTGCTGGGTCCGAATGGAGAG
Organism: Musca autumnalis; assembly: GCF_047663935.1. Taxonomy (NCBI): domain Eukaryota; kingdom Metazoa; phylum Arthropoda; class Insecta; order Diptera; family Muscidae; genus Musca; species Musca autumnalis. The sequence continues at coordinate 235,385,955 of NW_027411755.1, forward strand.
GAAATTTCTCACTGCTGAAAAATGTGATGCTCTGGGCAGGAATTAGACCACTTTACGTCTATATTAAAGCGTGGTGTGTTGACTACGGCACAAAATTACATACGAATTTATATTTTGCTGGTTTCGAAGGAATTAATTTGAATTGAAAGTCCTTGAAAAGAACATATGGTAACATGGGGCGCCTTCGCCACTGGGGCGGCTACGCCAGCGCCGATTTTCTCGCAAAATACAAGTGCTAGAAAAAACCAGTTAAAAGCTAAATTATGAGTTTAATGAAGATCTATCATCTCCCAAAAGTTGGCAGTTGTGTCATAGGTATGATAGCGGACGCACGCGGTTTTGTGTTTTCAGGGTATTGGGAAAAATAATTATGGTAGGTATTTTTTGTGATATCTTCTTTACCTTTTGTGATATCAAAAACACATTTTATACCGTTAGAAGACAACTACTGAAGAATATAAATCCTAATAATTCGCATGAAAAAAGGCAAATGCAAATGTCAATGTATTAATATTATGAAATATGTAAGGGGTGGGGCGCCTACGCCATGATAGGGGCGTGGTGGGTTAATGTTAGAAATTTGTCATGTTTAACTTAAATTCTTTATACCATAGATATACCACACTATAATATGAAGTTAAAATCAAATATTAACCTAAATGTATCTTGTTTTAGTTATATTATGATTTTTGTATCTAAATTCAAGGCACCTACTTCAATTAACCGCTTGAATCGGTTACTTTTTGTGAATTTTAAAATAATTTTTGATTATTCAATAGAAAACATGTTCCTTTTTTGCATAATGTTGATATTTAAGGAAGAAGTATGGTAAATTTTAGTTTTAGAGTCCGTTGGAGAATGTTCAATATCGATGGCGAAGCTGCCCCATGGGTGGGGAGGCTTCGCCACTTTTTACACATTTTGTAAATTCTCAAAAATAATATTTTAAAAACAAAATTATAACCATTTATATATCAAAAGTTAAAGTCATGATATGCTAATATTTGTACCAAAAATAATATTTGAAAAAAAATTAACGGTGTCGATATGAGAACGTTATGAACAAAAACTTGGCGAAGGCGCCCCATGTTACCATATATTTAAAAGTACGGGCAATCTTCCTAATTACTAGATCAACATTCGCAAATCGTAAATGGGCTAGAAAACAGAAATTATCCATTCGTCTCAAGTGTTTTAAGATCATATAAAGTACCCTGGGTTGAATAGCCTGCAATTTAAAAACGCAATGCTGAAGCCTTTCATTCAATTTTTTTTTACTGTTTGAGATAAAGGCGGTTCTGTCCTAGATTTCCGATTTCTGGAATTAAATGTATAATTTAAAAATATAGTTTGAGTCAAAATGAGAAAATATTATTGTATTTCTTCCGTGCATACGCAATATTTTTCAACGATTGGTCTGTTCCAGAACCTGAAATAATCTAGTAATTTCGAAGTTGTTACTATCTTTGCTTTGCTTTTATATTCCATCGCTCAAATTCTTGCAAAAAAATTTCAGAAATAAAATTCATGAAATTTCCCACTAGAGTAAGTAAAGGCGCAAAGATCTGAAATAACCCGTAGCTAATTTTAAATTCATCCAAGAAGATTCAAAAATTACAAAAAAATGGTTAATAATGCACTAATTACTGAAATGCCATCTATACTTCAAGATCGCTATTGGTCACATTGAATGAATAAAGCCTTCTTTTGGGCGGAATATTTATATAAAACAGACTGAAACTATATTCCGGCTAATTGTTGGAAAAAATAAAACAAAAGGGATAGACTCAATAAATTTTAAATTGAATTGAAAGTAGAATTGTTGAAACTGGGTTTTACTTATACCATTTTGGTAATTCAACTTGATTCAATGTGATTAAATTTTTCAGTGAGTTCAAGCAATTAAGACGCTGAATTAAAATGCGTTATCAACTCACTTGAAACATTTAAACGTAAAAGCGATCATTTTATTCTCAAACAAAGCTGATAAAATGCATAATTCCCAAAAAAAATGTTGAGATTTTTTAACGTCTGCCAAAACATACGTCTGAGGGAATATCTACAATCCAATAGGAATAGTTCAAAAAAGCACCGAAATGATGTTAATAATTTTAGACTTCGCAGATAAAATATTAAAAAAGCCATTGTGGCAAATTTTAATTTTTTTTCTACTGTGTTGATCTTTTTTCTGCGACATCTGTATAGGAAAGTATTAAACCAATTTCACAAAATTAAAATTACGTAAAAATTGCATCATTATGATTGAAATAATTTTGAAAATGCTTATTTGATTGTAGATTTTTGCAATTGGAACTTAAAAAAATTATGTCTAATAAGATTTTTTTTTTTTCAGTGAGATTTTCTTCAAATCCAATTAGGGTGAACTATTTTGTTTTAAATTATTGAACTTCCGACATCTAAACTAAACATTTGAAATTATTTTTCTTTTATAAGATTGAATAATATGGATCTCTTATATACAACTAAATAATGAACGAATCGAAAGTGAGTGAAAATTGTTTTAAAAAGTGGGTGGAGTGTATGACGTGCAGTATGTATATAGGTGTTTTATTATATTATTTGAATTTTAAAATTAGCACAGTTTTTGCTCACCACTTCTTATTTTGCTTGATTTTCTATTTAATTTTAAGAATATTTTTTTGTAAATTTAAAATATATTTTAGGTACATTTTTTTACAAATTCTTTTAGCAAACCACTACAATAAAGCACAACACCGATAGCTTAAACATATACAGATAGGAATAAAATATAGACACACATAGAGACACATCTAGATATAGAATTGCATTACAACATCGATGTACATACCCATTATGTGAGAAAAATAAATTTTCAACACACATTTTTTTACAACAAAAAATTCTTTTTTGAAATTAGCACACACAATTTAAATTTTGTTTTCACTTTTAAACAAAAGTTTTTCAAACACTTTTCGTGGTGGGAGTTTTTTTTCTTAGCAGGTATATCCTTTCGAAGAGTCGGTGATAAAAAGCAACAACATACTTTTAGGGGCAAAGGCAAGCAGCAATTTTGAAACATTTTAAAGAAAAAAATGGGCCAACAATTTAACAGCAAATAATTTATTTTAAACTTGTCCATGGTGTTTGTCGTTCTTTTGAGGTAAGAATGAAATTGAAAATGTCCTTCAACCCAAACACATCAAACCCACGAATCACTAAGGAGTCGACTTCAAGTATATCTGTTATTGTAACTAAAAAGGAAAAAATGAAGAGAAAAAATACAAATGAAGCCGAGAGTCGCGAATCGAAACCCCATAACAGGCCATGGCCCCACGCCGTTCAAGTCTCTTACAAAAGAATAGACATTTTTATGCCTTTGTCTCGTCACAATCGGGTCTTTCGGTGTTGATTTCCTGTCCCTGGTTGTTGATATCGACCACAGTTCTAGCTTGCCTGCCCCTTTTTTTCTGCCCCATGTTCACCCCAAAGTTGTAGTTGTTGCTTTTTTGCTAAGCCATTGTTCGATGCGTGGCGGTACGTTGGTACTTCTTGTCGTTTTGTTCTTCTTTTATTTGCTTTAATTTTTAATTCATTTTTTCTTGTTGTAGTTGTTGGTCGTTTGGTTTGGTTTTTTTCTTTTTTTGTTTGGATTGCACTGAAGCTGGAGGAGTAGTTTATAACTCCGTGACACCATGATGGCAATGATGTTCCAATGTTAATATTTTATATTCTTGTTGATGTATTTGTATGCTGGATATGTGTATTTTCTGAAGCTGGATACTGTTGGTTTGTCTTTGTGATTCTTGGTTTTTTTTCTTGTTCAGATATCAAAAACGGTTTTTTAGTCTGTAACGTCCTCGACACGGCGCACTGCCGTTATATTAAAGCGCACCAAGCGCACTAGTTGACGCCTAAACGTCTACTACGAATAAGGTTTGTTGTAGCGAAGCCCAATTTCGGTAATTTCAAATGGCGGCACTACACCACTCACAATGGCACACGAACACAGACACTCACAGCAAAATCATCACAAATTGCAAACACACATGTACACCACCCCCCGGGACACAGCCTCACAACACATCATATCAGCTCAGCTTAATATAGCAACATACGTAGTATGTCTGTCCGTAGCCCGGGCTCGTACGATTTTGTGAGCAGTAGCCACCGCCGTATTGAGCTCAAGACAGCGCACACCATACTCTACACAGGATGCTGACTGATATTGTTGTATTTGTTTTACTCTTTGTTGTTTTTGCACAGGATGCTTGGTCGTTGCTAAACTTTAATCCCTTTTCTCACTCAAGTGTCACACACAGATGCCCGCGCACACACACAGACACACAATGAGGGTTGCAAAAGTTTGTGGTCCATTTTTGTAAGGGTGTGTGTGCATGTTTGGGCATCTGTGTTCAATTTTGAGTTGCCACTCATTTACTAAACTTTCTCATTCGCAAAATACACACATACACTCACACTTGTCTTGCAGCTTTGCCACTTTCTCTCTCTCTCTTCTTCTCCCAACCAAACTTTGCTTTTAACCTCACAAATGTGTTTACCATAGCCGAATCTGTTGCTGTAGTTTTTATCAGCCATTTCCATCTGCCCTCTACTATCATCCACCCTCTTGGTCAGGGTCTCATCAGCATCATCGTCGTCGTATTTCTATGGCAACCGGCTTTTTTCGTTTTCCAACCATTTGCAAAGCAGCATTTTTCCCGGGCCGCCGGTTTCAGTGTTGTATTTTAGCTTAGCCCGGGACCTGTTTGAGCTTTATTGTATTTGCCTATACTGTTGTTGTTGGATTTTGTTAAAATTCACTCATTTTATTGTTGTATGGTTGTAAAATAAATATGCTATTCTTGTATGTATCCGAATGAGGGAGGCTGCGAAATAAGTCTGGTTACTATTTTATGTTTTGAAATATTTATTAAAAGTGGGTTTTTAACGATTTTTTTTAAGTTTTTGAAGATTTTTTTTCAAAATGGTGGGTTTCCTGATAGAATTTTTCTAAATGATGAACTTTTTAAAGAACGCTTGGATATTTTAAAGATTTTTTTTTTCAAAAACTAGGATTTTTTAATGAATTATTTAGGGCTAGGTTTTTTTTAAATGTTTTTTTTTTCAAAAGGGTGGATTTTTTTAATTGGTTGTTTGAAAAGCGTGGGCTTTTTTGAAGATTGTTATTTCAAAGAAGTGTTTTTTAAATAATTTCTCAAGTGCGTGAATTTTTTAAAAAAAAAAATTCAAGGGCGTGGATTTTTTAAAGCAGTATTTCAAAATCGTGGATTTTTTTAAGAATTTTTTAGGACGTGGTTTTTTTAAATAGCTTTTAAGGGTGTGTAGTTTTTAAAGAATTTTTAAGGGTGTTTATTTTTTTAAGAATTTTAAAGGGCGTAGATTTTTTGAAGCATTTTTAAGGGAGTGAATTTTAAAGGCTTGGATTTTTTTAACGATTTTTTTAAAGGGATGGATTTTTTATATGTTTTCAAGTGCGAGGATTTTTTAAAGAGTTTTTTACGGGCGTGGCTTTTTTAAAGAATTTTTTAAGGGCGTGGATTTTTTAAAGAATTATTTAAGAACGTGGATTTCTTGAAGATTGTTTTAAGGGCACGGATTTTTTAAGAATTTTATTAAAATCGTAATTTTTTAAAAAATTTTCCCAAATCATGTCTTTTTTTAATTTTTTTTTTAAAGCTTGGATATAAAACACTCAAAAGCGTGGATTTAAAAAAAAAACAAGTAAGAACGGCGTTAAGTTCGGCCGGGCCGAACTTGTTATACCCTCCACCAAAAGTTGTATTGAAGTAAAATGGAATAATTAGTTTCCTTTCGTGTATAAAGAAGACTTAATACTAAATTTCAGCAATTTAAAACAATGTGAGGCACTATGGGGGCTATTTCAAAACGTCGATCTATACCGACAAATTTCTGACGGAAAGTTCTTAGGCTCAAAGAAGACTAAATACCAAATTTCCTGTATTTCGGTAAGAGAATGTATCTAAAACTAAAAAAAATACCGAAAATCAAGAAGTAAGCGTCTATGGGGATATAGGAAGACGTGGACCTATACTGATAATACTCTTCTGCAATATTTTATAACTCTTGGAAGACGAAATAACGGATTTCAGCCATTTCGGTTGGATTTTGACGTCACAATCTTCAGTATTACGAATATCCGGAGGTACCGTTCTATGGGGGCTATATCGAAACGTGGACCTGTACCGACGAATTTTGGTCAGAAATGGGGCAATATGAAAGCGTGGACCTGTACAGACATATTTCTGGCGAACAGTTTTATATCACATTGAAGACTAAATACCAAATTTCAGCCATTTTGGTGGAATATTGAAGACAAAACCTTAAAAATACGAAAAATCGGGAGGTACCTTTCCATGGGGGCTATATGAAGGAGTGGACCTATACCGACAAATTTAAAGGGGAAGTTTGAGTAACCCAAATGAAGTCTAAATACCAAACTTCAGCCATTTGGGTGGAATATTGAGGCCACAACGTTCAAAATACCGAACATCGGGAGGTACCGTTCTATGGGGGCTATATGAAGGTGTGGACCGATACCGACAAAATTCTGGGGGAAAGTTTTATACCACCAACGTAGACTAAGTACCAAATTTCAGTCATTTCGGTGTGATAATGAAGCTAAAACCTTCAAAATACCGAAAATCGGGAGGTACCGTTCTATGGGGGCTAGATGAAGGTGTGGACCGATACCGACAAAATTCTGGGGGAAAGTTTTATACCACCAACGTAGACTAAGTAGCAAATTTCAGTCATTTCGGTGTGATAATGAAGCTAAAACCTTCAAAATACCGAAAATCGGGAGGTATCGTTCTATGGAGGTGTGGACCGATACCGACAAAATTCTGGGGGAAAGCTTTATACCCCTAAAGAAGACTACGTACCAAATTTCAGCCATTTTGGTAGGATAATGAAGCTAAAATCTTAAAAATACCGAAAATCGGGAGGTACCGTTCTACGGGGGCTATGTCAAAACGTGGGCCGATATATACCATTTTCAATACCAACCATCCTGCAAGTAATAAAAACTTCTATACCAAATTTTGAGTCTCTATCTTTAAAATTGCGAGCTGTATCTTGATTTCAACAGACAGACAGACGGACAGACGGACATGGTCAAATCGACATAGAATTTTATGCTGATCAATAATATATATACTTTATAGGGTCTCCGACGAATATTTCGATGTGTTACAAATGGAATGACAAATTTAATTATACCATCCATATGGTGGAGGGTATAAAAATTAAACGCGTGTATTTGTTTAAAGAATTTTTATTTTTTTTTTTTTTAAGAAATAGTTTAAAAGCGTGGATTTTGTGTTTTTTTAATGATTTTTTCTAAAGAGTGGAATTTTATTTAAAGAATTTTTTCGAAGGCGTTCATTTATTTAAAGAATTTTTTTTCAAACGAATAGATTGGAACTTTTTCGAAAGTGTGGATTTATGTAAAACTTATTTCAATGACACGGATTTTGAAAATATTTTTGATTACCATCGGTGGCTTTTTTAAAGATTTTTTAGGGGTGTGCATTTTTTTAAAGAATATTTTAAGGGCGTGGATTTTTTTAAAGAATATTTTAAGTGCGTGGATTTTTTTTAAAGAGGCGTAATTTTTTTTATAGATTTTTTTTCAAAAGCGAGGAATTTTTTAAAAAAATTTATCAATGCGAAATTTTATTTTAAATTTTTTCCAAATCGTGGTTTTTTAAAGATTTTTTTTCAAAAGCTTGGATTTAGGAAAAAAATCAAAAGCGTGGATTTTTTAAAATTTTTTAAAAGGTGTGGATTTTGTAACGAATTTGTTCAAAAGCGTGGATTTTTGTAAAGACTTTTTTAAAAGAGTGTTTTTTTAACAATTTTTTCAAAAGCGTGGAATTTTTTTCAAACAACGTGGAATTTTTTTAAATATTTTTTAAAAGGGCCGAATTTTTTAAAGAAATTTTTCGAAAACGTAGAAATTTTTCAAAAGCGTGTATTTATTTAAACAATTTTTTCGAAGGCGTTTTTTTTTTCAAACGAATGCATTGGTACTTTTTGGAAAGCGTGTATTCATATAAAAAATTATTTCAATGGCACGGATTTTGAAAATATTTTTAGAGTACCATAGCTGATTTTTTTAAAGAATTTTTTTAAAGGGTGGATTTTTTAAAGAATTTTTAAAAAAGTGTGCATTTGTTAACAGATTTTTTGCAAGGGCGTGGATTGTTTAAAAAATGTTTAAAAAAGTGTGCATTTGTTAACAGATTTTTTACAAGGGCATGGATTGTTTAAAGTATTTTTTTTTCAAAAGGGATGATTTAAAAAAAACACAATTCGGTGTTTGAAAAGCTAGGTTTTTTTAAGTTTTGTAAAGCTTTTAAAGATTTTCCCAAAAGTATGGATTTTCTAAAAAAATATTTTTCCAAAGAGTTCATCCTTAAAAAAATCTTTCAAAAATTCACACTTTTGGGACAAATCTAGGATTTTTTAATACTTTTTTTTCAAAAACTATAATTTTTAAAAAATTTTTTTAAGCCTAGCTGTTTTAAAATTTTTTCAAAAGGGTTGATTTTTAGTGATTTTTTTGAAAAGCGTCTACTTTGTTAAAGCTTGTTTCAAAAGAGTGGATTTTTTTAAAAAATTTTCAAAAAAATATTTCAAAGTCTTGGATTTTTTAAGGAATTTTTAAAAAGCAGGGATTTTTTTAAAGATTTTTTCCAAAAACGTGGATTATTTAAAAAAAATTAAGGATACTGAAAGAATCTTCTTCTCCTCAGGTAAATGGTCCACATTACATAAGAAAACACCCTGTTGCAGTTCTCTGGACGGCGTTCTTACAGGTTTAAATATTGTTCGATTGCGTTGCACTTCTGTTCGCGGACCACACTGGTGGTGCATTGATTACCACAGACTGACCTTTCGCGATATATATGGCCAACAAGTGCTGACGTTTAGGGACTTCAGGACCTTGCTCCTAGTTTGCTTCTAGAATCTTTGAGTAGTTAGTGGTCGGAATTCTCTTACTATCGACCAAGGCCCACAACTATGTGATTATCTCAGCAGTCAAGGTGGCAAACAGAGTGACCGAAGATTTAGTGGCGTATATTTGAAGAAAAAGGTGGTTTTATCGATCATTCCCTGATGCCCTTCACAAATGGCATCATGGAATTTACCCGACGCCAAGTTCGAACAATTATCTGCAAACATACGGATCTCAATGTCGTTTAGAGGGGGGTGGAATATAGTAAAGGTTGATGTTAAACAGTTCCGTACATATTACCCCAATCTGCCGAACTCTCTGTCTCTCTCTCTCCAGGGATTCGGTCTCTTGTTCCTCCACACCTATATTTATTTTATTATCAAACGTGTCAAACTTGACCGGAGGATAGTCTGCACCTCAAACAGAGTCTGGTGCTTAACAGTATTAAAGGCTTCCGGTAATCGACTAATATGTGTGGAGGTGACACGCATCACCGTTTTCGACGCCTCAAGAGTCTTTGCAATGAGCGACAAAAACGAAATCGGTCTGTACCATTCACCTTTGCTGACATTATTGCCTTTAGAAACGATGTGGTTGGGTAGCGACTTGATGTTCATCATTATCATGGAGATACCGTCAGGGCCAAAGGCTTTGTATGATTTGGCATTCCTGAGGCATTCGCAACATTATCCATTGTAAATTGTGGTGATTCCTCCTCGGCGGGAAGAGATTTAATGCGAGGTAGTACTCTTCTCTTCGCCCTGTTACTTCGTGTTGCTCGACAAATTGTCAATTAAAAAAACTACCGCACCTTTCGTGACCGAGGTCCTATTTTCTTTCTATGATTCGAATAGACTAAATTGTTGTCCACAATTCATTTATTCCGGCTACAAAATTTCAACTCTTCAGATGAACCAGCCACTTGTTCCGCTTGTGCTCACTGATCAAACTATTAAATTCCAGTGTCAGCTCCCTGACTCTGGACTCTCGAGCGTAAGTTCGACGAAGATTTTCACGCCCATTGGCTAGTCCCACCACCTCTGCAATTGTGATGATGTTCCGGAACATGTTTTTTGCTAGCCAAGCATATCAGAAGGGTTGGGTAGATCTCTGAAACGGTGAATTGATGAATGAAACTGCCCCGTTTAGTGGTGGTAAAGTTTTATGATAGAAATGATTGTGGGGTTCCAGTGTGAGGTCCAGCTACAAAATTTCAACTGTTCAGATGAACCAGCCACTTGTTCCGCTTGTGCTCACTGATCAAACTATTAAATTTTAGTGTCAGCTCCCTGACTCTGGACTCTCGAGCGTTAGTTCGACGAAGATTTTCACGCCCATTGGCTAGTCCCACCACCTCTGCAATTGTGATGATGTTCCGGAACATGTTTTTTGCTAGCCAAGCATATCAGAAGGGTTGGGTAGATCTCTGAAACGGTGAATTGATGAATGAAACTGCGCCGTTTAGTGGTGGTAAAGTTTTATGATAGAAACGATTGTGGGGTTCCAGTGTGAGGTCATTTGTTAGACCAGGTGGCACGATGATTATGTCTGGCGGACTATGGCACTCTCCGCTAATTATGGTGGGGACGTCCTCATTGAACGTGCAATACGTAAGGCTATCAATTTGCTCAGCCAGCGCTCTGACCATTACCGAGGACTGAATAACACAATTTATGATTATCATTAAAGTCCCCTAAGACCGCTCTGTTATGACCTTCTAAAAGTGGGCTAATGTTGGGACGGTAATCTGGAAGATTGTTATTACTAGGCAGGAAAACGGCAGTTCCACACCGGACTCCTGCTCCCATACATTCCAAAAGGTCATTAGAGGTAGCCATAAAGTATATAACAAGACTGTCCCAGTCCCTCACATGGATGAGACCAAAGCAACCCTTGACATAACAAAATGCAACTATATGTACATTGAGGTTCCGGGTCAATCAGGTGTCGAAAATCTCGGCGCTGTAAGATTTTCCGAATTAGTTATAAATAGAGATTTCGAGTTCTTTATGAACCAGAAGTCTGCTAACCAAAAATTGTTAAGGGGTATCTGCGATTTCATGAATTTTAACGGATTAAGCCAAGCATTCGGAGAATAACATAATAGCGTTATAAAAAGCGACATAGATAAAGTAATTTTGTGACGATATCCCAGAAAGTCATGGCTCCCTCCCACATCTACTTCCTACAGAAATTTCAAAACAGCCCAAGAAGTGATATTTCAAAAGTGTTGAACTTTTACCAAAGAGTTACCTGAAGTTATGTACAGATATAGTTATGACAGATAGTCATTCCTTTCTATAGTTATCTTGCAGTCAAGCCATTTTAACTGGTCACCATAGGATTTTGTAGAGCTTTTAAAACATTATTTCAGGAACATAATATGGCTGCAAACAAGACCACAAGGAAGATCTTCGGTACAAAAATGTTTTAATGAACCTTGAACTGCTCCTAAATTAAGAGAACATTTTGAACTTTTGTAAAGAAGGTAATCAAAGATGTTGTCCGATATAAACTCTTTTGGAACTTGATGTTCATTGGAACTTGAAATTTTACGATGTGCCAAACCAGCCAAAGTTAATTCGAAGGTTTTTGTGCTCATTAGTTGGTTTTTAGAGTTTTTGGACAATTATCTCAGGAAATACGCACTTTTCCCCAAAAAAATTTACCGAAGTAATAGGAAACCCGAGGACAACATAATGCGAAAAATTCCAAACAATCCAAGACATGACCCTATGCGAAAAAGTGAACCGATATAGTCCATATTCGAACGTGATCTATATCTGAAAAGAAATATAAAGATGTGCAAAGTTTGGACCAAATCGATTAATTCCTTCGAGAGTTATCGTAGGCTCCCTTTAAGCGATTTTTTTTTTATTTTGTGGGGTAGTTACCCGAAGAAATAGGCCGATATGACTCATCTTCGAAATTAATCTAATTCAGAAGCATGGGTTCTTGTAATGTTTGAAGAAAATTTCGTCTATAGATCTATGGACCAATTTTTCTTCATGGCATTATATAACAATATTTTGGAATTCCCTTACCCGTTCCTTGTTTTTTTCACAACGACATTTTTTTTAATTTGCGCATATTTTGTTGTAGTACTTTCTCGAAACTTTGCATACCAACCCTTCGCTCATTATCCTCCTCATTTACCATACCACTCTTCGATTTTAAACTCATAACATAGACACATTTCCTAGCAATATTGTTTTTATCTTTTTTTCTGTGAAGTGTCGTACAAAGCAAGGCAAAGTGAATTGAATTTTTATCTTAAATTTTTGCTACATTGACCTTAAATTTTTGAATGAAAGCCAACGGAACAGAAAAAAAATGCTAGAAAAAAACAATTTTACTTGCAAAACTTTGTTATACACAATAGGCCGATTTTTGTACTCCACTGATAATAACATCAGCAGAAGCAGCAGTACCATCATCGTCATCAGCGCAAGCAAATATACACAATATATAAAAGTGAATATGTGTAATAGTCTTTCTTGCATGGCCCTAATGCATTTAAAATAAAAAAAGTAGGCGCTTATTCACATAACTACATATATACATATGTACGAGTATGTGTCACTTGCTACATTATGTACATATATACCGTGTGTATGGACATATGTAGGTGTATTTACTCATATACAGCACAGCTTTTACAATATTTATGTTTAGTGAAAGGCTTTACACATTCGCTCCATTTTTGCTCTTGTTGTTGTTGAAACTAAACGAAATGAAAAAATTTTAAATTACAAATGGATTTTCTTGGAAAATGAGTTCAGAAAATATGTATTTTGCTATGATTTCAAAATGGAATTATTACATTATTAATGAACCGAGGGAATTTGCAAACAAAAATATTGACCAGGTAAGGTAGTTACCTCGTTACAGTAGAACACTTTCTGTTGTATGAAAAGGTGTCATCCATCAGAGCCAAAATCCTTGGGGACTCTAGACAAAAGTAAAGCAAACGAAGGTATTTTGGTATTGGAAGAAAACATATTATAGTAATGAAAAAAAATGTATATCAAAGTGTCGACTTATCTTTACAAAGTTTGGTGAAAAAGTTTTATAAATGCAGGCAACCTCAAAAGTCAAATCAACCAATGTAGCTTAGACCCCCAAACTACCAAAAATCGGGTGGTACCGTTATATGATAGCTACCAAAACATGGAGCTAAGTTGACGATTTTTAGTGAAGAAGTTTCGTGACCACTGAACACTACAAATGTTAACTTACAGCTAGTTCGAGTTTTGATGAAATTTCGTGACCAAAGAGAACTTCAAATTACAAATTAAAGCTAGTTCGGTTAAAAATTGTAGCTAAAACCCTCAAAATACCGAAAATCGCGAGGTACCGTTATATGGGAGCTATACCAAAAAAGGACCTATGTTGACGATTTTTGGTGGAGAAATTTAGTGGCCACTGAGAACCTCAAATGTCAGATTACAGCTAGTTCGGTTAAAAATTGTAGTTAAAATTCTCAAAATACCGAAAATCGGGAGGTAACGTCATATGCGGGCTATACCAAAACATGGACCTATATAGAATATTTTTGGTGGAGAAGTTTCTTGGGCACTGATAACACTAAATGTCAAATTACAGCCAGTTCGGCTAAAAATTGTGGCTAAAACCCTCAAAAAATCGGGAAGTACCGTTATATGGTGGCTATACCAAAACATGGACCTATATAGAAGATTTTTGGTGGAGCAATTTCGTGGCCACTGAGAATCTCAAATGTCAAATTACAGCTAGTTCGGTTAAAAATTGTAGTTAAAATTCTCAAAATACCGAAAATCGGGAGGTACCGTTATATGCGGGACTATATCCAAACATGGACCTATGTTGACAACTTTTGGTGGATAGGTGTGGCGACCACTAAGAACTTTAAATGCCAAATTACAACTACTCCGATTAAAAATTGTAACTAAAATCCTAAAATTACTGAAAATCGGGAGGTACCGTTATACGGGGGACTATATCCAAACATGGACCTATGTTGAAAATTTTTGGCGGAGAGGTGTGGTGATCACTAAGAACTTTAAGTGTCAAATTAAAGCTAGTGCGGTTAAAAATTGTAGGTAAAATCCTCAAAATAACGAAAATCGAAGGTACCGTTATATGGGGGGCTATATCCAAACAAGGATCTATGTTGAAAATTTTTGGTGCATAGGTGTGGCAACCACTAAGAACTTCAAATGTCAAATTACAGCTATTCCGATTATAAATTGTAGCTAAAATCCTCAAATTACTGAAAATCGGGAGGTTCCGTTGTATGGGGGATATACCAAAACATGGACCTATGTCCATAATTTTTATACCCTCCACCATAGTATGGAGGGTATATTAAGTTTGTTTTTCCGTTTGTAACGCATTGAAATACTCATTTGCGACCCTATAAAGTATATATATTATTGATCAGGGTAAAATTCTAAGTCGATCTGTGCACGTCCGTCCGTCTGTGGTAATCACTCTAGCATCCACAAAAATGGAGATAGAACGCTGAAATTTTGGGAAAATGCGTCTTTTGTTTGCAGGCAGGTCAAGTTCGATGATGGGCTATATCGGTCCACGTTTTGGTATAGCCCCCATATAACGGTACCCCCGATTTACGGTATTTTGCCGTTTTTAGCTACATTTTCAGACCGATATAGCTATAATTTGACATTTAGGGTTCTTAAGTGTCAATAAACTTATATAACAAAAGTTGTGGACATAGGTCAACGTTTTGGTATAGCCCCCATATAACGGTACACCCCGATTTACGGTATTTTGCCGTTTTTAGCTACATTTTAAGACTGATTTAGCTATAAATTGACATTAAGTGTTCTTCAGTGTCAATAAACTTATATAACAAAACTAGTGGACGTAGATCAATGTTTTGGAATAGCCCCCATATAACGGTACCTCCTGATTTTCGGTATTTTGAGATTTTTACCTACAAGTTTTAACCCAATTAGCTGTAAGTTGAACATTTGACATTTTAAGTTCTTAGTGGTCACCACACCTCTCCACCTAAATTGTCTGAAATTTTGGGAAAATGCGTATTTTGTTTGCAGGCAGGTCAAGTTCGATGATGGGCTATATCGGTCCACCTTTTGGTATAGCCCCCATATAACGGTACCACCGATTTACGGTGTTTTGACGTTTTCAGCTACATTTTCATACCGATGTAGCTATAATTTGACATTTAGGGTTCTTAAATTTCAATAAACTTATATAACAAAACTTGTGGACATAGGTCCACGTTTTGGTATAGCCCCCATATAACGGTACCCCCGATTTATGACATTTTGACGTTTTTAGTTATATTTTCAGACCGATTTAGCTATAAATTGACATTTAGGGTTCTTAAATGTCAATAAACTTATATAACTAGTGGACATAGGTCCATGTTTTGGAATAGCCCCCATATAACGTTACCGCCCGATTTCAGGTATTTTGACGATTTAAGTTGCATTTCTATACCGAATAAGCTATAATTTGATATTTAGGGTTCATAGTGACCAAAAAAGTTATATTCGAAATAATTATGAACGTAGGTTCATGTTTTGGTAAAGCCCCATATAACGGTACCTCGGTATAACGGATTTCGGTACCCCCATATAACGGATTTTCGGCATTTTGAGAATTTTACCTACAACTTTTAACCGAATTATCTGTAATTTGAACATTTGACATTTTAAATTTTTAGTGGTCACCACACCTCTCCACCAAAAATTGTCAAGAAAGGTCGATGTATTGATAAAGCTCCCATCACCGACGTAGCCCCGAAATGATTTTCCATCCCATAGGATATTAGCTTATGCTACACATTTTTTTAATTTTTGAATAAAATTTTAAAATGTTTTAAGAAATATGTAAAGTATTTGGAGGAAGTATTACAGAGAATTATTTAACTACATTGGTATACTTATTGTCCAACATATTTGAAAGTATAAAGACTAATGAACACGTTAGGCTTTTTGAGCAATTTCCCGCATAGTTGTTGTTTTTTATTTATTTATTGTAATTTTTTGTAAGATGATTATTTGTATTTGTTGAACGTTTGTTGCATATTACGTCCAATACTTTGGCAAACAACTTCTAGAAAAAAACATTCTTGCGAACTTGTGTTTTTGAAACTTTTGATAAGAGCAATTCAACAATAAATGACAAAATCGATGCTTAATTTTGTGGTTTTAAATTTTTGTATATAGTTTCTAACAAGTTTTTGTAATGAACTATTTTGAACATCATAACAATTACAAATTCTTTATAATGTTTGAAATTTGCAAAAAAAAAAAAACTATATCAACCATTTTTTATGATATAATTCTGTTCCACCGCAGTGTCGCCCGTTGAGATTATATGAAACTGGTCTCTTGCTACAAATTAGTAAATGCCTATTGTAAAAAAAGGATTTTCTGTCGTATTTTTATGTTTTGTTCGACCTTTCGTATGATAATAAAATCAAGATTATTGAGGTTAAAGTTTATATTTTATTTATTGCATATTTCGAAATTACATTGAATTTCATCTTCAGGGATTTTTCTGTCGATTACTCATTGAATTGTATTTTGGGAAGTACTTTCAATGGATACACATTTCTAGAAATGTTCCATTTTCCTTCTTCGGCAAAGGACTTTGTGACGACAAACGAAATCAAACAAGTGAGCAAAGGCTATAGTCGGGACGGAGCCGCCATGTGATACCCTACACCACTACCCCTGTACATAAGCTTTTCACTGGTAAACATTTCTTTTAGGGAATATAATCCGACTACCACCAAACATAATATGCTTCTTTCTCTCTGGGACCCCCATAAGCAACCAAAATTTCGTGACCATCCGATCAAAATTACGACCTGTAGCGTGATTAAAAGGTTTAGATGGACAGACGGACGGACCGATGGACACACATAGCCAGATCGACTCAGCTCGTCGAGACATTCATGTTGGTATATAAGTATGGGTCTTCGACCATTATCGATGCGTTACAAACTTTTTGGCCAAAACCAACTTATAATACCCTCCCCACATAGTGGTGTAGGGTATAACAAAACTGGTCGGAAACAGATTCTTCTTCGTCAAAATCTCAACAATATCAGTCGGCTTTGCGGACAGGAATATACCCTAAGCCTGTGTGAACTGAAACTTTCAATTATGGCCACATCGAACAACGGCTACACAACCAAAACCCCTTAACCCAAAGCTATGTATTAGGAGATTTTCAGAATTGTGTAGCCATTTGCGGACTTATAAACTTGCCAACAAAATATATACTTCATCATTGATCACAAATGTTGCGGGGAAGAAATGGACCGGACCAAAATAGTTTACTTTGGAAATAGATATTATTTTGGGGGTCATACCTTTTAAAAGATATTGCGCCAACCAGTCATTTCAGTTCTTCACCAATGTTGTTAATTTTCGAGCATAAACTAAGTTTCAACAAAATATTACTAAATCCAAAAGAAATACTCTATGGAAGGATATCGAAAGAGAGGGTCGATATTGTCCATATTCGAAGTTGATCGAAATTTTGACAAAATATCACGAAGGCCAAATTTTGGAAAGAATCGGTTGATCTATTCGAGAATTATCGTGTTCTCCAGGCAGCCACCCAGATTGACGAACATATGTAAGTGGACTTCAAATTTTCTGAAACACATTTCTTCCAAACACTCTTTACCCTTAAAACCATTATTTCGATGAGGCACATTTTGACTAAAGGCTGAGAGTATAAAAAATGTAGATTGGGGGAAAATTCTGTTTATGGATTTTTTGCTAAAAGAATGTATACGTGTATAGACCTTGGATTGGCGCCAGAATTACATTTTAAAAGAATTCAAGACTGGTTGCAAGAGTTTTCCTAGTTCCTGATCAACTTATGAGAAGATCCACGATAGGAAACCAGAATTTCTAGAAGAGAAGTCCGACGAATGTCCCGCGATTGGGTGCTTGAATTTCATCATGGATAGACTCACTATTGCTCAGCATTAGTTTTCTATCAAGAAAACCACTATCAGCCTTCAGAAGCTCTTTGCGATAAGATCTACGATTGGACACCAATATATACTTAGGGAAATAAGTACAATTGGTTTCTTTATGACAATAGCAACGATTGAATTTCCGAAATTGACCATATTCTGACACGGCAGCGTGATAAAAGACAAAAAAGAAGACACGTGTCTCGTTTGAACATGTATTAACTCTGATATATTGTCAAAAAGACAAGGGACATTGCCCAAAAAGTCTTACGTCATTTTAATTAAAATATAGTAATGAACATTATTTCATCAGTAATATATGTAAGTCTAAAATAAGGTTTAGGTCTTTGCTAAATAAGAAATTTTCGCTAACATGAACTTTCAAAATTTTGGTCAGGTGGGCCCCCCCCCCCCGAAATGAAATCCTGGCTACGTCCCTGGCTCCCATATAAAAGTACCTCCCGATTTTCAGTAATTTGATGATTTTAGCTACAATATTAAACCGAACTAGCAGTAATTTGACATTTGAAGTTCTTAGTGGTCACAACACCTCTCCATAAAAAATTGTCAACATAGGTCCATGTTCGGATATAGCTCCCATATAACGGTACCTCCCAATTTTCAGTTATTGACAATTTTATCTACAATTTTTAACCGAACTAACAGTAATTTGCCATTTGAAGGTTGAAGTGGTCACCACACATCTGCATCAACAATTTTCAACATAGCCCCAATATAACGATACTTCCCGATTTTCGGTACTTTGAGGATTTTACTTAAAATGTTTAACCACGTAGGTCCATGTTTTGGTATAGCCCCAAAACAAACCTCGTTATTTTCCATACCTTACCCAACCTTTACACATGCCAGTGACAGTTCGAAAAATTCAATACATACACAATATTTTACAACCACAATTACATTTTTTGAATTGTCGACTCCACTAGCACTAGATTTTTCATGCCAGCAAAATTTTGAGCTGGCTGCCAATGATATGTCGAAAATGAAAAAAGAGTTTCCGAGACTATTTTTTAATCCATGTACATCTTAGTTTCTTTTAAGAATGCAAAGATTTAATGCGTATTTTCAAAAAGATTAGGAATTAGTGGTTGGTAAAGACATAATTTTGATGTTTTTTATGCAAATATAGGTTGATAAATAATTTCCCCTCTGGTATTATACAATATTGAAAAGGCGGCAATACCAGATTCATTATGTTTATGACTGAAAACAATCTTTTTAAAACGAAATAAAATAAAAATAGTAAAATATGTTGTGAATTGTGTTTTAAGTCTGAAATATAATGTAAACACACAAGAAAACTGCATGCCAGTCGAACACTTTTTCGGCATTTTCGAGTATAATACATGTACTCAATTGGCACCAATTTACTGGCATGTGTAACGGAAGTGTTAGCTTTATTTTTTGGACGAACTTTCTGTAATTCAAATTTAAAAGCCAACGAAAATTCTGCAACAAAAATTGTTCATTTAAGTTCATATTCTCGTATAGGCCACATACCTCTGAACTAGCTGTTATTGACATTTGAACTTCCCACGTTATGTACCGATTTTCGGTATCTTGAGGATTCTAGCTACAATTTTTAACCGAATTAGGAGTTATTTGACATTAAAGGCTCCCATCAAAAACTGTCAACATAGGTCCATGTTTTATTATAACCCCTATATAACGGTACCTCCCAATTTCTAGCCCACCAAAAATTGTCAACATGCATAGTTAGATATAGGTATAGATGGGATTCTCCCGGTATTTACCCAAAACTTGGGTAAATACCTGGTAAATACCAAATAAATATCTTTTTTGGGTTTTTATTTGGGTAAATAAAATTTTATTTTGAAATCAAAATTTTGTTTTTCTGTCAGACAGAAAATCAAAAAGAATACAAGAAAAGCGGTAAAGTCACGCGGACTAAACTTCTTATACGTCAAATCGGTCGTTGGAGTTGCTTGTGCGAAACAGTCAGCGAAGAATTCAACAATTATAACTTTTTCGAGGAGGACTTACATCTCAAGATTATCCACTGAAATCGTGGGTTAATCCACCTGATATATCACAAAGTTTGGACTTCGATCCAGCATTTATGATTTTCTGCAAGAAGAACTACAACAAACTGTTCTAAAAGTTGGCAAATACCAAAAAAATAATGTCACATTATATGAGAGATTTACCAAACTATGGACCAAAATTGATCATATTTTCACTTGCCCCGTATCCAAAAAGGGTAATTTTATTCATAGTCAGTTAAAATTTGCGTTTTCGCTTCCAATTTCATGATTTTAGTTTCTGTAGTTTATACCCACAATTTGGGTAAATACCTGGGTATTTACCCATTTGTACCCAATTTACCCATTTTAATGGGTATTTACCATTTAGGTATTTACCCATTTCCCATCTCTAGATATAGGCACCATAAAAAAGGGCCTACCGAATGAAACATTTTATGTACATTATCTGACATTTTAACGTACCCACTTAAAGTTGGGGACAGGAATGAAAACTAATTATTCCATTTTAGTTCAGAATATTTTATGGTGGAGGGTATGTAAAGTTCGGCCCGGCCGAACTAGACGCTTTTTTACTTGTTTGAATATAAATTTTGTAGTCACTAGGAACCTAAATGTCATATAATAGCTAATTTTGTCTGAATATGTAGCTAAAAACGTCAAAATACCGTTAATCGGGGGGCACCGATATATGGGGGCTATACCAAAACGTGGACCGATATAGCCCATCATCGAACTTGACCTGCCTGCAAACAAAAGACGTAGTTTCCCAAAATTTCAACGTCCTATCTCCATTTTTATGGATGCTAGGGTGATTACCACAGACGGACGGACGGACATGCACGGATCTACTCAGAATTTTACCCTGATCAAGAATATATATAATTTATAGGGTCGCAAATGAGTATTTCATTGCGTTACTAACGGAAAAACTAACTTAATATACCCTCCATACTGTGGCAGAGGGTATAAAAATTAACATATAGAACATTGGTGGCGTTTTTTATTGGGAAAGCTGTTGCAATTTTGTTTTTTTTTTCTTTCAAAATTTGTCGTTGTTTTAATATTTTAAAACAACTAATTTATTAGTGGAGAAAGTTTGACATTTTACATTTTTACATGAAAAAAAGTTGTGATTTTCTAGAAAATTTTCCTAAAAATTACTTGACTGAAATTCAAATCAGACGGAACTGCACTGCAGCAGCCCCTCACTTCATCCAGCCGAAATCCTTCTATACCCGAAATCAGACCAAATTTCCTAGCACAGACGACGGGACTAGCAAATGGGCGTGATGAGCGAATCCTGAAGACCCAAGAGTTGGAGAACTTACTTTTGAAGTCAACAGGCTAGTAAGCGGAAATTATTAAACCAATTCAATCTGGGTACAGGATTATGAGTCACTCGCCAGTTAATGTCACCTAAAAGCCATATGAGCTTTGTGGAAACATCAGAGCACCTTCGTCGAAAACAACAGTCAACAAAACGATATCGATATGAATCTCTTGAGCCTTCTCCAACATTTATTATTTATGGACCCTAGATTTAGTCGATCTCGCGGTCCTATTTTGCTTCAGTCGGCTTACTGCTGAATTAATATTACTCTGGATAAACAAATACCTTCTTCTAGGCTTGTTTCCAACATCCTGAAGAAGAGTTTCTTTATTGGATGCCAAGAAACCCTGATGGCACCAACCAAAATGGCAAATCCCCAAGATAATCCTCGCAGGGAATTTCTGATTGGTGCACGCTTTGCACATCGTGTTATTTCATCCAGTCCAGTATGGGATTGAAATATAGACTATATCGGTCCACTCCTTCGGGTACCTCCCACACAAAATTCGGATAAAGTGAAGTTTAAGAGCTCCTCTTTGCGGCTCCCTTTACGACGGTGAAATTTTTTCTTGCGCAAGTCCATACTTCCTGAGATATTGGCCTAAAAGCTCCAAGAATCCTGACGGCTCCAACCAAAATGGCTATTGTGCAAGATAACTCTAGTTTAACGTAATTTAATACTTCGAGACCTTTATGAAGAAGTTTGGTTAATAAGAGTGTTTGGTATACGAGTATGTCAATGATTTGGTATAGCCCCACATTACGGTACATGCTTATTTTAAAGCAAACTCGTGATACAAAATCAATATCTATCTATATATATAAAAGAGCTTAGTGATAAGTGAGTAACATGTATCGCCCAGACGAAACCGCTGAAGCTAAAAAGCTGAAATTTTGACTGTGGGTTGCTGTCGGTGTGTAGGGGTGAGATAAGGCTGAGTTGTTGGAAATTCGACCTAGAAGGGCACGAAAAGTACTAAAAGGTAGGCAAACGGGAAGAACTAGAATTCTGAAATGTGTGATGAGGGTAACTGATGGAGAGTTAGAAAGATGTCCTAAAGGGTTTGAGGAAATTCGACATCTAAGTGTACGAAAAGTAATTTGAAATTTAAAAGACAACAAAAATTCTGCAACAAAAACGTTATGTACCGATTTTCGGTATTTTGAGGATTCTAGCTAAAATTTTTAACCGAATTAGGAGTTATTTGACATTAAAGGCTCCCATCAAAAACTGTCAACATAGGTCCATGTTTTATTATAACCCGTATATAACGGTACCTCCCAATTTGTCGCCCACCAAAAATTGTCAACATGCATAGTTAGATATAGGCACCATAAAAAGGGTTTCCCGAATGAAGCATTTTATGTACATTATATGACATTTGAACGTACCCAATTAAAGTTGGGGACAGGAATGAAAACTATTTATTCCATTTTAGTTCAGAATATTTTATGGTGGAGGGTATGATAAGTTCGGCCCGGCCGAACTGTATATTTTGAACGAATTTAGCCAGAAACTTGGAATTTGGTATGGAAATGTAGGATTGAAAGTGGTGTTTATAAAAGGAAATGGTTTGTGAAACGAAAAGTACTAAATTGTACTAAATTTAGTACAATTTGGATTTAGGTGAAAGGATAGAGCTTGAAACCTGAAATTTGAAATAAAGATTACTGACGGAGTATAGGATTGAGATATGAGGGTAGTTTTCGAAATTCGACACATTCGATTCGTACGACAATTTCTAAATGGTACTAAATTTTGTAAAACTTGGATTCGGGTGAACGGATAGAGCTGGAAACTTGAAATTGGGAATTAAGATAACTGTTAACGTGTACGTTTGACATATGGGGTATTTTTAGTACTTATGTTTACGAAAAGTACTAAATGGTACTAAGTTTGGTACAATTTGGATTTGGGTGAACGAATAGAGCCGGACACCTTAAATTTGGAATTAAGATTACTGACGGAGTATAGGATTGCAAAATGGGGTAGTTTTCGAAATTCGTACTTATGGTTACGGAAAGTACTAAATGGTACTAAGTTTGGTACAATTTGGATTTGGGTGAACAGATAGAGCTGTAATCCTGAAGTTTGGAATTAAGATTACTTATGGGGTGTAGGATTGAGGTACTTATGGAAGTTCGTAGCTAGGGGTACGGAAAGTACTAAATGGTACTAAATTTGGTACAACTGGATTTGGATGAACGGATAGAGCTGGAATCCGGACATATTGAGTTAAGGTTACTGTTGGAGTGTATGTTTGAGGTGGTTTTGAAAATTTGTACTTATGGATACGGAAAGTAATAAATGGTACTAAATTTGGTTCAATTTGGATTTGGTTGAACTGATAGAGCTGGAATCTTGATATTTGAAATTACGATTACTGTTGGAGTGTAGGTTTGAGGTGACTTTGGAAATTCGTACCTATGTGTGCGAAAAGTACTAAATGGTACTAAATATGGTATAATTTGGATTTGGGTGAACGGAGAGAACTGGAATCCTGAAATTTGGAGTTTAATTGGAGTGTAGGACCGAGATAGTTGTGAAAATTCGTACTTATTTTTACGAAAAGTACTTAATGATACTTGGGTGCCACTGTGGTGCAATGGTATGCACGCCCGCCTTGCACGCTGAAGGTCGTGGGTTCGATTCCCCTGCCAGGCAACATCAAACATTTTTCAGTGGTGGCAAAATACCCCTCAGTAATGTTGGCGACATTTTCTGAGTATTTCTGCCATGAAAAACCTCTCTACAAAGTGGTGTCTTTAGACACGCCATTCGGACTCGGCGATAAACAGTAGGTCCCATATCATTGAGCTAATATGAATCGGTGTGCACTCATTGATATGAGAGAAGTCTCCCTTGTACCTTCAGGGATGTTTGTGGAAAAATTATTATTACTTAATGGTACTAAATTTGGTACATTTTAGATTTGTGTGAACGGATAGAGGCGTAATCCTGAAATTCGGAATCACTGTTGAGGATAGATATTGAAATTCGTGCTTTCATACGAAAAGTATTATGAATAGATATGGAATTCGGAAATTTGATATTATAGCTGCTGTTGGTGTGTAGGGTTTAGATATGGATGTGGTTGTGGATATACGTACAATTACTAAATGGCACAGAATTTGGTTTAAATTGTTAATGTGTAAAAAGGGGTAGAGCTGAAATTGTAACAAGTAAAAAAGTATCAGTCGACATTGCCGACAGAGATATACCCTCAGGATTGAAATATTTTTTTTCAAAACGACTAACGTATTTAGGGGGGTTTTCAAAGCAATATGGATAGGATTAAAGCGCAAACATTTGCGGGGATATCGATAGATAGGGCTTTTTTAAACTGAGTTTCGACAATATTTAGAGTATCATTTTAGCGATTTTTTTCGAACTTTTGTGGGGGAGGTATCGGAAGGTCCACTCTTTCTACCTTCGAATTTCATCTAATATTCGAAGAAATATTACGATATACAAAGTGTGGACTAACGCAGTATTCGGTTTGAGGTCTCCAGTCACTACATATGGTGCCATAAGGGGTTTTTACAACTTTCGGGCTTTTTCTCAAGAAGTACGGACTTGTCCTTCACAAATTTTTTACTTTCGTAATTGAGGCAGCGAATGCAAGTTGCTTTAACAAAAATCAAAGTGATTCGAGAGCAGGTCTTAAAATGAATTTATAGAAAATTTTGTGTGGGAGGTACGTGATCAAATATAGTCCATATTTGAACCTGATCTATATCTGGTAGACATATTAGGATGTGCAAGGTATGGATTACATCGGTCACCCCCTTCAAAAGTTATCGTGCGCAAAATTTTTCCGTAAATTTTTGAACTTTTGTGGTGGAGATACCTGAAGGAGTGGACCGATATGGCTTATCTTCGAATTTAAACTATGTTTGGACAAAATAATACGAAGGCCAAATTTTGGACCGAATCGGCAGATCCGTTCGAAAGTTATCTTCTGCTCCAACAACGACACACGGTGTCAAAAGGGTTTTTTGTACTTTTCAGGCTATTTTCTCAGGAAGTATGGACTTGACCCTAATGAAACTTAAACCATCGTATGGGGGCAGTGAATACAAGTTGCTACAGCAAAAATCAAAGCGATTAGAAATCAGGTCCTAAACTGAACTTTTCCGAAATTTTGTGTGGGAGTTACCTGGAGGAGTGTACCGATTGAGTCCATATTGGAACCTCATCTATGTCTGGCAGAAATTTCACGATGTGCAAAATATGGACCAAATCGGTTACTTCCTTCAAGAGTTATCATGCGCAAAAAATTTTCGAACATTTCCGAACTTTGTGGGGGAGGTACTGGAAGGAGTGGACCGATATGACCAATTTTCGAACCTAAACTAAATTTAGGCAAAATATTACGAAATCCAAAATTTGGTTTGAATTGGTTGATCCGTTCCAGAGTTATAGTGCGCACCAGCCAGTCAGATAGACAGACAGGAAAATCAGCAAAAATATATTTTGACAAATCCGCGTACTAAACCGCAATTTTATTTAAACCTTTTTACATAAATGGAATCTTTTATACGCGATTATAATATTTGCGAAAACGCGTGTCATAAATCACAGAGATACGCGGTAATATGGGTCTTTTACGCAAAATAGTATGTGGAGGCACATCCGCGGTTCTTAAAGAATCTATTTTAAATATGTATATATAGACGTATTTTTGATGGTGCTACTGAAACCGGGTGCGCATCAAAATCGTATGCACATTGCGCGACTTTTATCCACTTTAAGGTTTTTGGCATTGTGAGATGCAACTGACGGTACACAATGGCCGTTGGGTGAAACATCGAAATATGTATAGATATTGAAAGAGATTGATTCGTTGAATCAAAAATCGGATGCGCATCAACCGACTTCAACTAATTCGCGAATAACAGCCTTCTTATACCCTCCACCATAGTATGGAGGGTATATTAAGTTTGTCATGACGTTTGTAACACATCGAACTAATCATTTGCGACCCTATAAAGTATATATATTCTTGATCAGGATACAATTCTAAGACGATCTAGCCATGTCCGTCTGTCCGTCTGTCCGTCTGTCTGTCCGTCTGTTGTAATCACCCTAGCGTTCGTAATAATTGAGATAGAGTGCTGAAATTTTGCACCCGATGGTCTTTTTTCCATAGGCAGGTCAAGTTCGAAGATGGGCTATATCGGTCCACCCTTTGGTATAGCCCCCATATAACGGTGCCTCGGGAATTGAGGTTTTTTGACGTTCTTCGCCACATTTGCAGACCGAATTAGCTATAATTTGGCACTTAGGGTTCCTAGTGATCAACAAACTTTTATCCCTAAGGATATGGGCATAGGTCCATGTTTTGGTATAGCCCCCATATAACGGTACCTCCCGATTTTCGGTATTTTGAGCATTTTAGTTACAATTTTTAACCGAACTAGCTGTAATTTGCCATTTGAGGTTCTCAGTGGTCATAAAACATCTCCAACGAAACATCGTCATCATAGGTCCATGTTTTGGTATAGCCCCCATATAACGGTATCTCCCGATTTTCGGTATTTTGAGAATTTTAGCTGCAATTTTTAACCGAACTAGCTTAATGATCGGTATTTTGAGAATTTTAGCTACAATTTTGTCTATTTTTTTGTCTACAGCCCCGTATATCAAAGAGTCAACATATCTTTAAATATTTTGGCGGAAAAGTTTTATAGCTGCAGGGAACTTCAAGAGTCAAATTGAGGGTAGTTTCATCAAAACAATGTAGACCCTCAAAAATGGACCCATGTTGACGAATTTTAGTAAAGAAATTTCGTGACCACTGAAAATTCCCGAAAATCGGGAGGTACAGTTATATGGGGGGATATACCAAAACATAGACCTATATTGTGGTACCTTTCACCTCGCTGAACACATTTTTTTAGATTAGATTAGATAACACTGTGCAACAAAATGGAGGTGAAAGTCTGGGGCACGGAAAATTCCTTATGGGGAAGAAAGCCTTGGTGAGTATATTATGAACCCCCAAGGACAGATCCGCGTTAGTCGAACATCCGCGTTATGGCGTGATGAAATTTTTGTTAGAGACCCTGTGGGCCATCAGGAATTAGCGTTATATCTTTGTTCACTGTTGCTTAAGCGCTCTACAAAAACAACAAACAAAGATATAATGCTAATTCATGATGGCTTACGGGGCTCTTGCAAAAACTTCATCACGCCATAACGCTGAAGTTCGACTCACTGCGCATCTGTCCTTCGGGGTTTTTAATATACACACACCAAGGGCTTTCATCTCCAAAAGGAATTATCTCTGCCCCAACATTTGTGTTCACAGTGTAATTTAAGCAATAGTGGGAGGCAGTAGGAGTCTATCCATTGTCGAAAAGTTGTTCCACCTAAAATTGTAAAAAGACCCTAATTATTCCATTTTAATTAAGACTATTTTATGGTGGAGGTAGGGTTTTGGGTTTTCCCGGTTTTTATCATTCCCGGGAAACGGGAATCATAAAATCGCCATTCCCGGGAATCCGGGAATTCCCGGGAAATTTAAAAATACGTAAGTGGACCAATACTTCCGTGATTTTTTTATCTTCCCATAGTGACTTATATAAAATACAATATTTTCAAAAAGTTATGGGCTCAAAAATGGATGACACGTTTTCGCTCTATCGATTAATATCGAAAAAATATCTAAAAATTCACCATGTTGCCCTATTTTGCCCACATTGATCATTTCCAATATTCAATACTAAGGAAATCGCTCGATGGATAGTGATTTGGCTCAAACAATGAAGTTATTGATCAGAAATTCCAATTTTATTTTCCTCGAAAATCGTATGTTTTAATCTTATGCTTAAGATTGTTTGAAACAAGAAAGAAAATATCAGTCAGCAGTGCCGACAGAGATATGCCATCAGCCTCGGACCTAAAGAAAATAAGCAAACTAAATATTTCTGACGTTTCCAGGGCCTTTTTGAGTTTTTGAGACAATTTCTTAGGAAGAATGGATTTACCTTAACTAGGGCCGCACACAAAGCATATTGCCAAACTCTTAAAAGAGAGAGTATGTTAGATTTCTCCCTTCGACGGTTATCTTACGAACTACCTAATGTAGTTAGTACAGGCAGGCTTTCTTTGAGATTTTGGGCCTTTAACTCAGGAAGAGTGGACTTGCCCTCCCAAAACAAGTTGCGCCGTCGTAACATGGCCTTCAAGTAGAACTTTTTGAATAGAATTTTAAAAAAATCCAGATGAGCTGTTAATGTGCACTTTTATTAAATTTTGTGCTGGAGGATGTGCAAAGTTTGGACCAATCAGAAACTTCCTGCGGGAGTTATCGTACCAATTTTCCATTTTAGTTGTTGAGGTCAAGATTTCTTGGAGCTTTTAAGGCATTATATCAGGAAGTATGGACTTTCCCCCCGACAAAATTTGTTCCGTCGTAAAGGGGCCGTAAAGACAAACTGCTGAAAAATTTCATATCGACCCGAAAGGAGCTCTTAAACTTCATTTTTTCCGAATTTTGTGTGGAATCCGTTCCGTATTTCCATATGCAAAATTATGACCGATTCGGTTATTCCCTTCGAGAGTTGTCGTGCGCACCATTTCAGCGATAAGTGTTGAACTTTTGTGGGAAAGGTACCGGAAGTAGTGGACCACCGATATGGTCCATCTTCGAACTTAAACTAAGTTTGAAAAAAAAATTTCGATTGCCAAATTTTTGACCTGACCGGTGGCTTTGTTCGAGAGTTATCGTGCTCACCAGCCAGCCAGCCGGACCATCTTTAGCCCAATGGCTGAGGGTATAGTCGATGTTTATGGTGCGGCTATTATAACTTTTTCCCTGAAAACACTTTTGTAGATTAAAGTTATTTCCAAATCTTTTGTAATTTATTGACTCTGTAAAATCTAATCGAATTCTGATCCTATGGTATAAAAGTGACGGACATAATTTATTGATTCATTCAATATTAGTTGTGATTAACGCAAAAAGATATTTCCCGATTTCCCGGGAAATACGATTTTGTTTCCCGGGAAAATCCCGTAACCAAAAAACCGAGAATTCCCGGGAATTTCCGGTGCGGGATTTCCCTACCCAAAACCCTAGGTGGAGGGTATAAAAAGTTCGGCCCGGCAGAACGAGAGTTGTCGTGCGCACCATTTCAGCGATAAGTGTTGAACTTTTGTGGGAAAGGTACCGGAAGTAGTGGACCACCGATATGGTCCATCTTCGAACTTAAACTAAGTTTGAAAAAAAAATTTCGATTGCCAAATTTTTGACCTGACCGGTGGCTTTGTTCGAGAGTTATCGTGCTCACCAGCCAGCCAGCCGGACCATCTTTAGCCCAATGGCTGAGGGTATAGTCGATGTTTATGGTGCGGCTATTATAACTTTTTCCCTGAAAACACTTTTGTAGATTAAAGTTATTTCCAAATCTTTTGTAATTTATTGACTCTGTAAAATCTAATCGAATTCTGATCCTATGGTATAAAAGTGACGGACATAATTTATTGATTCATTCAATATTAGTTGTGATTAACGCAAAAAGATATTTCCCGATTTCCCGGGAAATACGATTTTGTTTCCCGGGAAAATCCCGTAACCAAAAAACCGAGAATTCCCGGGAATTTCCGGTGCGGGATTTCCCTACCCAAAACCCTAGGTGGAGGGTATAAGTTCGGCCCGGCAGAACTTAACGACTTTTTACTTGTTAATTTTCATATTTTTTGAATAATTGTAATTTCAATATTATTCTAAATTTCCTATCCTTAAAGTTATCATAGTGGGTGACGTAGGGGATGAATGATACCAAGCAACGGTCTTGACCGGCTTTAACATGGGAAAGCCCAGGATTTATCTTGGTCCCTCTTTCATCTCAAGTGGACACTGACCTCCCCGTGGTGTCACCTGGGGAACTGCCTTTAACACCCGTTAAAGGTAGTGAGCTAACATGTGCCGCGCGTTCACCCATAAGAACGTTAAAAACTTGGGTTTGGGCGTCGTGTTAGTAAACCTCCCCTAGAAAAAACATCCTACTATGAAAAAACGAAAGAAAAGAAAAACAAACCCCTCTAAAGTTGACGAACCCCGCAAACGTTTAAAGGACCATGATCTGCGAATCTGCACCTGGAATGTTCGCACTCTTTATAGAGAAGGTGCAGTTTACGCATTGGCAGACGTACTTGAAAAGTACAAGGCCGATATTACTGCCATACAGGAAATACGATGGATTGGCAAAGGCGTCACAACAACACCTAAAGGTGACGCACTATATTATAGCTGCCATGACGTAAAGCATGAACTTGGTTGCGGATTCGTAGTTAGTCGGAGACTAAAACATCTGGTATCCAGCTTCACCCCAGTGAATGAAAGACTTGCTGCAATTCGAATAAAAGCTAAATTCTTCAACATCAGCTTTATTTGTGCTCATGCCCCCACTGAAGAAAAGGACGAATAGACCAAAGATATATTTTACGAGCGCTTAGAAGAAACATATGACCGTTGCCCTGCCCATGACATTAAAATCATTCTAGGCGATTTTAATGCCAAAATTGGAAAGGAGAATATCTTTGGCCCAACAGTCGGGAAATTCAGTCTCCACAGTGAAACATCTGACAATGGTATTAGGCTGATAGACTTTGCAGCTGCAAAAAACATGGTAGTTAGCAGTACCAGATTTAATCATCTCGATATTCATAAGGGCACCCGGCTGTCTCCAGATCAAAGAACAAGTAATCAAATTGATCATGTTGTAATAGATGGAAGACATTCATCCAGCGTGTTGGATGTACGATCGTTCCGAGGCGCAAACATTGATTCGGACCACTACCTTGTTGCAGCAAAGGTACGTACCCGTCTAAACGTTGCAAATAAAGCACGAACAGACTCAACGCGGAAGTTGGACATCGATAGGCTGCAAACACAACAGATAGCCACAGCATATTCCACTCAACTAGCCCAATTGCTTAACGCGAGCACTCCTTGTCCCGATAACATAACACAATGGCAACATATTGCCCACTCCATGCAAACAGCCGCAAAATCCATACTTGGATTCCAGAGACCTCCACAAAGGAATTCATGGTATGACCAGGAGTGTCGTGCTGCTACCGAAGAGAAAAATGCGGCATATAGAGCTACTTTACAATCAGTAGCAACGCGTAGCGCACGAGAGAGATATCGGGAGAAAAGGAGAGAAGAGAAACGGCTTTTCCGCAAGAAAAAGAGAGAAATGGAAAAGCGGGAGTTGTGAAAAAATCGAGATGTACAGGAGACAGAATGAAGTTCGAAAATTCTACCAAAGAGTGAAACATCAAACAGAAGGCTTTGGTACAGGCACATCCTCCTGTAGAGACCAGCAAGGTAATCTGGTAGCAGATACAGATAGCGTGCTCTGGATATGGAAGGAACATTTCTCCAATCTGCTGGTATCCAATAGTAGCGAAGACGATGATACCACAGATCCAATCCCAGAAGATAGTATAGAATGTATACCGCCCGGCCAAGATGAGGTAAAACAGCAATCAACCGGCTGAAGAATAATAAAGCAGCAGGAGCCGATGGCTTACCAGCCGAGCTGTTTAAAACCGGAGGCGACACGCTGATAAGGTGTATGCATCAGCTAGTTAGCACCATCTGGCAGGAAGAACGCGTACCCGACGATTGGAACCTGAACATCCTATGTCCCGTCCACAAGAAAGGAGATAAGACTGTATGCTCAAACTATAGGGTCATAAGTCTTCTCCCTATTGCCTACAAGATAGTGTCAGGGATATTGTGCGAACGACTAAAGCCAATGGTCAACGAAATAATTGGACCATACCAATGTGGCTTTAGACCTGGCAAGTCCACCATTGACCAGATATTTACCCTGCGGCAAATCCTAGAGAAGACCCAAGAGATGCAGATCGACATATTTCACCTTTTTGTCGATTATAAAGCAGCATTCGACAGTCCCCTCCGATCAAAGGTATTCCACGCAATGTCTGAATTTGGTATCCCCGCAAAGCTCATCCGGCTTTGTAATATGACTTTAACTGATACTAGGTCCTCAGTTAAAATTGGAAAGAACCTCTCCGAAGAATTTTGTACCAAAAGAGGTTTCAGACAAGGAGACAGCCTTTCGGGTGACCTATTCAACATTTTGCTGGAAAAGGTAATACGAGATGCAAATGTCAAAAGAAATGACACAATTTACACCAATAGCCACATGTTACTTGCCTATGCTGATGACATAGACATCATGGGACGATCAGTAAAGGAAGTAACTGATACCTTTAGGAAGGTCGAAGCAGAATCTGCGAAAGTGGGTCTGGCGGTAAACGGCGAAAAGACCAACTTGATGGTGTCGACGCGCAAAGCGTCCATAGAGCTCGGACTAACTGTAGAAGTTGGTACCTACAATTTTGAGGTAGTTAAAGACTTCGTCTACCTCGGCACTGCCATAAACACAACAAACAACATCAGTTGTGAAATAAGAAGAAGAATTGTATTGACCAACAGATGCTACTATGGTCTAAGTAAGCAATTTAAAAACAAAACCACATCTCGTCAAACAAAAATAACACTATACAAAACGCTGATACTACCCGTGCTAATGTATGGCTCCGAAGCATGGGTACTTGCGCAAGCAGATAAGGCAGTGCTTGGTGTGTTTGAGAGGAAAATTCTGCGGGAAAGATCTACGGGCCGATTTGCGTTGACGGTGAATATCGACGTCGTATGAACCACGAGCTATATAAGCTATACAAAGGCATGAATATAGTTAAACGTATCGAGATGCAACGATTGCGTTGGCTAGGCCATATCATGAGAATGAGTGATGATGAACCCGCTAAAAAGGCGTATGAATACATGCCACATGGCGGTGCACGCAGAATCGGCAGGCTTAAGCTTCGATGGAGCAAACAAGTGGATGAAGAAATGGAAAGGCGCGGTATTCCAAAAAGTCAAGCGAAAAACAGAGAGGAATGGAGATCTTTTCTTAGTTCGGTCTATGGAACAAATGTTCTGTAATGGGCCAACTAAGTAAGTAAGTAAGTAAAGTTATCATAGTAAGCAGTTAAGGTCTAGCGATGGTAAACCACATTTCTTGATGAAGTTTTAGCCGTATACATTAATTATTGTATGGGATTTTAGCGAAATAGTTGGAGAACTCCCAAATAATTTTTCTCCTCGAACCAAAAAATATATTTGGAATAATATTTAAAAAATATTTTTTTCTTGTTTTTGTTGCTATATTGCAATTTATAAACCCAATGTTTATAATTTTGGTTTCATATTTTTTTAACGCGTTGTCTAGAAATGATGGTGCATCTACGGATGGATGTCAAATGTTGTTACTGATATACATATGCATACATTTTCTCAATACAACAAAAAAGAAATTTTAAAATATTTTTTCTTTATAGGAGAATAAAAACCGCTATAACTTTTGAGCGCATCGCCCAATTTTGTGAACGCGAACAGATTTGAAATCAGAATTTTTTTGTCCGGCTGTTAATGTCAAGATACAGCTCGCAATTTTTAAGATAGAGCTATATAATTTGGTATAGAAATTTTTATTATTCCTAGGATGTTTGATATTGAAAATGGGTTATATCGGTCCATGCCTTCGTATAGCCCCCATAGAACGGTACCTCCAGATTTTCGGTATTTTGGAAATGGCTGCAATTTTGTGCTTAGTATTCGTTGGGGATGCAAAACTTTCCACTTGGCACTTGTCGGTATAGATCCACAGCTTCATATAGTCGCCATTGAACGGTAACTCCCGATTTTCGGTATTTTGAAGATGTTAGCCCCATTATCACACCGAAATGGCTGAATTTTGAATTTAGTCATCGTTAGGGGTACAAAACTTTCCTCTGCATATAGCCACCACGGAACGGTACCTACCCATTTTCTGTATTTTTTAAGTGTTATGCCTTATTATCACACCGAAATGGCTGACATGTGGTACTTAGTGTTCTTTGGGGGTGTAAAACTTTCGACCTGAAATTTGTCGGTATAGGTCCATATTTTGATATAGCCACCATAGAACAGTACCTCCATATTTTCGGTATTTTGAAGGTTGTGGGCTCAATATCCTACCGAAACGGCTAAAATTTAAAATTTAGTCTTCGTTAGGGTTATAAAAGTTTCCACCTGAAATTTGTCGGTATTGTTATATGTTTTCATAAAGGCCTCATAGAACAGTACCTCCCGATTTTCGGAATTTTGAAGATTGTGCCCTCAATATCCCACCCAAACGGCTGAAATTTTGTATTAAGTGTTCGTTGGGGGTATACAAATTTCCACATGAATTTTTTCGGTATTGCTCCACGTCTTCATATAGGCCCCGTAGAACTTTCATAAACGAAAGGTACTAATTGTTCCTATTTACTTCAATTTCTTGATGGAGGGTATTAAATATTCGGCCCGGCCGAATATAACGCCGTTCTTACTTGTCATAGTTTATAATTCTTAAATCACTTTTTGTCAATGGATGAAATATTATTATCTTAATTTTTACCATGTTCCATGGCCAGCATTTTTTCTTTGTTAGATCCAATTTGTAAGTCCCCATTTTGAACCTAAACATTTCTACATATCGCTTAACAACTGTTCACCTGCTATTATAATTTTTAAAACCGTTTTCAACACACCCTATTTCATTATTTAAAAGCGACCACAAAAATAAGGCAATTTTCGGTTGAATTAATTAAAATTTAAAATATAACCCACGACCCGAACAATAAATCTCTGTAAAGGCATTATAAATGTTTCAACGTTTACCTTTAAGGGTGGGTAAATTTATTAGATAATGTTTACGTTTGTAGGAAGTAAACGCCTTTTACGAATAATATTGCAGGCCTTTGCCAAATCAGCCATAGATTAAAATCAATTTTCCTAAAGAAATTCGTAAATCTCCTGCTTTTAACGCAACCACCAGCAAAGACAGTGTCACAAAAATAGAGTGTTGCTGTGGAAAAGAAAAAAAAATATTGCCACTTTGAGCATACAATTTTCGAAGGCAAAGGTTGTCGTCACGTAGTAGGTGTGGTGGACCCATACAAGTTTTTATGTATGTATGTGTTCATCTTCTTTTTTAAGAATATTTAGAAAATTCCACTTAAGTGTGAGTTTTAAGGAAAGCAGCCTGAAACTGTGGGTCGCAGTACGGATATGGTCTCGCTAAGGTAATTTATAAAAATATAGGTTACGAAAACCTCATTTTATCTTAGAAAGCAAAGCAAACGAATGTTAATATGAACGAAAAGAAGAGGAAAAAACGACAACGGCGACGACAGTAAAATTTATGACATTAAATTACCTTTTCTGGGTAACAACTGAATTCAGGCTACATATATGGCCAACTGAGGAACCAGAAGTTAGAGTAGAAATAAAAAAACCTCACAGACAACAGGAACCGAACAAATCACCGTGCCACATTCACTCGCATTACACGAGATGTAAGTTTCCTTTGGAGTATATTTTTTTTTTTTTTTTGTTTGCATCTGAACAAACTTGTATGGCCTTAGCCATTAACAAGAAAAATCCCGGGCTTAGAGGATTTCAAATCGCTTGCCAACAAAGACATTACCTTAGAAAATAAAAAAAAAGCTCACCCACTCACTCCACTCAAAGACAGGCACAATGAGTAAAAACTGAGTGGTTTTTTCTTCCTAACTGAGAGTTTTTGTTATTGATTTATGTAAATGTGTAGGTGTGTGTGTCTTTGCACACACACATAACCAATCACCTAAATCAAATTGTATATGTATTTCCCATGACTGTTTGCTTACCTATACAGTTAGATATGATTTTAGCGCACACACACAGACGCACTCACTTACCTACATCTTCAAAGTTTTACTTTCTCTATACGTGTGTGTTTGTGTGAGAGTATTTTTAATACCATAAATTCAGAGAGCTTTAAACGCTGTTTTTTCGTTCTTTTACTTCCACTTTGTTGGTTTGCCTTACCATGCCATGCCATACCTTGGCTTCGGCCCAAAAACTCAGAAATTACTACGTGATGTACAGCATCTGTAGCCACAACTAGAATGGTGGCAGCACCACCAACAAAAACAACAACTTTAAGCGGGGAGCAGTATATCAACGTTAAAGCATTTAAGAGAGCAATAACAAAGGGAACTATAAGTACCGCTGCCACCATTAGCAACTACAACAAACAGAGGCAGCACCAATACCATCAGCAATGACCAGGGATGCCAACAGTAGTATTAAAAATTTTCTTAATTGGAGCTTATACGACCGTACAAGGCGCAAATCCACAGTCCATGCGAAAATGGCGCGAGATCTGTAAAAAACAACATCTCTCGAACCGGATACTGCATTGATCCAAAATTTGCATTTCCTAATATTTCTGTGAATCTTTCTGTGCATATCGGTCAACCACAATCGTTAAAAAATATTCGCTATAATGGACCATATCGGTCGACTCCTTAGGGTACATCCCTCACAAAAGTTAAAAATTTTTGTTAAAGTGCAGTTTAATTTGTATTGGTAATACTTCTTGTGGTCCCGTCTACAACGATAAAATGTGTTTATGGGCAATACATGTTTCCTGATACAACTGTCCAAAAGTTCTAAATTATACGGTTACCAACTGAAACTGGGTGACGTAGGGGATGGAAGATACCAAGGTTTTAACACCGGTTTTAACATGGCAAAGCCCAGGATTTATCTTGGTCCCTCTTTCATCTCAAGTGGACACTGACCTCCCAGTGGTGTCACCTGGGGAACTGCCTTTAACACCCGTTAAAGGTAGTGAGCTAACATGTGCCGCGCTTTCGCCCATATGAACGTTAAAAACTTGGGTTTGTGCGTCGGCTTAGTAACCCTCCCCTAGAAAAAACAGCCTACTATGAAAAAACGAAAGAAAAAAAAAACAAACCCCTCTAAAGCAGACGAACCCCGAAAAGTTTTAAGGACCATGATATGCGAATCTGCACCTGGAATGTTCGCATTCTTTATAGAGAAGGTGCAGTTTACGCATTGGCAGATGTACTTGAAAAGTACAAGGCCAACATTACTGCCATACAGGAACTAAGATGGATTGGGAAAGGCGTCACAAAAACACCTAGAAGTGACGCACTGTATTGTAGCTGCCATGACACAAAGCATGAGTTTGGTTGCAGATTTGTAGTTGGTCGGAGGTTACAACATGTGGTCTCAAGCTTCGCCCCAGTTAATGAAAGGCTCGCTGCAATTCGATTAAATGTAACATTCTTCAACATCAGCTTTATTTGCGCTCATGCTCCCACTGAAGACAAGGACGAATAGACCAAAGGTATATTTTACGAACGCTTAGAAGAAACTTATGGCCGTTGCCCTGCCCATGACAATAAAATTATTCTAGGCGATTTTAATGCCATAATTGGAAAGGAGAATATCTTTGACCCAACAGTCGAGAAATTCAGTCTCCACAGTGAAACATCTGACAATGGTATGAGGCTGATAGACTTTGCAGCTGCAAAGAACATGGTAGTTAATGAAACCACTCCTCATACCGATAACATACCAAAATATTGCCCACTCCATGCAAACAGCTGCAAAATCCATACTTGAATACCAGAGACCTCCACCAAGGAATCCATAGGGCTACTCTACAACCAGTAGCAACGCGTAGCGCACGAAAGAGGTATCGGGAGAAAAGGAGAGAGGAGAAATGTCTTTTCCGCAGGAAAAATAGAGAAATGGAAAGACGGGAGTGTGAAAAAATCGATATGTACAGGAGCCAAAATGAAGTCCGAATGTTCTACCAAAGAGTGAAACTTCAAACTGATGGCTTTGGTACAGGCATATCCTCCTGTAGAGACCAGCAAGCAAATTTGGTAACTGATACAGATAGTGTGCTCAGGATATGGAAAGAACATTTCTCCAAACTGTTGGTTACCGATAGTAGCGAATACGGCGGAGATACCACAGATCCAATCCCAGAAGATGTATGTATACTGCCCAGCCAAGGTGAGGTAAAGACAGCAATAAATCGGCTGAAGAATAATAAGGCAGCAGGAACCGATGCACACTGGTCCCAACCTGCGACAAAAATCGAAAAATCGATATCAGAAAATCTCTGCGACAATTCAGCAAACTGTCTCTAAACATATCATATTTTAATATTCCAGCGCTGTTTTTGTACTTTATAACGGTATTTAACAAAGCAAATCAGAAGAAGACGACATTTACGTATGATCTTTCAAAAACTTTAAAATCATCAGTAAGGTTGTGACTTTTTACAAGGCAAATAACTCAAAATTGAAAAGATAAATATTTTGTGTTTGAAATGGAAGTTTTAGTTCAAGGTATTCTAATTACTTTTACATAAAAAATTTTACATATTGCTCGAATAAAACGTGCTGGAAATTAAATTTTTTTATAATACTTTTTTTGTGAATTTTTTTCCAAGTCTTAAAAATTGAAGTTGAGTTTTACTAACTTCGCCACTCTTGTTTTGGTGTTTTTCTTTAAAGATTTAGATATTTTTGTTTTGGGATCTACTTATGAGTGTATTTTTTACATTTGTATATTTTTAATATATGTATGATGCTACATATAATATGAAAAACAAGTAAAAATGTAAAGTTCGGTCGCACCGAACTTTAATATATCCCTACCATGAAATATTCTGACCTCAAATGGAATAATTTGTTTCCTTTCCTGTTCACGATACCAGTCGGAGACGTTTTTTGACCACTAAGAACTCCAAATAGCAAATTACAACCAATTCGAACCGAAAATGTAGATAAAAACCTTAAAATAATTGAAATAGGGAGGTACTGTAATATGAGGGCTATACCGAAACCTGGACCCAAGACCACAATTTTTGGCGCAGAAGGTTTTTGATCATTGAGAACTCCAAATGGCAAAATACAACCAATTCGGGCCGAAAATGTTGATAAAATCATCAAAATACCTGAAATCGGTAGGTACCGTAATATGAGAGCTATACCGAAACCTGGACCTATGACCACAATTTTTTGCGCAAAAGGTTTTTGACCATTGGGAACCCCAAATACCAAAGTACAGCCAATTAGGGCTGAAAATGTAGATAAAAGCTTCAAAATACCTGAAATAGGGTGGTACCGCTACATTGGGGCTATAGGAAAAACTTGACCCATATTGATGATTTTTTGGCTAAAGTATTTTTTACTTATTTTTAGCATATACTGAAAAAATCAGATCGATCCGACGAGTATAAATATTTTTGTCGCTCCTGCCCATACAAGTGGGACCACTGTGCGATGGCTTACCAGCCGAGCTGTTCAAAACCGGATGCGACACGCTGATAAGGTGTATGCATCAGCTAGTAAGCACCATCTGGCAGGAAGAACGAGTACCCGACGATTGGAATCTGAGCATCCTGTGTCCCGTCCATAAGAAAGGAGATAAGACTTTATGCTCCAAATATAAGGGCATAAGTCTTCTCCCTATCGCCTACAAGATAGTGCCAGGGATATTGTGCCAACGACTAAAACCCATGGTCAACGAAATAATTGGACCATACCAATGCGGCTTTAGACCTGGCAAGTCCACCATTGACCAGATATTTACCCTGCGGCAAATCCTGAAGAAGACCCAAGAGATGCAGATCGACACCTACCACCTTTTTGTCGATTATAAAGCAGCCTTCGACAGCCCGCTACGTTCAAAGGTATTCCAAGCCATGTCTGAATACCGTAAAGCTCATTCGGCTTTGTAAAATGGCACTAACTGACACAAGATTGTAACGTGACCGCTACATTGCAAAACCGCCCCTCTGATATTACATCCAGTTTCAATACAAAACTACCTTATCAGTGCATGCATAATCCCAACTTCATGCTTAATTACAACTCCATTCATAAATTATTTAAACTTCAGTGTATTTCCTGGTTGTCTCGCCTTACAAATAATTCTCATTCACTCCGTAAACCCAGATGGATAAGATGTTTGGTTTTCGTCGCTGAATTGGTCGAGTGCTGGCATTGTCCGCAGTCCAATTCGATTCAACCGAGGATTACATTAGCCATCGACCTTGCGATACGTTCGATCCTGTCGATTCTTTCGCTCCTGCCGATTCGTTCGCTCCTGCCGATTCGTTCGCTCCTGACGATTCGTTCGCTCCTGTCGACTCGTTCGCTCCTGTCGATTCGTTCGCTCCTGTCGACTCGTTCGCTCCTGTCGATTCGTTAGCTCCTGCCGATTCGTTCGCTCCTGTCGATTCGTTCGCTCCTGTCGATTCGTTCGCTCCTGCCGATTCGTTCGCTCCTGTCGACTCGTTCGCTCCTGTCGATTCGTTCGCTCCTGTCGATTCGTTCGCTCCTGCCGATTCGTTCGCTCCTGACGATTCGTTCGCTCCTGTCGACTCGTTCGCTCCTGTCGATTCGTTCGCTCCTGCCGATTCGTTCGCTCCTGTCGATTCGTTCGCTCCTGTCGATTCGTTCGCTCCTGTCGACTCGTTCGCTCCGTTACCTAACCATTTCCGACTCTTCTCTTTGCAGAGTAGCAGAACCGACCGTCAACAGCCGAGTACGATCAATCACCCGAAAGCCGCCCAGCAGATTGTCGATCCAATACCGAGCCGAGTACTGCCGAAAAGAATATCGGCGACCGCTACCAACAAGCCGACAGCATCCGAGCACCCCAGAACCGAGCAAACACACCTGACGACTACCAATGAGCCGACCGTATCCGACGGCATCCGACTACCCAGAGCCGAGCAACACATCCGACGATTGCCGACGAGTAACCAACAACCGAATATCACCGAGCCGATCCACATATCCGACGACTGTCGAGCCGACAGCCACGCGGCTATCCCTAATCCCATCCCCACACCCGATCATCATCGGGCCGACAAGCATCCATCCGAGATTGTTCGTAGCATCAGCCAATCAATATACACTACATCCCCGACTAATATCAAATCCATTGAATATTCATATACGTAATTGTATCCATAAAGCATTGAAGCACAATTAACTGTTGTTCTTACTTAAGG
This sequence comes from Musca autumnalis, assembly GCF_047663935.1. NCBI lineage: Eukaryota > Metazoa > Arthropoda > Insecta > Diptera > Muscidae > Musca > Musca autumnalis. The sequence goes on from NW_027411755.1 coordinate 235,427,234, forward strand.
TTCGTGGGTCCTTAAGTCGACCCTGGAAACTACTGAGCTAACCTCAGCCTTCGGTAAAACCACTCGTTATAAGATCTTCAGTTAAAATAGGAAAGAACCTCTCCGAAGAGTTTTCTACCAAAAGAGGTTTCAGGCAAGGAGACAGCCTTTCGTGTGATCTTTTCAACATCCTGCTAGAAAAGATTATACGAGAGGAAAACGTCAAAAGAAGTGGCACAATCTACACCAATAGCCACATATTACTTGCTTATGCTGATGATATAGACATCATTGACGATCAGTAAAAGAGGTAACCGATATCTTTGTGAAGGTCGGCGGGAAGACTAAGTTGACTAAGAAAACTCAGTACTTATAACGTCTCTATGTTTTTTTTTACTTTTGGGCCAATTTCCCAAACAGAATTGACTTTGACCGTCGTAACAAGGGCCACATAGACAAAAAATGCAAGAAAAAATCCCAGACAAGTTCTTAAACGGCACTCTTTCCAACATTTGTGTGGGAGGCACCCGAAGGAGTGCTCCAATATAGTCCATTATTGGACCGTAGTCCAAGTCTGTAAGAAATAGTACGATGTACTAAATTAGGACCAAACTGGTTTCTCCCTTCTAGGGTTATCTTAGGCACTAGTCAGTTTAGTTGGTGTCATCTCAGGAGTTACCAAGAGTTGCCCTAAAAAATTGCACCGTCGTAAAAGGGGCCGCAAGGCGAATAGGTTTCAAACGAATTCAAAACGATTCGAGAAGAGCTGTTAAACTGTACTTTTCCCAAAGAAGTGGCCCGATATAGTCCATAGTGGAACCTAATATATGCATGGAAGTAATATTTCCATATCCCTTGTTTGGAACAACTCGGTTAGTCCCTTCTGGAACTATCGTGCTAATAATCTTAGCGAAAAATTGTGAACTTTTTTGGGGATAATTAACGGAAAAGGTAGACCGATATGGTCCATCTTCGAACTTAAACTAACTTTGGACAAACTAACTTTGGACAAAATTTACGAGACCTAAAATTTGATTCTGCGAGAGTTATCGTGCGCATCAGCCAGCCAGACAGACGGACGGACATGGGTTAATCGACTCCAATTGCATTTGTAGTTACCAATTGTACAGAAACTCCACCACCAAAATTGTGGACATGGGTCAGATTTTGGTGTAGCCCCCATATAACGGTACAATCGAGTGGTACCGTTATATGGGGGCAGGCAATTTAAAGTGTTTATCTACATTTTCGGCCTAAATTGACTGCAATTCGGTTATGGACTTTTCTCAGTGGTCAAAAAATGTATTTACTTAAAAATAAAATTAAAATTAAGTTTCAGTGTTTTATTTTTAAATGCACTTAAAACTAGAAAATAATTTTTCGCTTAGCCTCAATAAGTCTATTCTTCCTCACGATGGAATCTCTCAAATGAAACGCTTGCATTTAAATTAAAAATGGTGGCAAAATTAAACGGCGAGCGTTTTATTTGAGAGTTTCCAGCATGAGGAAGAATATACTTATTGAGTCTAAGCGATTATTATTTTTTATTTCTATTTATTTATTTTTTTAATGAGACCCACATTAGTTCTACCAGGAGTATTTTGTATAGGAATTTATCTCACTTCATTGCACCTCAGCAATGACTATAATATATAATATATATATAATAATTGTTCCACAAACATCCCATACGGGACAAGGGAGACTTCTCTCATATCAATGAGTGCACCCCGATTCATATTAGCTCAATGATATGGGACCTACTGTTTATCGCCGAGTCCGAACGGCGTGTCTTAAGACACCACTTTGTAGAGAAGTTTTACATGGCTGAAATACTCAGGAAATGTCGCCAACATTACTGAGGGCAATGACCCCATGCCATCTTTAGTCTTTAGTATTTCACATTTCGTCATTGGTTCATACTTCTGGGTAAGAAGATGTGTGCATTTTGGAAAGACTACCCAGAGAAACGTCGGTTTACTCTCTGTATGGGATGACTTCGGTGTTCAGTCCTTCACAGAGACTTCGCCTCCTGTCCTACACAGAATCTTCGGCTTCCTGGGTCCAACGGACAACATTTGAATTTCTGCAAGTAAAATGTACAACAAATGTTTAAACAACTACTTCGGTGTTATGCATAGCGGTCAATCATACTTATAATCGACATTTGTAACAAACCTTTCCAATCTTATTATCTTCTCAAAAAATACAAATTGAAAAAGAGTTCTTTGGGAAAAATCTACGTTTATTGATCTGACGGGGTTTCTTTAAAAAATCTATGCTTCATCGAATAATGGTCTTAAAAAAATTCCTTAGAAATACAATTTTGGTCTGGGCGTCCTTAAAAAATTACTTTAAAATCTTCTTCAATTCCCGATTTACTATCTCGTCTGCTTTCGCAAATGTTTATATTACAGAATGGAAAAACATCATTTGTCTGGCTGTAGAATATTCTAGTAGATTACTTAAAGCCCTAGAGAACCACATATTAGATATTGTAAACCAAATTGTAAACCAGTAAACCTTATCATTATTTATCATCTTCGATCTATCCTTACCAAATTACTGCATGGTGCTATATCTGCAACCGTGCATTTATTCTAACTATCCACAGAAAAAATATACAATAATATTAAGGCTCAAATGAAATAGACTTTGTTATGAACAAATATTAATATACCCAAATTTGTGTACAAAAAAACCGAAAAGCAAAGGCAACCCTAGCAATATGTACTTATGTGTATGCTGTATACACCCCTCTACATGTTGGCATCCTTAACCTTAGCATCATCAATTCTGATGCTGATGTTTTTGGCAATTCCCAAAAAAACGAAAGAAATTTCCTAGCACAGTCACAAGCAACACCCCAAAACCCACCCCTCCATGAATAAAGCATCTGAACAGAAGAATAACGGGAAGTCATAGTGACCCTAACAAAGACTGTCACACGAAACTTATACAGCCCTATGAGATTTACACGTCTGGTAATATAGAATGGGGTAGTGGTGGCGTTGGTACACGTCAAATGCTCATAACAAATTCTCATTCATTTGAGTCGTACCATCCATCCGGCATTCGCTGAATCTCTGGGCTTTTGAAAGTGATGCGATGTTGTTGCTTCGTTGTGTGCTTGAAACCTGCCTGGCGAACTGTGTGTCAGCCCGTTTTGAGAACTGGGTGCACAGTAACTTTTGCCTGACAGAAACCCGGGCAATATATTTTTATTTCTATTCTTAGCGAAAGCTTATCACAACGACAACGACGGCAAATGATGATAACTTTGCAGCAGCCCGAGCAACGATGTCAGATATTTGCAACTAATATTTGTTGCCTTTATTAAAGCATGTGATATGTGCTTTACCTTTGCCTAAGCTGTACAAGGAATTTTATTGTACCGGTGTGTGTGTGTTTGTTTTACAAATGTAAGACTGTGTGTGTATGGCAAATGTGATACGAATTCTGCAAACTTTGTTGCCATTTACAGCAGCGCAAACACTCTTCCCATGTTTGCATGCATGCCTGCCTTCCTGCCTATCTTTAAATAAGACGAGTGAGTTGTACTCGTCGTCGTCGTCCTTGTTGCGTGAATTGGTGTTGTTCTTGTTACCGCTGCTGCCACAGCCATATGCCAACATCTGTACACGTTCTACATTTCCCAAAAAACATAACTTTGTTATACAGAATGTTTGATGTTGAAGGTACAGCAGGCATCCTTGCAACCCCCACCACCCAAAGCAATGAAGCACACTCCGCGACACACACACCTCACATTACAAATCGGCCAATTCATCTCGCTGCATAAACAAGTTGGTACACTACTTTGTTAGAGAGGTATGTGTATATTTTTATAGGTGTGTGTTTGTGTGCGTAAGCATGTTTGCAGAAAACAAGAACAACAGTATGTTGAGTCTAGCGGCAGGGACACACAACATAGCGGCAACTTTAACATCAATATTTTGCGTGGGGTGAAAATTTCACCCATTGATGCTTATGAAGATTTCGCTGAATTTTACTTTTATGTTTGCTAGTTTGTTGAGTGAGTACAGTGGTTTGCAAGGTATTTGTAGGTGTCTTGGCTGTCGAAAATAAATTCTTTAAAAATCCAAACGTGGATTTTTTAAAGAATATTTTTTCAACCACAATCAGACCAACAAACGTGGATTTTTTAAAGAATATTTCTTCAACCACATTCAGACCAACAAACGTGGATTTTTTAAAGAATATTTTTTCAACCACCATCAGACCAACAAACGTGGATTTTTTAAAGAATATTTTTCCAACCACCATCAGACCAACACACGTGGATTTTTTAAAGAATATTTTTTCAACCACCATCAGACCAACAAACGTGGATTTTTTAAAGAATATTTTTTCAACCACCAGAAGACCAACAAACTTGGATTTTTTAAAGAATATTTTTTCAACCACCATCAGACCAACAAACGTGGATTTTTTAAGAATATTTTTTTCAACCACCACTAGACTAACAAACGTGGATTTTTTAAAGAATATTTTTTTCAACCACCACTAGACTAACAAACGTGGATTTTTTTTAGAATATTTTTTCAACCACCATCAGACCAACAAACGTGGATTTTTTAAAGAATATTTTTTCAACCACCATCAGACCAACAAACGTGGATTTTTTAAAGAATATTTTTTCAACCACCATCAGACCAACAAACGTGGATTTTTTAAAGAATATTTTTTCAACCACCATCAGACCAACAAACGTGGATTTTTTAAAGAATATTTTTTCAACCACCATCAGACCAACAAACGTGGATTTTTAAAGAATATTTTTTCAACCACCATCAGACCAACAAACGTGGATTTTTTAAAGAATATTTTTTCAACCACCATCAGACCAACAAACGTGGATTTTTTAAAGAATATTTTTTCAACCACCATCAGACCAACAAACGTGGATTTTTTAAAGAATATTTTTTCAACCACCATCAGACCAACAAACGTGGATTTTTTAAAGAATATTTTTTCAACCACCATCAGACCAACAAACGTGGATTTTTTAAAGAATATTTTTTCAACCACCATCAGACCAACAAACGTGGATTTTTTAAAGAATATTTTTTCAACCACCATCAGACCAACAAACGTGGATTTTTTAAAGAATATTTTTTCAACCACCATCAGACCAACAAACGTGGATTTTTTAAAGAATATTTTTTCAACCACCATCAGACCAACAAACGTGGATTTTTTAAAGAATATTTTTTCAACCACCATCAGACCAACAAACGTGGATTTTTTAAAGAATATTTTTTCAACCACCATCAGACCAACAAACGTGGATTTTTTAAAGAATATTTTTTCAACCACCATCAGACCAACAAACGTGGATTTTTTAAAGAATATTTTTTCAACCACCATCAGACCAACAAACGTGGATTTTTTAAAGAATATTTTTTCAACCACCATCAGACCAACAAACGTGGATTTTTTAAAGAATATTTTTTCAACCACCATCAGACCAACAAACGTGGATTTTTTAAAGAATATTTTTTCAACCACCATCAGACCAACAAACGTGGATTTTTTAAAGAATATTTTTTCAACCACCATCAGACCAACAAACGTGGATTTTTTAAAGAATATTTTTTCAACCACCATCAGACCAACAAACGTGGATTTTTTAAAGAATATTTTTTCAACCACCATCAGACCAACAAACGTGGATTTTTTAAAGAATATTTTTTCAACCACCATCAGACCAACAAACGTGGATTTTTTAAAGAATATTTTTTCAACCACCATCAGACCAACAAACGTGGATTTTTTAAAGAATATTTTTTCAACCACCATCAGACCAACAAACGTGGATTTTTTAAAGAATATTTTTTCAACCACCATCAGACCAACAAACGTGGATTTTTTAAAGAATATTTTTTCAACCACCATCAGACCAACAAACGTGGATTTTTTAAAGAATATTTTTTCAACCACCATCAGACCAACAAACGTGGATTTTTTAAAGAATATTTTTTCAACCACCATCAGACCAACAAACGTGGATTTTTTAAAGAATATTTTTTCAACCACCATCAGACCAACAAACGTGGATTTTTTAAAGAATATTTTTTCAACCACCATCAGACCAACAAACGTGGATTTTTTAAAGAATATTTTTTCAACCACCATCAGACCAACAAACGTGGATTTTTTAAAGAATATTTTTTCAACCACCATCAGACCAACAAACGTGGATTTTTTAAAGAATATTTTTTCAACCACCATCAGACCAACAAACGTGGATTTTTTAAAGAATATTTTTTCAACCACCATCAGACCAACAAATGTGGATTTTTTAAAGAATATTTTTTCAACCACCATCAGACCAACAAACGTGGATTTTTTAAAGAATATTTTTTCAACCACCATCAGACCAACAAACGTGGATTTTTTAAAGAATATTTTTTCAACCACCATCAGACCAACAAACGTGGATTTTTTAAAGAATATTTTTTCAACCACCATCAGACCAACAAACGTGGATTTTTTAAAGAATATTTTTTCAACCACCATCAGACCAACAAACGTGGATTTTTTAAAGAATATTTTTTCAACCACCATCAGACCAACAAACGTGGATTTTTTAAAGAATATTTTTTCAACCACCATCAGACCAACAAACGTGGATTTTTTAAAGAATATTTTTTCAACCACCATCAGACCAACAAACGTGGATTTTTTAAAGAATATTTTTTCAACCACCATCAGACCATCAAACGTGGATTTTTTAAAGAATATTTTTTCAACCACCATCAGACCAACAAACGTGGATTTTTTAAAGAATATTTTTTCAACCACCATCAGACCAACAAACGTGGATTTTTTAAAGAATATTTTTTCAACCACCATCAGACCAACAAACGTGGATTTTTTAAAGAATATTTTTTCAACCACCATCAGACCAACAAACGTGGATTTTTTAAAGAATATTTTTTCAACCACCATCAGACCAACAAACGTGGATTTTTTAAAGAATATTTTTTCAACCACCATCAGACCAACAAACGTGGATTTTTTAAAGAATATTTTTTCAACCACCATCAGACCAACAAACGTGGATTTTTTAAAGAATATTTTTTCAACCACCATCAGACCAACAAACGTGGATTTTTTAAAGAATATTTTTTCAACCACCATCAGACCAACAAACGTGGATTTTTTAAAGAATATTTTTTCAACCACCATCAGACCAACAAACGTGGATTTTTTAAAGAATATTTTTTCAACCACCATCAGACCAACAAACGTGGATTTTTTAAAGAATATTTTTTCAACCACCATCAGACCAACAAACGTGGATTTTTTAAAGAATATTTTTTCAACCACCATCAGACCAACAAACGTGGATTTTTTAAAGAATATTTTTTCAACCACCATCAGACCAACAAACGTGGATTTTTTAAAGAATATTTTTTCAACCACCATCAGACCAACAAACGTGGATTTTTTAAAGAATATTTTTTCAACCACCATCAGACCAACAAACGTGGATTTTTTAAAGAATATTTTTTCAACCACCATCAGACCAACAAACGTGGATTTTTTAAAGAATATTTTTTCAACCACCATCAGACCAACAAACGTGGATTTTTTAAAGAATATTTTTTCAACCACCATCAGACCAACAAACGTGGATTTTTTAAAGAATATTTTTTCAACCACCATCAGACCAACAAACGTGGATTTTTTAAAGAATATTTTTTCAACCACCATCAGACCAACAAACGTGGATTTTTTAAAGAATATTTTTTCAACCACCATCAGACCAACAAACGTGGATTTTTTAAAGAATATTTTTTCAACCACCATCAGACCAACAAACGTGGATTTTTTAAAGAATATTTTTTCAACCACCATCAGACCAACAAACGTGGATTTTTTAAAGAATATTTTTTCAACCACCATCAGACCAACAAACGTGGATTTTTTAAAGAATATTTTTTCAACCACCATCAGACCAACAAACGTGGATTTTTTTAAGAATATTTTTTCAACCACCATCAGACCAACAAACGTGGATTTTTTAAAGAATATTTTTTCAACCACCATCAGACCAACAAACGTGGATTTTTTAAAGAATATTTTTTCAACCACCATCAGACCAACAAACGTGGATTTTTTAAAGAATATTTTTTCAACCACCATCAGACCAACAAACGTGGATTTTTTAAAGAATATTTTTTCAACCACCATCAGACCAACAAACGTGGATTTTTTAAAGAATATTTTTTCAACCACCATCAGACCAACAAACGTGGATTTTTTAAAGAATATTTTTTCAACCACCATCAGACCAACAAATGTGGATTTTTTAAAGAATATTTTTTCAACCACCATCAGACCAACAAACGTGGATTTTTTAAAGAATATTTTTTCAACCACCATCAGACCAACAAACGTGGATTTTTTAAAGAATATTTTTTCAACCACCATCAGACCAACAAACGTGGATTTTTTAAAGAAAATTTTTTCAACCACCATCAGACCAACAAACGTGGATTTTTTAAAGAATATTTTTTCAACCACCATCAGACCAACAAACGTGGATTTTTTAAAGAATATTTTTTCAACCACCATCAGACCAACAAACGTGGATTTTTTAAAGAATATTTTTTCAACCACCATCAGACCAACAAACGTGGATTTTTTAAAGAATATTTTTTCAACCACCATCAGACCATCAAACGTGGATTTTTTAAAGAATATTTTTTCAACCACCATCAGACCAACAAACGTGGATTTTTTAAAGAATATTTTTTCAACCACCATCAGACCAACAAACGTGGATTTTTTAAAGAATATTTTTTCAACCACCATCAGACCAACAAACGTGGATTTTTTAAAGAATATTTTTTCAACCACCATCAGACCAACAAACGTGGATTTTTTAAAGAATATTTTTTCAACCACCATCAGACCAACAAACGTGGATTTTTTAAAGAATATTTTTTCAACCACCATCAGACCAACAAACGTGGATTTTTTAAAGAATATTTTTTCAACCACCATCAGACCAACAAACGTGGATTTTTTAAAGAATATTTTTTCAACCACCATCAGACCAACAAACGTGGATTTTTTAAAGAATATTTTTTCAACCACCATCAGACCAACAAACGTGGATTTTTTAAAGAATATTTTTTCAACCACCATCAGACCAACAAACGTGGATTTTTTAAAGAATATTTTTTCAACCACCATCAGACCAACAAAAGTGGATTTTTTAAAGAATATTTTTTCAACCACCATCAGACCAACAAACGTGGATTTTTTAAAGAATATTTTTTCAACCACCATCAGACCAACAAACGTGGATTTTTTAAAGAATATTTTTTCAACCACCATCAGACCAACAAACGTGGATTTTTTAAAGAATATTTTTTCAACCACCATCAGACCAACACACGTGGATTTTTTAAAGAATATTTTTTCAACCACCATCAGACCAACAAACGTGGATTTTTTAAAGAATATTTTTTCAACCACCATCAGACCAACAAACGTGGATTTTTTAAAGAATATTTTTTCAACCACCATCAGACCAACAAACGTGGATTTTTTAAAGAATATTTTTTCAACCACCATCAGACCAACAAACGTGGATTTTTTAAAGAATATTTTTTCAACCACCATCAGACCAACAAACGTGGATTTTTTAAAGAATATTTTTTCAACCACCATCAGACCAACAAACGTGGATTTTTTAAAGAATATTTTTTCAACCACCATCAGACCAACAAACGTGGATTTTTTAAAGAATATTTTTTCAACCACCATCAGACCAACAAACGTGGATTTTTTAAAGAATATTTTTTCAACCACCATCAGACCAACAAACGTGGATTTTTTAAAGAATATTTTTTCAACCACCATCAGACCAACAAACGTGGATTTTTTAAAGAATATTTTTTCAACCACCATCAGACCAACAAACGTGGATTTTTTAAAGAATATTTTTTCAACCACCATCAGACCAACAAACGTGGATTTTTTAAAGAATATTTTTTCAACCACCATCAGACCAACAAACGTGGATTTTTTAAAGAATATTTTTTCAACCACCATCAGACCAACAAACGTGGATTTTTTAAAGAATATTTTTTCAACCACCATCAGACCAACAAACGTGGATTTTTTAAAGAATATTTTTTCAACCACCATCAGACCAACAAACGTGGATTTTTTAAAGAATATTTTTTCAACCACCATCAGACCAACAAACGTGGATTTTTTAAAGAATATTTTTTCAACCACCATCAGACCAACAAACGTGGATTTTTTAAAGAATATTTTTTCAACCACCATCAGACCAACAAACGTGGATTTTTTAAAGAATATTTTTTCAACCACCATCAGGCCAACAAACGTGGATTTTTTAAAGAATATTTTTTCAACCACCATCAGACCAACAAACGTGGATTTTTTAAAGAATATTTTTTCAACCACCATCAGAATAACAAACCTGGATTTTTTAAAGAATATTTTTTCAACCACCATCAGACCAACAAACGTGGATTTTTTAAAGAATATTTTTTCAACCACCATCAGACCAACAAACGTGGATTTTTTAAAGAATATTTTTTCAACCACCATCAGACCAACAAACGTGGGATTTTTTAAAGAATATTTTTTCAACCACCATCAGACCAACAAACGTGGATTTTTTAAAGAATATTTTTTCAACCACCATCAGACCAACAAACGTGGATTTTTTAAAGAATATTTTTTCAACCACCATCAGACCAACAAACGTGGATTTTTTTAAAGAATATTTTTTCAACCACCATCAGACCAACAAACGTGGATTTTTTAAAGAATATTTTTTCAACCACCATCAGACCAACAAACGTGGATTTTTTAAAGAATATTTTTTCAACCACCATCAGACCAACAAACGTGGATTTTTTAAAGAATATTTTTTCAACCACCATCAGACCAACAAACGTGGATTTTTTTAAAGAATATTTTTTCAACCACCATCAGACCAACAAACGTGGATTTTTTAAAGAATATTTTTTCAACCACCATCAGACCAACAAACGTGGATTTTTTTAAAGAATATTTTTTCAACCACCATCAGACCAACCAAACGTGGATTTTTTAAAGAATATTTTTTCAACCACCATCAGACCAACAAACGTGGATTTTTTAAAGAATATTTTTTCAACCACCATCAGACCAACAAACGTGGATTTTTTAAAGAATATTTTTTCAACCACCATCAGACCAACAAACGTGGATTTTTTAAGAATATTTTTTCAACCACCATCAGACCAACAAACGTGGATTTTTTAAAGAATATTTTTTCAACCACCATCAGAATAACAAACCTGGATTTTTAAAGAATATTTTTTCAACCACCATCAGACCAACAAACGTGGATTTTTTAAAGAATATTTTTTCAACCACCATCAGACCAACAAACGTGGATTTTTTAAAGAATATTTTTTCAACCACCATCAGACCAACAAACGTGGATTTTTTAAAGAATATTTTTTCAACCACCATCAGACCAACAAACGTGGATTTTTTAAAGAATATTTTTTCAACCACCATCAGACCAACAAACGTGGATTTTTTAAAGAATATTTTTTCAACCACCATCAGACCAACAAACGTGGATTTTTTAAAGAATATTTTTTCAACCACCATCAGACCAACAAACGTGGATTTTTTAAAGAATATTTTTTCAACCACCATCAGACCAACAAACGTGGATTTTTTAAAGAATATTTTTTCAACCACCATCAGACCAACAAACGTGGATTTTTTAAAGAATATTTTTTCAACCACCATCAGACCAACAAACGTGGATTTTTTAAAGAATATTTTTTCAACCACCATCAGACCAACAAACGTGGATTTTTTAAAGAATATTTTTTCAACCACCATCAGACCAACAAACGTGGATTTTTTAAAGAATATTTTTTCAACCACCATCAGACCAACAAACGTGGATTTTTTAAAGAATATTTTTCAACCACCATCAGACCAACAAACGTGGATTTTTTAAAGAATATTTTTTCAACCACCATCAGACCAACAAACGTGGATTTTTTAAAGAATATTTTTTCAACCACCATCAGACCAACAAACGTGGATTTTTTAAAGAATATTTTTCAACCACCATCAGACCAACAAACGTGGATTTTTTAAAGAATATTTTTTCAACCACCATCAGACCAACAAACGTGGATTTTTTAAAGAATATTTTTCAACCACCATCAGACCAACAAACGTGGATTTTTTAAAGAATATTTTTTCAACCACCATCAGACCAACAAACGTGGATTTTTAAAGAATATTTTTCAACCACCATCAGACCAACAAACGTGGATTTTTTAAAGAATATTTTTCAACCACCATCAGACCAACAAACGTGGATTTTTTAAAGAATATTTTTTCAACCACCATCAGACCAACAAACGTGGATTTTTTAAAGAATATTTTTTCAACCACCATCAGACCAACAAACGTGGATTTTTAAAGAATATTTTTTCAACCACCATCAGACCAACAAACGTGGATTTTTTAAAGAATATTTTTTCAACCACCATCAGACCAACAAACGTGGATTTTTTAAAGAATATTTTTTCAACCACCATCAGACCAACAAACGTGGATTTTTAAAGAATATTTTTCAACCACCATCAGACCAACAAACGTGGATTTTTTAAAGAATATTTTTCAACCACCATCAGACCAACAAACGTGGATTTTTTAAAGAATATTTTTTCAACCACCATCAGACCAACAAACGTGGATTTTTTAAAGAATATTTTTTCAACCACCATCAGACCAACAAACGTGGATTTTTTAAAGAATATTTTTTCAACCACCATCAGACCAACAAATGTGGATTTTTAAAGAATATTTTTTCAACCACCATCAGACCAACAAACGTGGATTTTTTAAAGAATATTTTTTCAACCACCATCAGACCAACAAACGTGGATTTTTTAAAGAATATTTTTTCAACCACCATCAGACCAACAAACGTGGATTTTTTAAAGAATATTTTTCAACCACCATCAGACCAACAAACGTGGATTTTTTAAAGAATATTTTTTCAACCACCATCAGACCAACAAACGTGGATTTTTTAAAGAATATTTTTTCAACCACCATCAGACCAACAAACGTGGATTTTTTAAAGAATATTTTTTCAACCCACCATCAGACCAACAAACGTGGATTTTTTAAAGAATATTTTTTCAACCACCATCAGACCAACAAAACGTGGATTTTTTAAAGAATATTTTTTCAACCACCATCAGACCAACAAACGTGGATTTTTTTAAAGAATATTTTTTCAACCACCATCAGACCAACAAACGTGGATTTTTAAAGAATATTTTTTCAACCACCATCAGACCAACAAACGTGGATTTTTTTAAAGAATATTTTTTCAACCACCATCAGACCAACAAACGTGGATTTTTTAAAGAATATTTTTTCAACCACCATCAGACCAACAAACGTGGATTTTTTAAAGAATATTTTTTCAACCACCATCAGACCAACAAACGTGGGATTTTTTTTAAAGAATATTTTTTCAACCACCATCAGACCAACAAACGTGGATTTTTTAAAGAATATTTTTTCAACCACCATCAGACCAACAAACGTGGATTTTTTAAAGAATATTTTTTCAACCACCATCAGACCAACAAACGTGGATTTTTTAAAGAATATTTTTTCAACCACCATCAGACCAACAAACGTGGATTTTTTAAAAGAATATTTTTTCAACCACCATCAGACCAACAAACGTGGATTTTTTAAAGAATATTTTTTCAACCACCATCAGACCAACAAACGTGGATTTTTTAAAGAATATTTTTTCAACCACCATCAGACCAACAAACGTGGATTTTTAAAGAATATTTTTCAACCACCATCAGACCAACAAACGTGGATTTTTTAAAGAATATTTTTTCAACCACCATCAGACCAACAAACGTGGATTTTTTTAAAGAATATTTTTTCAACCACCATCAGACCAACAAACGTGGATTTTTTAAAGAATATTTTTTTCAACCACCATCAGACCAACAAACGTGGATTTTTTAAAGAATATTTTTTCAACCACCATCAGACCAACAAACGTGGATTTTTTAAAGAATATTTTTTCAACCACCATCAGACCAACAAACGTGGATTTTTTAAAGAATATTTTTTCAACCACCATCAGACCAACAAACGTGGATTTTTAAAGAATATTTTTCAACCACCATCAGACCAACAAACGTGGATTTTTTAAAGAATATTTTTTCAACCACCATCAGACCAACAAACGTGGATTTTTTAAAGAATATTTTTTCAACCACCATCAGACCAACAAACGTGGATTTTTTAAAGAATATTTTTTCAACCACCATCAGACCAACAAACGTGGATTTTTTTAAAGAATATTTTTTCAACCACCATCAGACCAACAAACGTGGATTTTTTAAAGAATATTTTTTCAACCACCATCAGACCAACAAACGTGGATTTTTAAAGAATATTTTTTCAACCACCATCAGACCAACAAACGTGGATTTTTTAAAGAATATTTTTTCAACCACCATCAGACCAACAAACGTGGATTTTTTAAAGAATATTTTTTCAACCACCATCAGACCAACAAACGTGGATTTTTTAAAGAATATTTTTTCAACCACCATCAGACCAACAAACGTGGATTTTTAAAGAATATTTTTTCAACCACCATCAGACCAACAAACGTGGATTTTTTAAAGAATATTTTTTCAACCACCATCAGACCAACAAACGTGGATTTTTTAAAGAATATTTTTTCAACCACCATCAGACCAACAAACGTGGATTTTTTAAAGAATATTTTTCAACCACCATCAGACCAACAAACGTGGATTTTTTAAAGAATATTTTTTCAACCACCATCAGACCAACAAACGTGGATTTTTTAAAGAATATTTTTCAACCACCATCAGACCAACAAACGTGGATTTTTTAAAGAATATTTTTTCAACCACCATCAGACCAACAAACGTGGATTTTTTAAAGAATATTTTTTCAACCACCATCAGACCAACAAACGTGGATTTTTTAAAGAATATTTTTTCAACCACCATCAGACCAACAAACGTGGATTTTTTTAAAGAATATTTTTTCAACCACCATCAGACCAACAAACGTGGATTTTTTAAAGAATATTTTTTTCAACCACCATCAGACCAACAAACGTGGATTTTTTAAAGAATATTTTTTCAACCACCATCAGACCAACAAACGTGGATTTTTTAAAGAATATTTTTCAACCACCATCAGACCAACAAACGTGGATTTTTTAAAGAATATTTTTTCAACCACCATCAGACCAACAAACGTGGATTTTTTAAAGAATATTTTTTCAACCACCATCAGACCAACAAACGTGGATTTTTTAAAGAATATTTTTTCAACCACCATCAGACCAACAAACGTGGATTTTTAAAGAATATTTTTTCAACCACCATCAGACCAACAAACGTGGATTTTTTAAAGAATATTTTTTCAACCACCATCAGACCAACAAACGTGGATTTTTTAAAGAATATTTTTTCAACCACCATCAGACCAACAAACGTGGATTTTTTAAAGAATATTTTTTCAACCACCATCAGACCAACAAACGTGGATTTTTTTAAAGAATATTTTTCAACCACCATCAGACCAACAAACGTGGATTTTTTAAAGAATATTTTTTCAACCACCATCAGACAACAAACGTGGATTTTTTAAAGAATATTTTTTCAACCACCATCAGACCAACAAACGTGGATTTTTTAAAGAATATTTTTTCAACCACCATCAGACCAACAAACGTGGATTTTTTAAAGAATATTTTTTCAACCACCATCAGACCAACAAACGTGGATTTTTTAAAGAATATTTTTTCAACCACCATCAGACCAACAAACGTGGATTTTTTAAAGAATATTTTTCAACCACCATCAGACCAACAAACGTGGATTTTTTAAAGAATATTTTTTCAACCACCATCAGACCAACAAACGTGGATTTTTTAAAGAATATTTTTTCAACCACCATCAGACCAACAAACGTGGATTTTTTAAAGAATATTTTTTCAACCACCATCAGACCACAAACGTGGATTTTTTAAAGAATATTTTTTCAACCACCATCAGACCAACAAACGTGGATTTTTTAAAGAATATTTTTCAACCACCATCAGACCAACAAACGTGGATTTTTTAAAGAATATTTTTTCAACCACCATCAGACCAACAAACGTGGATTTTTTTAAAGAATATTTTTTCAACCACCATCAGACCAACAAACGTGGGATTTTTTAAAGAATATTTTTTCAACCACCATCAGACCAACAAACGTGGATTTTTTAAAGATATTTTTTCAACCACCATCAGACCAACAAAACGTGGATTTTTTAAAGAATATTTTTCAACCACCATCAGACCAACAAACGTGGATTTTTTAAAGAATATTTTTTCAACCACCATCAGACCAACAAACGTGGATTTTTTAAAGAATATTTTTTCAACCACCATCAGACCAACAAACGTGGATTTTTTAAAGAATATTTTTTCAATAACCTCAGACCAACAAACGTGGATTTTTTAAAGAATATTTTTTCAATAAACTCAGACCAACAAACGTGGATTTTTTAAAGAATATTTTTTCAATAACCTCAGACCAACAAACGTGGATTTTTTAAAGAATATTTTTTCAATAACCTCAGACCAACAAACGTGGATTTTTAAAGAATATTTTTTCAATAACCTCAGACCAACAAACGTGGATTTTTTAAAGAATATTTTTTCAATAACCTCAGACCAACAAACGTGGATTTTTTAAAGAATATTTTTTCAATAACCTCAGACCAACAAACGTGGATTTTTTAAAGAATATTTTATCAATAACCTCAGACCAACAAACGTGGATTTTTTAAAGAATATTTTTTCAATAACCTCAGACCAACAAACGTGGATTTTTTAAAGAATATTTTTTCAATAACCTCAGACCAACAAACGTGGATTTTTTTAAAGAATATTTTTTCAATAACCTCAGACCAACAAACGTGGATTTTTTAAAGAATATTTTATCAATAACCTCAGACCAACAAACGTGGATTTTTTAAAGAATATTTTTTCAATAACCTCAGACCAAACAAACGTGGATTTTTTAAAGAATATTTTTTCAATAACCTCAGACCAACAAACGTGGATTTTTTAAAGAATATTTTTTCAATAACCTCAGACCAACAAACGTGGATTTTTAAAGAATATTTTATCAATAACCTTCAGACCAACAAACGTGGATTTTTTAAAGAATATTTTTTCAATAACCTCAGACCAACAAACGTGGATTTTTTAAAGAATATTTTTTCAATAACCTCAGACCAACAAACGTGGGATTTTTTAAAGAATATTTTTCAATAACCTCAGACCAACAAACGTGGATTTTTTAAAGAATATTTTTTCAATAACCTCAGACCAACAAACGTGGATTTTTTAAAGAATATTTTTTCAATAACCTCAGACCAACAAACGTGGATTTTTTTAAAGAATATTTTTTCAATAACCTTCAGACCAACAAACGTGGATTTTTTAAAGAATTTTTTCAACACCATCAGACCAACAAACGTGGATTTTTTAAAGAATATTTTTTTTACCAGACCAACAAACGTGGATTTTTTAAAGAATATTTTTTCAAACATCAGACCAACAAACGTGGATTTTTTAAAGAATATTTTTTTACCACCAACAAACGTGGATTTTCTTAAAGAATATTTTTTTTACCACCCACAAACGTGGATTTTTTAAAGATATTTTTTTTACCACCAACAAACGTGGATTTTTAAAGAAATATTTTTTTACCACACAAACGTGGATTTTTTTAAAGAATATTTTTTTTACCACCAACAAACGTGGATTTTTTAAAGAATATTTTTTCAACCACCATCAGACCAACAAACGTGGATTTTTAAGAATATTTTTTCAACCACCAACAAACGTGGATTTTTTTAAAGAATATTTTTCAATAACTCAGACCAACAAACGTGGATTTTTAAAGAATATTTTTCATTTTTACCACCAACAAACGTGGATTTCTTAAAGAATATTTTTTTTTACCACCAACAAACGTGGATTTTTTAAAGAATATTTTTTTTACCACCAACAAACGTGGATTTTTTAAAGAATATTTTTTTTACCACCAACAAACGTGGATATTTTAAAGAATATTTTTTTTACCACCAACAAACGTGGATTTTTTAAAGAATATTTTTTCAACCACCATCAGACCAACAAACGTGGATTTTTTAAAGAATATTTTTTCAACCACCATCAGACCAACAAACGTGGATTTTTTAAAGAATATTTTTTCAATAAACTCAGACCAACAAACGTGGATTTTTTAAAGAATATTTTTTCAATAACCTCAGACCAACAAACGTGGATTTTTTAAAGAATATTTTTTCAATAACCTCAGACCAACAAACGTGGATTTTTTAAAGAATATTTTTTCAATAACCTCAGACCAACAAACGTGGATTTTTTAAAGAATATTTTTTCAATAACCTCAGACCAACAAACGTGGATTTTTTAAAGAATATTTTTTCAATAACCTCAGACCAACAAACGTGGATTTTTTAAAGAATATTTTATCAATAACCTCAGACCAACAAACGTGGATTTTTTAAAGAATATTTTTTCAATAACCTCAGACCAACAAACGTGGATTTTTTAAAGAATATTTTATCAATAACCTCAGACCAACAAACGTGGATTTTTTAAAGAATATTTTTTCAATAACCTCAGACCAACAAACGTGGATTTTTTAAAGAATATTTTATCAATAACCTCAGACCAACAAACGTGGATTTTTTAAAGAATATTTTATCAATAACCTCAGACCAACAAACGTGGATTTTTTAAAGAATATTTTATCAATAACCTCAGACCAACAAACGTGGATTTTTTAAAGAATATTTTTTCAATAACCTCAGACCAACAAACGTGGATTTTTTAAAGAATATTTTTTCAATAACCTCAGACCAACAAACGTGGATTTTTTAAAGAATATTTTTTCAATAACCTCAGACCAACAAACGTGGATTTTTTTAAGAATATTTTTTCAATAACCTCAGACCAACAAACGTGGATTTTTTAAAGAATATTTTTTCAATAACCTCAGACCAACAAACGTGGATTTTTTAAAGAATATTTTTTCAATAACCTCAGACCAACAAACGTGGATTTTTTAAAGAATATTTTTTCAATAACCTAAGACCAACAAACGTGGATTTTTTAAAGAATATTTTTTCAATAACCTAAGACCAACAAACGTGGATTTTTTAAAGAATATTTTTTCAACCACCATCAGACCAACAAACGTGGATTTTTTAAAGAATATTTTTTTTACCACCAACAAACGTGGATTTTTTAAAGAATATTTTTTTTACCACCAACAAACGTGGATTTTTTAAAGAATATTTTTTTTACCACCAACAAACGTGGATTTCTTAAAGAATATTTTTTTTTACCACCAACAAACGTGGATTTTTTAAAGAATATTTTTTTTACCACCAACAAACGTGGATTTTTTAAAGAATATTTTATCAATAACCTCAGACTAACAAACGTGGATTTTTTAAAGAATATTTTTTCAATAACCTCAGACCAACAAACGTGGATTTTTTAAAGAATATTTTATCAATAACCTCAGACCAACAAACGTGGATTTTTTAAAGAATATTTTATCAATAACCTCAGACCAACAAACGTGGATTTTTTAAAGAATATTTTTTCAATAACCTCAGACCAACAAACGTGGATTTTTTAAAGAATATTTTTTCAATAACCTCAGACCAACAAACGTGGATTTTTTAAAGAATATTTTTTCAATAACCTCAGACCAACAAACGTGGATTTTTTAAAGAATATTTTTTCAATAACCTCAGACCAACAAACGTGGATTTTTTTAAGAATATTTTTTCAATAACCTCAGACCAACAAACGTGGATTTTTTAAAGAATATTTTTTCAATAACCTCAGACCAACAAACGTGGATTTTTTTAAGAATATTTTTTCAATAACCTCAGACCAACAAACGTGGATTTTTTAAAGAATATTTTTTCAATAACCTAAGACCAACAAACGTGGATTTTTTAAAGAATATTTTTTCAACCACCATCAGACCAACAAACGTGGATTTTTTAAAGAATATTTTTTTTACCACCAACAAACGTGGATTTTTTAAAGAATATTTTTTTTACCACCAACAAACGTGGATTTTTTAAAGAATATTTTTTTTACCACCAACAAACGTGGATTTCTTAAAGAATATTTTTTTTTACCACCAACAAACGTGGATTTTTTAAAGAATATTTTTTTTACCACCAACAAACGTGGATTTTTTAAAGAATATTTTTTTTACCACCAACAAACGTGGATTTTTTAAAGAATATTTTTTTTACCACCAACAAACGTGGATTTTTTAAAGAATATTTTTTCATCAACCATCAGACCAACAAACGTGGATTTTTTAAAGAATATTTTTTCATCAACCATCAGACCAACAAACGTGGATTTTTTAAAAAATATTTTTTCAACCACCATCAGACAAACAAATGTGGATTTTTTTAAAGAATATTTTTTCAACCACCATCAGACCAACAAACGTGGATTTTTTAAAGAATATTTTTTCAATAACCTCAGACCAACAAACGTGGATTTTTTAAAGAATATTTTTTCAATAACCTCAGACCAACAAACGTGGATTTTTTTAAGAATATTTTTTCAATAACCTCAGACCAACAAACGTGGATTTTTTAAAGAATATTTTTTCAATAACCTAAGACCAACAAACGTGGATTTTTTAAAGAATATTTTTTCAACCACCATCAGACCAACAAACGTGGATTTTTTAAAGAATATTTTTTCAACCACCATCAGACCAACAAACGTGGATTTTTTAAAGAATATTTTTTTTACCACCAACAAACGTGGATTTTTTAAAGAATATTTTTTTTACCACCAACAAACGTGGATTTTTTAAAGAATATTTTTTTTACCACCAACAAACGTGGATTTTTTAAAGAATATTTTTTTTTACCACCAACAAACGTGGATTTTTTAAAGAATATTTTTTTTTACCACCAACAAACGTGGATTTTTTAAAGAATATTTTTTTTACCACCAACAAACGTGGATTTTTTAAAGAATATTTTTTTTTACCACCAACAAACGTGGATTTTTTAAAGAATATTTTTTTTACCACCAACAAACGTGGATTTTTTAAAGAATATTTTTTTTACCACCAACAAACGTGGATTTTTTAAAGAATATTTTTTTTACCACCAACAAACGTGGATTTTTTAAAGAATATTTTTTTTACCACCAACAAACGTGGATTTTTTAAAGAATATTTTTTTTACCACCAACAAACGTGGATTTTTTAAAGAATATTTTTTTTACCACCAACAAACGTGGATTTTTTAAAGAATATTTTTTTTACCACCAACAAACGTGGATTTTTTAAAGAATATTTTTTTTACCACCAACAAACGTGGATTTTTTAAAGAATATTTTTTCATCAACCATCAGACCAACAAACGTGGATTTTTTAAAGAATATTTTTTCATCAACCATCAGACCAACAAACGTGGATTTTTTAAAGAATATTTTTTCATCAACCATCAGACCAACAAACGTGGATTTTTTAAAAAATATTTTTTCAACCACCATCAGACAAACAAACTTGGATTTTTTAAAGAATATTTGTTCAACCACCATCAGACCAACAAACGTGGATTTTTTAAAGAATATTTTTTCAACCACCATCAGACCAACAAACGTGGATTTTTTAAAGAATATTTTTTCAACCACCATCAGACCAACAAACGTGGATTTTTTAAAGAATATTTTTTCAACCACCATCAGACCAACAAACGTGGATTTTTTAAAGAATATTTTTTCAACCACCATCAGACCAACAAACGTGGATTTTTTAAAGAATATTTTTTCAACCACCATCAGACCAACAAACGTGGATGTTTTTAAAGAATATTTTTTCAACCACCATCAGACCAACAAACGTGGATGTTTTTAAAGAATATTTTTTCAACCACCATCAGACCAACAAACGTGGATTTTTTAAAGAATATTTTTTCAACCACCATCAGACCAACAAACGTGGATGTTTTTAAAGAATATTTTTTCAACCACCATCAGACCAACAAACGTGGATTTTTAAGGACCATATTTTTTCAACCACCATCAGACCAACAAACGTGGATTTTTAACCATATTTCTTCAACCACCATCAGACCAACAAACGTGGATTTTTTAAGGACCATATTTTTTCAAGCATACAATATTTTCTATGCCATCCACGTTTGTTTGCCCTTAACTTATGAACCACTGTTCATATCTGAAATATCTGCACTCGATGTTATTCTGCTCCATAAATGAAATAAGCGTGTTGTAAATCAAATGGGATTTTGCTTTTAAACAATTCCATTTTGTCTTAATTGTTAAATACACACATTCTCAAGTATTGGCAAATAGAACTAAAAATTTGCCGTTGAAAACAGACGCACACATACAAAGACATCAAACAAAAAATATATTAAAACTCACGCATATGTTGTTGCTTTCAGGCAAGTAAGTATGGGCCATCTAATGTATGAGCAGCGGCTTCAAACAGATGGGTCGTATTTTGTGTGTGCGGCAATGTTTGACATCATCTAAAAGGGGGGAAGCTTTCACAAACAACGATGTCTGGCCATAATTTAGGCTGCCTTTCATTAAGGAAGTAAACACTTTGTTATGGTTGACAGTTCGCTTACCAGAAAATATTGTAATAACAAAAACTCCATTAAGCAACAGTAATAAATGCAGCAGCAGCATCATCAGCAAAAATTGCTGTAAAAGCAAGCAAATATTACGAATTTTTCTCTTACGAAAAAAGGTCCGATGTGAATGTTTTAATTAGAATCAAAAATATTGCGACAAAAGTAAATATACGTATGTGAAGGCTCATTTCTTCGATAGAAAATATTATTAAATAAAAAATAATTTAAAAAATTAAGTTTCAGTGTTTTATTTAGAAATGCACTTAAAACTAGAAAATAATTTGTCGCTTAGCCTCAATAAATATATTCTTTCTCATGATGGAATTTCTCAAATAAAACGCTTGCCGTTTAATTTTGCCACCATTTTTAATTTAAATGCAAGCGTTTTATTTGAGAGATTCCATTATGAGAATGAATATATTTACTGAGGCTAAGCGACAAATTATTTTCTAGTTTTAGGTGCATTTCTAAATAAAACACTGAGATTTACTTTTTTAAATAATTTTTTGTAAAACACATTTTTTTACCACTAAGAACAAAATTATAGTCAATTAAGCCGAAAATTTAGATAAACACTTTAAAATGCCTGAAATCGTGTAGTACCGTTATATAAAGACTCTACCAAAACCAGGACCATGCCCATGATTTTTGGTGGAAAAGTTTCTGTACCATTGGGAACTCCAAATGCTAAGTTACAGCCAGTTCTGGCTAAAAATGAAGATAAAATCCTTAAAACACTTGAATGCGGGTTGTACCACTATACTTGGGCTATACCAAAACCTGTAACTACTTCCATCATTTTTAGTGAGGAAGTTTCAGTATCAATGGGGGGGTCCCATTGCCAAGTTACAGCCAGTTCGGCCTAAAAATTAAGATAAAATCCTCATAATACTTGAAATCGGGTGGTACCGCTATAAGGGGGCTATACCAAAACCTGGACATATGTTCACAATTTTTGGTGGGGAAATCTCTGCATCATTGGAAATGCCAAATGACAGCTAATTCGGGCAGAAATAAAATAAAATCCTCAAAGTACCTGAAATCGGGTGGAACCGCTATATGGGGGCTATAGGAAAAATGGACCCATATTAGATTTGTTTTCATATTCATGTATTGTCATCCAAATCTGAAAAGTGTGCAAAGTTTCATAAAACACTGTAAAAATGGTAAAAATGGACCAATATTTATTGATTGATTTCATATTCATGTATTGTCATCCAAATCTGAAAAGTGTGCAAAGTTTCAGTTCGATTGGTCAACTGCAACTGTGATAAAAATTAGTTACCAGATTTGAAAATTGAAATTAAATTGAAATTAATGAAGAAATTTTAAGAATCAAGCATTTATAAATTTTGTGTTAAAAAGTAGGAAATTCAAGACAACATGGACTACTGACAATATATACGAGATCTAACGTGGGGTAAGGTATCCAGGTAACGGTATTGGTAGGCTTTATTGCCCGGACTGATTTTGGTCCAATGATATTTACAGGGACTATAAAATTTGGTCCCATATCATTCAGTTAATATGAATCCAAGTGCTATGAGATAAGTCTCCTTCAGGAATGTTTGATATGTGTATTAGGGTGGGGCGATTTGAACATCATTAGGGGCCCCTCGCGAACTCCGCCAAAGACGGACCCAAGCCCGGTTGCAAAAGGAGGAGGGAATTGTCACGAGCCCAGGGGGTGGACTGAATACTCCAAAGTTCACCTTGGGACGAGCGACATATATAAACACTTTTAAGATCAAGGTAGTGGGAGTTGTGCTGAGGATCTGAATGGCCGACAAGTGTCTAAAGAAGCTAGCAATTCCCCCTCGACGCCAGGGCACGGGTCGAGTTGTACTTATTAATAGCCTAGTCTGCGCACGCCGTCACTGCGTACGATGGTCCATCCCCTTACGGCACACTCGTGGGAACAATACATGGAGAAAAATACAATAAAAACACACAAACCCAAAAACAAAACTCCTCGGTTGCAGTCTGGCAACTCTTCCGAGGATGAACTCTTAGCCTCCAGTCAGGAGCTGGTATCCAGCCAACTAAGTGTTGTCAGCTCTGCAAACAGCTCTGACTCACTTCAGCAACAAAATACACAAAAAGTAACGCCTCTGTCCGTCACGAAAGATGGACAATCCACTGACTCCAACCAAAGAAAGAAAAGTCCGTCCGACGTTCGGAAGGCCCTGTACCAAAAGGCAAAGTTTATTCTCGCCAAGATAGCCAAGAATGCTGCTAACCCTACAGTGCATGAACGGGATGAGGCGGACAAGCTCAAATACACAAAAATTGTTGAGGATTATGAGAAAGCCAAAATCTCACAAATCAGCGATCGCCCATCTTCTTCGAAGCGAGAGCGTTCTCGGACGGAGGACACAAAGCCCGCAAAGCGAAAGAAGTTAAAACACAACACCACAGCCTCATCTACAACAAAACGACCCTTCAATGAAGTTGTTAAGGACAACATGTTGGTTGCCGTAGCCAACGAAAAGGAGGGTAAGCTGTCCCCTATCACCACTGCGGAATGGGGTACTGTAGAAACCAAATTGTCGGAACTTGCTATGGAACACGTTCTAGCAAACGAGGATTCTACTATACCCCATTTCGACTCTAGCGAGGTACATCGTGGTTACAGGGTGATCAAATGTATGGATGAGTACTCAAAGGAATTTCTAGAAAAAAGCATAGCTAAGCTTAGCGATGCTTGGGACGGCATCGGCCTGAGAAATCCCGATGGACCTCGTGCCAGAGTTTGGTTGCCCAAGATAGAGTGCGACGGAACCAAGCTGCTGAAATGTCTGGCGAAGATGAACAAAGATGATCCAATGGACGAGTGGTCCGTAATCGCCACAGAGCCACCTAACAATAACAGCATGAGCTTAGTTCTCTCAATTACTGAGGCCGGAGTAGAGGGTCTCGAAAGATTGGGGAACAAGTTGTTCTTTGGCATAAGGGAAGCCAAAGTCAAAATACTACGCCCACATGGCCCGAATGGCGAAGACGATGAGGATGACATTGACGATGCCGGTAAGCTGCTTGACAACATGCAGCTAGAGGGGCCATCCACATCTTCACCCAATAAAAATGATGTTTAAGGTCGTGCAGATCAATCTGAAGCACTCGAGAATCGCTTTTGATAACCTGCGGATCCTTTTGGTTGAGAAGGATCTAGACATAGGCATCATCCAGGAGCCCTACGTTTACGATAACGTAGTAAAAGGCTTGGATAACAGAGGTTACAAGACCATATACATGAAGTATAATGGTAAGCCTAGATCATGTTTAATTGTTAAAAACACCATAAACGCTTTCTTATGTCCCCAGTTTAGCACAGCGGACTTCACCGTTGCAAGAGTGGAACTGGAAAACGGTAAGCAGTTCCTTATTGCCTCTTGCTACATGGCCCACTCAAGGGAAGCTCCACCAAGCGAGGTCTCGAGCTTCATGGGGGCCATTCTACCACACGACACTATAATCATTGGCTGCGACGCTAACGCAAGACATACCCTGTGGGGCAGCACTGAAACAAACGACAGAGGTGAGTCAGTTTTAGATTTCATAAATACTAACAACCTCACAATATGCAACAGAGGTACTAACCCAACTTTTGTATTTCATCGATCTCACGCTAGTATCAGACAGACGACAAATTGAAATAGATAACTGGATAGTATCCGATAAGAGGTCCTTCTCAGATCACAATTGGATACTATTCAACATATCTGAACCGCAATCCTAAAAGAACGAACTGGGAAAAGTTCAAAAGGGTTCTGAAAGACAAACTTCCAAATATTCCACATGCAGATGAAACCACAGCAGATATAGAAAAAGCTGTATCCATTCTAGAAAAATCCTTAGATACAGCTTTTAAACTCTCATGCCCACTGACGCGCTCAAAGAAACATTATCCACCATGGTGGACGTTCGAGCTATCAAGGCTAAGAAAACAATCACGAAAAGCATTCAACGTCAGCTACCAAAGCGGATCCTGGCAGCCATATAAGGATAAGCTTAAGGAATACAAAAAAGCAATCCTGGATTGAATTCTGTGGATCTCTAGATAGCACCAAAAATACAGCCAGACTAAGCAAAGTTATGGCAGAGCACCGACTTAGGGGCCCCCCCCGAAATGATTTTGACTTGCATATGATATTAGCTTATGCTACACACTTTTTTCATTTTTTCTTAAAATTTTATACTGTTTTAAATTTGTCGAGAAATATGAAAAGTATTGGAGGAAGTATTACTGAGTATAATTTAACTACATCTGTATACTTTTTATCCAAAATATATGATTAATTTTCTGTACAGTTGATTTCAAGTTTAAAGTCGTTTTGAAGGGTCTAATCGTAATTTGGACCGACTATAGTGTTACTGACTTCCGAACAATGTAATATTTATTGAACGTTCGTGGCATAAAACGTCTAATACTTTAGCTTATGAACAACATCATGGAACAACATCTAGAAAAACATTTCTTGTGATTTTTTGATTTTCAAATTTTTGATAACATCAATTCAACAATAAATGAACTCGTTTTTGTAGAGAGCTATTCTGATCATTTTAAAAATTACAAACTCTTTATTGTACTTAAAATTTGCAAAAAAATATATATCAACCATTTTTAATGATACAACTTATGTTCCACCGCAGTGATGTCCGTTAAGATTATGTTCAACTGGTCTCTTTGTTTTACTTCGAATAAGTTTCAGAGATACAGCGTACGTTAAAAAATAAGCCTTATTTTGAACTCTTATAAAATGTCTATTGAACGAAAAACGAATTTTCTGCTAATTATTTTTTTTTTAATAAAGGCAGAAGAGTTGATTTGAACCGACTACCTCTAACATAGAAAAATAGGACGCTATGGAATAACTAAGTACTTTCAATGGATGCATAATATTTCTAGGAATTTTCCTATGTCTTCTTCGATTTTGGGATGACAAAGGAAAAAAAAACTGATCTGATACCGATTCTTGTTCCTCATATCTCAACAAGTAAAAAAGTAGCAGTCGGGTTTGCCGATATGGCGAGATTAAAATAATTTTTCACAAAATATTACTAAATCCAAAGCTTGGACCAAATCTGTTGCTCCGTCCAAGAAATATCGTGCCTACCATTTTAGCGAAAAAGTTTGAACATTTGAGTTGGAGGTGCCGAATGTAGTGGACCATCTTCGAACTTTATCCAAGACTCGCTGAAACCTTACAAAGTTGGACTAACGCAGAACCAGTCTCTAAAGTTGTCGTGCACAACTACCATTCCACATTATGGCAGTAGCTTCTACGCAGTTTTCTCGGGAAACGTGGGCTTGCCCCTGAATAAAATATAATGTCGTAACAGGGGCCCCGAACACAATCTGTTTTAAATGCTTTGATAACAGGTCTTAAACTGCGCTTTTGGAAAAAAATTAAAATTTTGTGTGGGGGTTACCCGAAATTGATCTACTTTTGTACAAAATATTATGAGGGACACATTTTGGATCCAATCGGTTTATCCGATCCGAATGGTCTAAATCTGATTAAAAACAAACTTGGGGCCTAAGAAAATGATTTGGATGAGGCACATTTTGGTCGTATGAAAATGTGCCTAGAGGCTGAGGGTATAAAAATGTAGACTGGGAAAATTGTGATTTTTGTGAAAAGAAGAATTCTTTACACGGCTTAAGAGTTTTTGTATATGTAAATGTATAGATCTTGGAGTGGGCGCTAGAATTTAATTTTAGAAGAATTCAAGACTGGTTGTCATAGTTTTGCTTGCTTCTAAACAATTTAGGAAAATATCCACGATAGGAAACCAGAATTTCTCTAAGAGGAGACATACGATTGGACGCCAAAATTGGTATACGGACAGATGCATTTAGGGAAACAACTACAATTGGTTTTTTTATGAAAACAACAACGATTGGAATATTAATACAAACATAATCGTGATTAGGATTCAGAAGTTGCCCATTAACATACCACTCTTGGTCAATTAACAAACCCACGTCTTGGTGCTAGAATTTGTATTTTAACAGACCGTCGCACAGTGCGAAATTTGGGAAGCTTAGTGGAACTTTAAGGGATTTTCAAAGTACATGTAATTAATTAAACTTTTATTGAATTCGTTAGCTAAGTACTCCACTGTAAATGGTCCATACTCAGTTTGCCAAATTACTCCACGAAACGACTAAAAAATGCACTTAAAGTTGCACTTTTGTTTAATATTTTTTTTTTGTAAGAAATGTATTTTTGATTCATTAAAAAAATGGAGTGGCGCGGATAAATGGTAAGTCAGTATGCTATGATTTATTTTTCTTAATATTTTACAAAACAATTATGATATTTTACACTTTAAAACAATGCAAAAAACCCTTATTGTTTTGGTGCAATTTTAGTCGGAAAGAAGTGATTTTTTTAAGTTTTCAAAATTATAATTTTTATTTTCCGTGGACATTTAAAAAGTGAGTTCCGTACATTCACGTGTTAAGATATATATAATCTGAAAGACTGGATTCTCCTCTGTTCGCAAAGCTATAAAACTGCTGCGGTATCGCGCGGTCTTTGGAGATATTCAAGATTTTCTAAAAAGACTTCGGGAATTTCATTCAGTTGCATTTTCCAAAAGTGGAAGGTAAACGCGACAATGAACGCCATTGTTGACTGTGTTTTGAAGAAATGGACTCACTAATTCTAACAATGATAATTTATGTAAAATTAAGAAACCTCTCGCAATTTTTCATACTTTTGTCCTCTAAATGTTGGTGATTTACATATAGTGCAACATTTTTAGATGCTGCGGTGCAAATACCAAAATACGTTAAAAATTGTAATGCAGTGCAGACCTGAACTTGATCTGAAAGACATTATTAACACAATTAATGGTACAGACCTGCTGAATGGACCAATAAACATTATAGATACAAATGAAAACAAAAAATATTGACATTTTACTCCTTAATAGATGTGTAGGGTTGTGGGGCTTCACCCAGAAGTGGACCTATGTTGACAGCTTTTGTGTGAGGAGGTTTTTTATTATTAAAATTTACATTTGCATCAAAATCGGCTGCAATTTTTGTCTTAAACCTTAAAAATACCCAATATGAGGGAACCCGGCAATTGGGGGCTATTCCAAAACGCGAACCTATATTGAAAATATTTTGTACATAAATTTTCTATCCGCTGAAAACTCAATATACCAATTTGCATCAAAATCGATTGAAAAATGAATGTAAACGTTAAAACGGCAGCCACCGTTACATGAGCGCTACAGGAAACCGCGGGTCTATGTGGCCCAATTTGAGCCCAACACTATCCACTAATATAAGAAACATTTGTGCAAAATTTTAGGAATCTACACTTTTTCCTTTAAAAGTTATTAGTAAAGTTCCGCTAAAGTGCTCATATTTTGCACTGTGTGTCGTGTGGAAAATATACTAACACTGTGCGTAATTTTTTGGGTCATGGAAAATTGACTATATTCTGACACCGCAGCGTGATTGAAGACCAACAAAGAGGACATGCGTTTCGGCGTTTTCCCCATCACTTTCACAACTCCTAAAATCTATCTGTCCATACCAAATACAAGTGGATGACGCCATGATGTCCCAACGTTCCCTCTGCATGGATCAATTCTCTAATAAATTACTCAAAAAATTAGAGTGAAGAATTGAAGCTGTAATTTTAAACTTTTGTTCAAAGGAAAGGATCTAAAGACCTGGATACAGAAGAAGCCTTTATTTATTTATTCTTTATTTATTCTTTTATTTTTATTATGTCAGAAATAAAGCAAGGCAAGGAAGTCAGACGACAAGGCCTTAAACATTCCATGGACACATGCATTTAACGCAATTTTGGCCGTGTCGTTTTAGTACATTATTTCAGGAAGATTGGATTTTCTAAGAAATTTTATAGTTGTAGTATCCACAGCGCTACAACCGCTTTGGCTAAATTCTCTGTACTCAAATAAATATGTATGTATTTGTAAACAAAGAAACATTATTTTTAAGATATTTTCTTATATTTTCTAAGGTTTTCCGATTGTATTCGGTTTCTTTTGCCATTTAACTACATTGGTCTTACCGAAGTGATATCACTGAATTGAATGATACTTATATACTCTAGTTGTGATTTTAAGCCTACTTCTGAAGTATTTTGACGAGGATTTCCAATTTATACATGACACCAAAAATATTAGTAGACCCTTTGTTCTGAACATATTTATATTAACTCCTATTTATTGTTGAAAAACGCGAAAATTGGTCAAGAAGTCTTATGACATTTCAATGAAAAATAGCAGTGAAAATTATATTATCAGTAATATAAGTCTAAAACAAGGTTTATATAGTAGGTAAATAAAAAGTTTTCGCTAACATGAACTTTCAAAATTTTCGGAGAAAACTATACAGTATACAAAGATCGGCATGCATCGGGGTGACAGGGGCAATGAGAACTTGTCCGGCTGAAGCCCTCAATACAATGATGCATATAGTGCCAATAGATCTACACATCAAAGCAACTGCGGCCTGCAATGCTGCAAGGCTACGTGCTCTAGGAACGTGGAGAGACAGAGCTTACGGACATGCCTGTGTGCTTCTCAAACTACCAAGAAAAATAGCAACTAATGCTGATTACTGCACACCTGCAATAACTTTTGATCAGCCTTTTAAAGTTAAATTTCCAAGCAGGAAAGAATGGAAAAATAGAACTCTACTGACGGGGTACGACATCAGTGTATACACGGACGGCTCTAAGATGAATTGTGGAGTCGGCTCTGGTGTCTACTCGGAAGAAGCAAACATATCTAAATCCACAAAGCTACCTGAAGATTGCAGTGTTTTTCAGGCGGAGATACTGGCTATAAAGGAAGCTTGTAATATACTTCTACAGCACCCCTCACCAAACTCAATAGGAATTTTTGTCGACAGTCAAGCGGCGCTCCTAGCATTGAAGTCAAACATTGTCTCATCAAAGCTGGTGAAGGAATGTAAAGAAGAACTTGCTAAGCTAGGGCTTCTGGCCAGAGTAGTTCTTACTTGGATCCCAGGTCATAAGGGTATTGTTGGAAACGAAAAAGCAGACGAACTAGCTAGAGCGGGATCTGCCTCTAACGAACTTCCAAGGGCGTCAGTCGCAACACCAATGGGAGTAGTTAAAGGGGATATCTTCAAATACTATCTTTCACAAGCAGAGATCAGATGGGACAAGACTGAAACCTGCAAAATATCAAAATCTACATGGCCACACTACAACATCAAACGTACAAAGTTCCTGATTAGCCAAAATCGACGGAACCTGGCAATACTAATTGCGGTGCTAACCGGTCATTGGGCCATTGGTAACCATGCAAAGCGCTTACATATTCCACACAATGGCTACTGTCGCAGCTGCGGAAACGAAGAAGAGGAAGAAACGGTTGAACACCTCCTCTGTTCCTGCCCTGCACAATTGCAAAGAAGATTTAAAACTCTTGGACGACCGTTCCTACACGATCTTGCTGAGACAACCGAACTAGGTCTGGGGGACCTTCTGAGGTTTGTCAATTTATCAGGCTGGATATAATTTACCAAAATATAACGGAATAACAATCTCTACCCGAGTGGTGTGGTTTTCAAAACGGTATATTTTAACATACTACCAACCAACCAACCAGGGGCCCTTCGCGTCTCTGATTCCTGGGATTGTATAATCAAAAAATCTGTGAAAATCGAGCCCACCGAGTTTGACTTGAAGTTTTTTTATGCACATTTTTGGATATTTTGGCATATAACAACCAAACCTTTAAGATTTTAGATCCAATACACAGACAAACAATTGTAGCCAAGGCAATAATTAAGAACCCTTTAGTACATCGCAAAAGCATTGGAACGGTCCTTCAGGCAGTTTCGGCTTTGAGTCTGTGAACAATTTTCGGAGAATATAGAAAAATGACCCTGTGCTACAAAAGTTTACCAGAAAAATATTCATGCGTTTTGATGCAAAAATTCTATAGTGTTGGGGTTCATAAACAACGAAAATATCGTCGGTAGTTTTGTGTCGCTTCGTTTTTTAATAACGGTAAATGTAGTCAGAAACGGGTTTTCTATACGCAGAAAAATATATGTTAGAAATACGTTTGGATCCAAAGAAATAAAAAACTTTTGCCGTCGTAATTGAGGCAGCGAATGCTAGTTGCTTCAACAAAAATCAAAGTGATTCGATGTCAGGTCTTAAAGTGAACTTATCCGAAATTTTGTGTGGGAGATACCGGATGGGGTGGACAAATATAGTCCATATTCGAACCTGATCTATATCTGGTAGATATATTAGGATGTGTAAAGTATGGACCAATTCGGCCGCTCCCTTCAAAAGTTACCGTACGAACAATTTATCCGAACATTTTTGAACTTTTGTGGGGAGGTGAGGGAGGTACCTGAAGCAGTAGACCGATATGGCTTATCTTTGAACTTAAACTATGTTTGGACAAAATGTTACTAAGGCCTAATTTTGGACCGAATCAGCAGATCCGTTGGAGAGTTATCTTGCTCTCCAACCACCTCACACGGTGTCCTAGGTGTTTTTTGCAACTTTCAGGCTGTTTTCTCAGGAAGTATGGACTTGCCCCTGATGAAACGTGTACCGTCATATGGGGGGCAGTGAATACAAGTTGGCATAACAAAAATCAAAGCGATTCGAGAGATGGCCCTAAACTGAACTTTTCCGAAATTTTGTGTGGGAGGTACCCGGAGGAGTGGACCGATTGAGTCCATATTGAAACCTTATCTAAGTCTGGTACACATTTCACGATGGCAACGTTTGGACCAAATCAATTACTCCCTTCAAGAGTTATCGTTCGCACAAATTTTCCGAACATTTTCGAACTTTTGTGGGGGATGTACCGGAAGGAGTGGACCGATATAGCCCATCTTCGAACTTAAACTAAATTTGGGCAAAATATTACGAAAGCCGAAATTTTAACCGAATCGGTTTATCCGTTCGAGAGTGCGCTCCAGCCAGCCAGACAGACGGACGGACATTGCTCAATCGACTCCAAATTGTCTGAAACACATTTCATGCAAACATTCTTGGGGTCTAAAACAATTATTTCGATGAGGCACATTTTGCCCGTATGAAAGTGTATATACACTCGTTAGCATAAATGCTGAGGGTATAAACATGCTAAAATCCGATGTCTAGTCATGACCGAATGACATCGACGGTTACACAGTCATTTAGACGATATTTGAGCAAAGCTGTCATTCAAAACTGGCACCCTCGTTAGCATAAATGCTGAGGGTATAAAAATTATATATATGATAAAAAAATATTTTTTTTATTTTTAGAACAGTTTAGGTGGAATTTGTTTTCAATTTCAACACACTTCATATTTTTATTTTATTTCGCCCCTTACTGGATTTGAACATACGAACTTCTGCTTTGTAGCCTAACACACAACATACTAGGCCACGCACACGAACATTATGGGTTGTTTCAATGTTTACATGTGCACCTCCAAGTATTCATTGGTTTTTTAACAAAAAGTACCCGGCCGGCGGTGAGCGTTGAATACACAACACTCCAATTTGTACTCGGACACACTAGCTCTGTGCCACCGTACTCATAACTTAATAAGGAGTAATTTAAGTACTTATCTTTTTTACATTACTTTGTAATGGGTTACAGAATGACTAACGGATCCGAATTTTTGCTGGGGAATAAATCAGTGTTTTCTGTATTCTTAAAGTAATAGTGCTTTTTAGTAAATTGAAACCCAATATATTTTATAATTGGACATTTTAGAATTAAATCCAAAAAGATGAATGGAAATATGTTATGGGACATAGAAAAAATCGCATTTAATATTAGTAATAACATCAATAAATTTTTCATCTACATGCATGTATGTATTTGAAATATGGTTGTACCTATTTATTACATTATATAATCATTTGATTCAGATATCGATTTCCCGCTGATGATTTTAACTTTGACAGGAGAATGTGTTTTATTTCACAACTAACGAGAAGTGTACAACGATGCTTCTACATTTTTGTTTTCTTCTTTTTAAAAGTGTGACTTTTTATACCCTCAGCATTTATGCTAACGAGGGTATATCACAAATGTTGTCAAATATTTCATATTCAATTTCAAAAAAAATGTAAAATTTTTTTTTGCGCTACATCAAAGATTTTTGGTACATTGGTTAAGAAACAAATTCCCAGTACAAATCCGTTTGCGAGCCAGTTTTTTGTTGATACGGACAAAAGTTATGGCGGTTTTATTTTCGTTAAAAAAAAAATATATATATATAAAAACGCTAATTATTTTACCGCGAGCAATTGCTACTTAAAAGTTATCTGGAAGTGGCTTGAGTTAGTAGTTTGCATACTATTTGTTAAATGTTACTCAGTACTCGCGAAATGTATAATAAATTGATAAATTATTGAATGTAAGTCAACTTGTTTCAAAATAAAGGTCCATTTACCCGCTGTAAAATTACGAAAAAATTCGTATGGAAGCAAAACTTCACGGCGAATCAAATGAGACTAAAATCTTCTTCTTCTTCTTTATTGCGTATTCGATTTTCGAATGTTAGCGATCATATTACAATTGTCAAAAAATTACATATTTATGTTTTTATAAATTATTAACAAAATAGGAAAATATATCTCTATTTCTCGCAATGCTTATTAAATTTTCGGCGTTCAGGAATTCTGTCCATTGCTGGATATTTTGAATCCATGACATTTCTTTTCTTCCTCTGGTACGTCTTCCTTCTATGTCTGCTTGAAGTATTTCCTGGAGAATGGTGTATTTACGGTTTCGCATAATGTGCCCTAGATATGCTGTTTTCCGTTTCTTTATGTTGTTTAATAATACTCTTGTTGTATTCATTCTTCGCAATACTTCAATATTTGGTACATGCAGGACCCATGGTATTTTTAGTGCTCGTCGGTACACCCACATCTCAAATGCTTCGAGTCGTTTGATATCTGCCGCTTTTAACGTCCACACTTCGACTGAATATAACAAGACTGGCCATATATACGCTTTTATGAAACGAAATTTTGTTGCAACATTTATATCATGGCTTATTAGGACTTTTTTATATTTATGAAATGCATCTCTTGCCATTTCTATGCGACATTTGATTTCTTTTGAGTAGTCCCATTGATCATTTAGTAAAACTCCCAGGTATTTGAAACTTTGTACCCTCTCAATTTGGAAATTTTGTATTTTTAAAATCAACTCGTTATGAGCGTTGTTCTTACTTATTATCATAAATTTTGTTTTGAGGGTGTTTATTTTTAGACCATACAACTCACTACTTGATGTTAGTCTATCAACAAGATTTTGTAGGCCAGATATGCTGTCGGATATTAAAGTAGTGTCATCAGCATATCTGATATTATTTAGGTAATTGTTGTTTATCAATATACCTTCTTGGATGCCATCTACTGCTTCGTGAAAAATTTTTTGGGAGTAAATGTTGAAGAGTAGTGGAGATAAAATGCATCCTTGTCGAACTCCTTTAGATATTGCTACATCTTCAGTTAAATCTCCATTTATGTTGACTTGGGCAGTCTGGTGCCAGTATAAGCTTTTAATACACCTTATCTCTTTCTCATCGATTCCAATTGCTGTGAGAATTTCCATGAGCTTATCATGCTCCACAGTGTCGAATGCTTTTTCGTAATCTATAAAGCATAAAAATACGTCTTTGTGGACATTTCTACATTTTTGAACGAGTATTTGTATGCAGAATAAAGCCTCACGGGTTCCTTTTCCTTCCTTAAAACCAAATTGAGTTTCTCCCATTTCCTTTTCACATTTCTCATATATTCTCTTCTGGATAATTTTAAGAAAAATTTTAAGAGCATGACTCATTAAACTAATGAGACGATAGTCATTGCATTTTTTGGCATGGGGTTTTTTGGTATTGTTATGAAGGTGGATTTTAGCCAATCCTGTGGGTATATACCAGTATCGTAGATGTAGTTAAACAGTTTTGTCAGTAGCTCAATGTTGCTGTTATTTAGCATTTTTAATAATTCAATTGGAATTTCATCAGGTCCTGTAGCTTTTCCATCTCGAAGGGATTTTATTGCTGATTCTACTTCATTATTTGTGATGCTGTTTCCTGTCATATAATCTGATGCATTGTTAACGTAGCTTGATCTGTTATCATCCTTAAATAGTGTTTGGATATATTCTTTCCAGATATGTTTCTTTTCTGCAATTTCAAAGACCGGTTCATTGTTGTTATTGAAAAGGACAGGATTTGGATTTGTATTCCTATATTGTCCAGATGCTTCTTTCAATTTCTTATGCAGGTTGAAATCGTCATGTAGGCTCATAAGTCTTTCAATTTCCTGACATTGAGTATTTAGGTGATTATTTTTAGCATTACGTATCTCTCTTTGAATTTCTCTATTTAGTTCCCAGTATTTTTCGTAATCTTTATTTTTAAATGCTCTTCTTTCATCCATTAGCTGCAGTATTTCTTGAGTCATCCAAGTTTTGGTCTTTGGTTTTATAAAATTGCCTAGGGTGTTTCTGGCTATTGAGTTTATAGTATTCTTTACATTATTCCATATATTTTCTATATCTTCGCTGTCGACATTATTAAGCTCTGTATTTAGTTTTGTACATACATCCGATTTTAGTGTTTGGTTTTGAAGTTTTCCTAAGTCAAGTTTTTTACTTTGTGCCTTTTTAGAATGAGTTTTTAGTTTTATGCGTATCTTTGCCATTAAAAGGTTATGATCAGATGGTACATCAGCACTCGGATATGTTGAGGCCTTCCTAATTGATGAGCAGTGTCGCCTGTTGATAAGAATGAAGTCTATTTGGTTTCTAATGATGTTGCCAATTCTGTCCTGTGGAGATTTCCAAGTGTAGAGCTTTCTTGGCGGTAGAGTGAAAAGTGTATTTGCTATCTTCATGTTGAATTCTTGACAGAATTGAATGAGTCGTTCGCCTCTTTCATTTCTTTCGCCCAATCCATATCGTCCTGTAACACCAGTTACTTCACCTCTCCCTACTTTTGCATTAAAATCACCTTGGATGATATTTATATCATGTGGTTTTGTAAGTTTAACAAGACTTTCTATTTCATCATACAACATTTCTACTTCTTCATTGCTTCTGTCTGATGTGGGAGCATATACTTGAATTATATTGATGTTGAGCGGCCTTGCTTTTATTTTGATCATCATGGTCCTATCTGACTTTGGAAAAAATCCTACCTCGCTTTTGGAAATGTTCCCTCTAATGATAATCCCAACACCATTCCTATGATTCTTGTTCGAATTTCCAGAGAAGAAGATTTTGGCACCATGGGATACGAATTCCGAAACATTCGGCCACCAGGTTTCGCATACACCTAGGATATCTATATTCAGTCTTTCCATTTCGGATATTGTGTTGCTTAGTTTGCCTGACTCATAAAGGCTTCTAACATTCCAAGTACCAATGTTAAGCGTCGTTTTAGTTTTACCTCCGGGGATTCTTAGCACCCTCGAGTTACCGGAGATTGAGGGCCATATGTTTGTTTCTGCATTCATTGTAATATGGTTTTCAAGGGATAATACATCAGTGATTTCCCCTTATCTTCTGATGGGTTGTAAGTTTTCCGTCCTCGTTTCAGCCGCTCTTCTTAGAGTACAGACGCTGTTTGCAGCCGCCCACTGTGGAAACAGACACCGCTACCTGTTGGTCCGCGAGAGGTATTTGATTTCCCTCTTACCACCCATATCTGGGAAGCATTCCCCTATCCGCCACCTGGGGACGCGTCCTCTAGGGGTTACAGGCTCCCCCGAGGACTAAAATCATACAGATTGGTATTATAGTTTCGATGTCACAGCCAAAATAAACACATATTTTGGTTAAAAAAAATAATTTTTTGTTTGAAAAAATATTTTTTCACATTCATTATCTATATCTATCTATATATATATAAAATTCTTCTGTCACGGTGTTCGGCTTTGAACTCCTCCGAAACGGCTGGACCGAATTTGATGAAATTTTGTATGTGGAGTTTGTAGGTCTGAGAATAGGTTTTTAACTACTTTTTATAGTGGTCAATGGAGTGACCAGGGTACCTCCCACACAAATTTTTTTAACAAAACGTGAAATCGTGAAAAATTTTTTGCAATGTTATGGTAATTATTACCCTGACCCTGAATGATCATCGCGGAAGTGAAATATCGCGGTCCACATTTTTTTCTCAAAAATGTATAATTGCAGATAATATCCGTAATGTTAGTACGCGTGTCTTTAAAAGCGCTATAAAAACTGGCTTCAATAAGTTAGACATTGCGGTCAACTTCACAATTTTCACAGTAAAATTCCGATAATTTGAAATGGCACTTGACCAAAATTCCAAAACAATCGATTGGGAAATCAGCCAAAGTTCTTCAAAATATCGAAATAACAGCTTTCAATGCAAATTCTCATAGTATAACGGGAAGTAGTGGTCTCGGGTGACCTCCCCCACAGCTGTTTTGACAAAACGTGAAATTTCAGATATTATTATTGGTAATTGGTGGTTGGTGTGTTGGTAGTAGAAATCCGTTGTAGAAAAAAGTTGTAGTTGTAAATGTTTATACCGGGACCTCAAAAACGGGCGAGCAACGCGGGCCGGGTCAGCTAGTCTAGTATAAAATTTTGGAAAAAATTGTTTTTGCTTAAATCTCCTATTAAAATATACGGATTTTGCGTTATAGACATTCATATAAAAGCTTTCCTATTGAGGAAGATAATTGCGTTGCTGAGGATATATCTCAAGGCTTCTGAAATGGAAATAGAGGTCACATAACCAATTTTAATTTATATGCATTTTAAAATACGTGCAAATCGCGTAATTATCAAAATCATTTTGACCGCATGTGATTTTCATGTACAGCAAGACCATATATTTTAATTTGTATATATTTTTGGAAATTTAATTTGGAGGCTAAGATGTAGCATCGGCTGCATCTTACCATTAAAAAAAACCTATAAAATATCGCTAATTTGCGCAGAGTGCATACAATTTTTGTCCGCATCCGATTTCAGTGTCCACCATGAAAATCTACATCGATATATATCTATTTCAAGGTGATCAATCAAGAACCGTGGATGTAGCATCCCACACTATTTTTTGGGATACAATGAATGTAGCTCCCTTTTCATTGAAGTTTTCAAACCTCTCTTTCCGCTAAAACGAAGATGCTGTACTAGTTGTTTCATTGCAGTGGAAACGAACCGCAGAAAACGCGATAAAGTACGCGGTATTTTCAAAAACATTTTTGTGATTTTTCTACTTTGGAATTTCTCGTAACTCGCGTTTTAATAGATGGATTTTCACGGGGAATCATTTATTGGATCCGGAACGTTAAAAACTAAAATGTGCAATCAAGAACGAGGAATTCGAATGACAATTGTAAAAATTAGGCCCGAAAAATATGATTTTTAGAAAAATGTTCGCACAAAATTTCCGTATTTGGATGCAGATATCTATGAAGCTGTGTAGACTACATTCACGACACATATATCAAATAGCGCAGAATCGCGAGTTATACAATCCTATATACATATTTTTTTTAAAAAACCTCTTTGCGGAATGAAATTCATTGAAATTCTGGCTTCAAAATGTCAGCATCATTTAATGGTAGAAGCAGATGAAATATTGAAAAATAATACATTAGGGATATGATTCTTATTTAGTTTGCTTCTACTTTTACTTTGACAGGAAACTCGTGGAAAGTGTGGTTTAATCACAAATCGAGAGAAAACAAAAAAAGACACGTTGGCTTCAACCCATTTTTACCTATTTTTATACCCTACACCACTATGTGGGGAGGGTATTATAAGTTGGTTTTGGCCAAAAAGTTTGTAACGCATCGAAATATTGGTCGTAAACCCATACTTATATATACCAAAATGAATGTCTCGACGAGCTGAGTCGATCTGGCTATGTGTGTCCGTCCGTCAGTCCGTCCGTCTGTCCGTCTGTCCATCTAAACCTTGTAATCACGCTAGAAGTCGCAATTTTGATCGGATCGTCACGAAATTTTGGATGTTGATGGGGGTCCCGGAGGGGAAGAAGCCTATTGATTTTGGTGATGGTCGGATAATATTTAGGGGTCGGAATGGGCAAAAAACTTATGTGGATAAAAAGACAACGTTTTTTTCCAAAGCGAATATCTCAGCTTCTATACGGGGTATACCAAAAGCAAAACCTGACAATAAAAGTAGAAAATATCACCTTTCTAATGATGTAAAGTAGGTTCTCGTAGGTGACCAAACAACGAA
Organism: Musca autumnalis; assembly: GCF_047663935.1. Classification (NCBI taxonomy): domain Eukaryota; kingdom Metazoa; phylum Arthropoda; class Insecta; order Diptera; family Muscidae; genus Musca; species Musca autumnalis. The sequence goes on from NW_027411755.1 coordinate 235,468,343, forward strand.
GATATCACAATAGTCGCAAATAAAACCCAACTTTTCATCTTTGCGATTTTAATTATAATGACGATTATCACAGCTTTGGCTGGGGACTTTCCAAAAGCAAAGCCTGGCTATGAAGGTAGAAGATCCCATCTTTACAACGATGTAAACTAGGTCGTCGTAGGTGACCAAATAACGGAGATTTCGTAATAGTCGGTAATACATCCCATTTTTCCACCTTTTTGGAAATCACGCTACAGGTCGCAATTTTGATCGGATCGTCACGAAATTTTGAGGGTTAATGGGGGTCACACAGATGAAAAAGCCTCTTGATTTTGGTGATGGTCGGATAATATTTAGAGGTGGTAATGGGCAAAAAACTTATTTGGAGAAAAAGACAACGTTTTTTCCTAAGCGAATATCTCAGCTTCAATATGGGGTATACCAAAAGCAAAACCTGACAATAAAAGTAGAAAATATCACCTTTCTAATGATGTAAAATTGGTTCTCGTAGGTGATCAAACAACGAATATATCGTAATAGCCGCTAATACAACACAACTTTTCATTTTTGCGGTTTTAATAATAATGACGAATATCACAGCTTTGGTTCGGGACCATCCAAAAGCAAAGTCTGACAATGAAAGTAAAAAATCCCATCATTACAATGATGTAAAGCAGGTTGGCGTAGGTATCCAAATAACGGAGATATCGCAATAGTCGGTAATACATCCATTTTTCCACTTTTTTGGAAATCACGCTACAGGTCGCAATTTTAATTGGATCGTCACGAAATTTTGGGTGTTATTGGGGGTCCCACAGAGGAAAAAGCCTATTGATTTTGGTAATGGTCGGATATTATTCAGGGGTCGGAATGTGAAAAAAAACTTATTTGGAGAAAAGGCCAATGTTTTATTTCAAAGCGAATATCTCTCTTTTGTAAGAGGTATATCGAAAGCAAAAGCTGACAAGGAAAGTAGAAAATATCACCTTTACAACGATGTGAAGTAGGTTGTCATAGGTGGTCAAACAACAGAGATATCGCAATAGTCGGTAATGCATCCCTTTTTCCATTTTTGTGCAATCACACTACGAAATTGTGATCGGATCCTCACGAAATTTTGGGGGTTGATGGGGGTCTAACAGAGAAAGAAGCCTATTGATGGTTGGCATACATCCCACTTTTCCATTTTTTATTTGGGTTGTACTGTCGATGCACTTAAATGCGTTTCAAAAAAATTGACCTGTGTTAATGAAGACATTCAGAGCAAAGGCGCTAAGCTATCCCAATTTTAATATTTTGAATTTTATTAGTCAAAAGCTTATAAACGGGGAGAGTGGTGTAGGGTATTACATAGTCGGCCACGACCCGACTATAGCCTTGGCTCACTTGTTTAACATAAATATAGCCACAGCTTTCAGACAAATTAACTTTTGATGTCAATATTTTTTGTCACATCCAAAAACATCTTATTTTAGCCAAAAACATTTAATTTGTAAAATATACAATCACAAGTCGCGTGTTCTAAAAGGGTAAAACTTGGCTTCAACTATGTTAAATTTTCAAAAATATTGGTGATATACACTTTCATACAGGCAAAATGTGCCTCATCGAAATTATGGTTTTAGAACCCAAGTATGTTTGGACGAAATGTGTTTCAGATAATTTGGATGGACAATTTGTGCCCACGATAACCCTTGACCATACTTTGCACATCGTGACATTTTTACCAGACTTGGATGATGTTCCAATAAGGACTCAATCGGTCCACTCCTTCGGGTACCTCCCACACAAAATTTAGGAAAAGTTTAAGACCAGCTCTCGAATCGCTTCGGTTTTTATTGTAACATCTTGTATTCACCGCCCCCCCCCCCCCCCCCCCCCCATACGACGGTATAAGTTTCATCAGGGGCAAGTCCATACTTCCTGAGAAAATAGCCTGAAAGTTGCAAAAAGCCCCTATAACACCGTGTGTAGTGGATGGAGCGCAAGATAACTCTCGAACAGATCTGTCCAAACACAGTTTAAATTTGAAGATAAGCCATATCGGTCCACTCTTCAGGTACCTCCCCCACAAAAGTTCAAAAATGTTCTGAAAAATTGTGCGCACTATAACTCTTGAAGGGAGTGACCGATGTTATAGATCAGGTTCGAATATGGACTATATTTGTCTACTCCTTCAGGTACCTCTCACACACACAATTTCGGATCAGTTCAGTTTAAGACATGCTCTCGAATCACTTTGATTGTTGTTGAAGCGATTTGCATTCCCTACCTCCATTACGACGGTAAAAGTTTTGTCAGGTGCAAGTCCATATTTCTTAGGAAAACAGCCCGAAAGGTGTAAAAATCCCTATGTCAACATATGTGGCTGTCGGAGAGCACGATAACTCTCGAACTGTTCAACCTATATGGTCCAACATTTAGTCTTCGTCATATTATATTCAAACATAGTTTCATGGTCCACAACTTCCGGTACTTCTCCCCAATATTTAAAAAATGTCACTAAAATGCTAGGACGATATCACTTGAATAAGGCAACCAATTTGGTCCAAACTTTGGATCTCCTAATATTTTGTAAAAATTTAGTTTAACTTCTAAAATGGCCTATATCGGTCCTCCCGAATGGTACCTCCCCCACTAAAGTTCAATATTTGTGTCTTAGTGCAGTTAATTCTTAATCCCCATTTTTGTCGGCAAATTCGAATGTCCAAAACGGGCCACAAAATTCTGAAGAGACCTTAAATACATTCGATCTGTCCTTAGGTGAAAGTTTCACTTCACATTGGCTGAGGGTATATATCTGTCGGCAAAGCCCACTGACACTTTTTTTCTTGTTTTTGGGCAAGTCCATACTTCCTGAGACGACGCCAACTAAACTGACTACTGCCTAAGATAACCCTCGAAGGGACAAACCGGTTTGGACATCATTTTGTTCATCGTATTATTTCTTAGAGACTTGGATTACGTCCGAAAATGCGCTTCATCGGAACACTATTCGGCTGCCTCCCACACACATTTTGGAAAGAGTACCGTTGAAGGACTCGTCTCGGATTGTTTCAATTGTTTTTTGCATTTTTTGTCTTTATGGCAAATTCTTCTTGGGAAATTGGCAGAAAATTAAAAAAAAACATAGAGACGTCCGAGCCTGAGGGTATATCGCCGTCGGCAAAGCTGACTGATACTTTCTAACTTGTTTTAATAATATGTAGCGAAAAATCCCAGATTGATAATTCTAAAATACGGGAAATAATAAGTTACGTTTGTAGTAATGACGGCGTATATTTGTATGTATGTATGTGTGTGTGTATGTATGTATGTATGTTCTATATCTCTGGTATGTTAATGCTAAACTATTTCGCAATCATATAAAATAAATTCCTTGGAAAATATTGCCCAGGTGTAGTGGAGTAGGGTATCACATGGTCGGCCCTGTCTGACTATAAACCTCTCTTACTTGTTGTTTGGTACCCAATGTTTTCTTCTGTCTTAATAATTCTGTTCCTACGTTGCAGTTAAATATCTAATACCAAGTATTTTTTAAGAATTTTCCGACAACAAAAACGTATAATAGATCATAAAGCTCGATTAAAAAAATTAAAAAAATTAATCTTAAAAAATGATCTTCGCCTAAAAAGGCAAAAATTTTCAAAACGTATATAGTTATTTTAGGTCTCGCCGCCCATTTTTAATCGGGGTTTAAAAATGTTAAATAGCCCGTTTTTGAAAAAAAAAAAACGAAAATGCCGTTTAACCAAATCCCCTAAAGTGGGATCGTCTTATTGTTGGCAACACATAGTTGTAAAAGCTTTCGACTATGTAGCTATTAAAAATATTCCTTAACATAACATCTTGATAACAACTACAAGGAGTAAAAGTTTATACACATGTCCGTGGTTGCTGCCTTATAAAAATATGCTATCTCAATACATTTAATATCCTGCGATAGCTATTATTTTATGGCATAATAATATTGGTAACCTCTTACATACATTTTGGTTTGTATATTTTTTGTTGCACACAAAAATTGTCTGTTTCTGTGTGTGTTGGTATGTTCGTGTTTGTGTAAATAATTTATCCTGGTCCATTAAAAGATTAAAAGTTAAGTCGTTTTGTTAGTTCGTTTCTCCTTCCGTTTTACTATAAAGCTAACTACCAACCAACCAACCTACCCATCGGGCAATGTTCTGTAAATTCTGGTAACATTTCAGTTCTCATTTGCTTTACTGACTGAATGTCTGTTCGGTTGGTTGTCGCACTGCTGCTGCTGCTTGCTTGCATCCCAGTTAATAGACTCTGAAACGGCTTTTTAACGGCTCTACTGCATAAGCGGATTTTACGAGCATTTGGTAAATGCATATTTTATGACCTCGTAAAACAGAGAAATAATCACAACGAGAGGCTTTTAAAACACAAACGAAACACAAAATAACTTTCATTAAATCGTAAAAACAAAATAAAAACACAGTAGCAGCAACAACAACGACATTGTCAAAAGTTTCTTGAACTGCATTCAATTGCCGTAGTGTTCAGTAGGACGGTGGAAGATGGGGAGTAGGGAGGTCGTGAAAACTTCTCTGTAAGATTAATTAAATTTAATTGCAGCAGCCATCGAAAACACAAGACCGCCATTTTGTATATATTGCTTAATCTTTATTTGGTACAAATAATAGGAATATAAATGATTGTCTACAGAGCAATATTCAATGATGTTTATGGACCTTGAAAGATGCAATAAAACTGGAAAACAATACAAAGGAAGAATCTTGCCGTGGTGGATATCTCAACGCTTCCAACATCCAATATTGGAACAATTATTTTACATTCGCTTAAATACAAGTTAAATGCTCATGAAATAATATACCTTTCACTTGGAATTCAATCCCACGGCGACGGATTCTTCAACACCGGGTTGACCCAGAACCACATAACATCCGTCGCCAATCCAGCGGCTGCCAGCTCAAATGTATTATGTTTGTATTTGTATCGTTCGTCTGCATTGGTAGCAGCATGTCCCTTAATGCTTGGTGCGATTTTTGTTGGCCCGTGCCTGGACGAAAGAAATTCCAGGACAGCTATAGTTTGCCACATACGTATACTTCCACCACACTCAGCCTACGGTGAGTGGGTACGTCGGGAGTGGGTACGTCCTAAGAGGTTTCTCTGGACTCGACAAACTGAGGGCTCCCAATAAATCGTCATCGTCATCAGAATACAATACAGTCCCTCCATCAGTAAACTCAACAGAACTTAACACCTGAAAATGCAAATTTTTATACCCTCAGCATTTATGCTAACGAGGTTATATACACTTTCATACGGGCAAAATGTGCCTCATCAAATTATGGTTTTAGAACCCAAGTATGTTTGCGCAAAATCAGTTTCAGACAATTTGGAGTTGATTTAGCCATGTCCGTCCGTCTGGCTGGCTGGCTGGCTGGAGCGTACGATAACTCCCGAAGGGATCTACCAATCCGGTCCAAAATTTGGCTTTCGCAATATTTTGTCCAAACTTACTTCAAGTTCGAATATGGGTGATATCGGTGCACTCCTTCCGGTATCTCTCCCACAATCGTTCGAAAATATTCCGAAAATTTGTGCTCACGATAACTCTTGAAGGGAACCGATTTGGTCCATTCTTTGCACATCGTGAAATTTCAATCAGACTAAAATAAAGTTCCAGTATGGGCTCAATCGGTCCATTCCTTCGGGTACCTCCTACACTAAATTTCGGAAAAGTTTAGTTCAGGAGGTGCTATCGAATCGCTTTGATTTTTGCTGTAGCAACTTGCATTCACTGCCCCTTATATGATGGTACAAGTTTCATCAGGGGCAACTCCATACTTCCTCAGAAAAAAAATCCCCTGTGACACCGTGTGTAGTAGTTGGAGCGCTAGATAACTCTCGAACGGATTTGCCGATTCGGTCCAAAATTTTGGCCTCCGTAATATTTTGTTCCAATTTAGTTTAAGTTGGAAGATAAGCCATATCGGTATACTCCTTCTGTTACCTCCCCCACAAAAGTTCAAAAATGTTCGGAAAAATTGTGCTCACGATAACTCTTGAAGGGAGTGACCCATTTGGTCCATACTGTACACATCCTACTATATCTACCAGATATAGATCAGGTTCGAATATGGACTATATTTGTCCACTCCTTCGGGTACCTCCCACACAACGTTTCGGATAAGTTCACTTTAAGACCTGGTCTCGAATCACTTTGATGTTTGTTGAACTTGAATTTGCTGCATCAATTACAACGGTAAAAGTTTTATCAGAGGCAAGTTCATACTTCTTTAGAAAACAACCCGAAAGGGGTACAAAAACCCTATGGCACCATATGTAGTGGCTGGAGAGCACGATTACTCCCGAACCGATCAACCAATTTGGTCCAAATTTTGGATCTCCTAATCTTTTGTCCAAATTTAGTTTATTATCTAAAATGGTCCATATAGGTCGTCTTCTTAGAGTACATCTTCACAAAAGTTCAACGTTTGTGCCTAAGTGCCGTTAAGGCTCTGTTCGAAGATCGTTTTTAAATGTATACCGATGGTGTTCGTTGTGGTCCTGTTTATAACGATATTATGTTTTCCGTGGACAAGTCCATGCTTCCTGGCATACTGGTCTAAAATTTATACGATCTATCGAAAATATATATATATGACTCCCTAACTAAGATCCACTTCCATAATGGACTCTGTCGGCCCATTCCTTCAAGTATCTCCTCCGCAACACTTTTTAACTTTAATCCTAATCAAAGTTTTTGTCGGCAAGTTCAAATGTCCAAAATGGGCCACAAAATTCTGAAAAGATCCCAGACCCGCCTCCCCCCACACACAAAAAATTACTTTACAGTTAAAGACCACCTCTCAAATCGTTTTGATTTCTGTTGAAGCAACTTGTATTAGCCTCCCACATTACGACGGTACAAGTTTGTTCAGGGGCAAGTTCATACTTCCTAAGAAAATTGTCTGAAAGCTGTAAAAACCTGCTATGGCACAATGTGGAGTGGATAGAGCTCACGATAACTTTCGAACGGATAAACCGTTTCGGCCCCAAATTTGGCAGTCGTAATATTTTGCGCAAAATAAACACAAGTTCTAAGATGGACCATATCGGTCCACTGCTTGGGGTACCTCCCCCATAAAAGTTGACAACTTTTCGCTAAAATTGTGCGCACGATAACTCTCGTAATATTTCTACGAGATATAAATTCGGTTAGTATATGGACTATACATTTCAACTCCTTCGGGTACCACCCACGCAAAATATCGGAAAAGTACAGTTTAGGACCTCATCTCAAATCGTTTTGATTTTTCTTGCAACATGTTGCGCTCATAGCCCCTATACTTCTTGAGAAAAGACCCGAAATCTGTAACAAAAAACCCCTACGGCCAGCATTTGTAGTGACTGGTACCCACGACAATTCTGCATTTGAAGGTTCTGCTTATAGGTCCACTCCTTCTGGTATCTCCCTCACCAAAGTTGGTACACATCAAATGGAACTCCCGAGATCTCATAAATGGAGCAAACGATTTTGGTCAAAACTTTGGATCTCGAAATACTTTGTCCAAACCCAGTTTATGTTCAAGGATCCTTTGTAAATTGTTAGCTCTAGGTTTTGTTCGCCCCTACCAGAATTGACAGAAAGTGCTACAGTTCGCCATACAAAACCATCGTGTCATCTGCTCTGGCAATGACGTCACATTACAACCCGTTCTTTCTCTTGGGTCGGACCATCTCACAGTGGTGGCACTTACATGGGGAGGTGCGACAAAAATTCATCTAGATTATGTATCGAACTGAAATTTGTATCAATGGGTCATGGTGGCCTAAGAACACTCTAACAAAAATATTACAATTCCAGGTCCAATGTTTTGCGTGGTTTCCATGTAACAAATTATCCTGATTTGAAGTATTTTTTGAACTTTTGTGGGGGAGGTACCCGAAATAGTGGATCGATATGGCCCATTTTCGAACTTAAACTAAGTTTGGACAAAATATTATAATTGTTTTCCAAACATCCCAGAAGGGACAAGAGAGACTTCTCTCATATCAATGAGTGCATCCTGATTCATATTAGCTCAATGATATTATTACGATACCCAAAATTTGGTTGGAATCGGTTGAGCTTTTCGAGAGTTATCGTGCGCACCAGTCAGTCAGTCAGAGAGACAGACTGACTGACGGACATGGCTAAATCGACTCCAAATTGTTTGAAACGAATATCGTCCAAACATACTTGGGGTCTATAACCGTTATTTCTATGAAGCACATTTTTGGTCGTATCAAAGTGTATATTCTAGGTCGGGCGATTTGTATGGGAGGAAAAAAACCTTAATAGGACCTTCACGTTTGTGATTCCTGGGATAGAACTGAGCAAAAAAGTCCACTAGACCATAGGTCTACGATGAAAATCGAGTCTCCCGATTTTGACTTTAAGTTTTTTCCACGTTTTTTGACATTTTGGCATATAACGGCCAAACCATTGAGATTTTCGATCCAACACTAAGACCAAAATTGTAGCCAACACAATAATTAAGAACTCTCAGAACGCTTGTATTTTTTTCTGGTCAACTTTTGTACCACAGCGCCGTTTATCGGCATTTTCCGAAAAGTTTGCACTTTCCCAAGGTCAAAACGGCCTGAAGGAGCACTCTAATGCTTTTGCGATGTATTAGAGAGTTCTTTATTACTTTCTTAGCAACAATTCTTGTCTTTGTATTGGATCGAAAATCTCAATGGTTTGGCCGTTATATGCCAAAATGTCAAAACGTGGATAAAAAACTTAAAGTCAAAATCGGGAGGCTCGATTTTCACCGTAGACATATGGTGTAAAAAAGTACACCTCAGTTCAATCCCAGGAAACAGAAACGCGAAGGCCCCATTAAGGTTTTCAGATCGCCCCGGCCTATTATATACCCTTTCTAGCCTAAAGACTTAGGTTATAAAAATATAAAATCAACACCTAAAAACCGACCTGTACTTTTGGTTATAATTGCCAAAGTCGCAAAATATCTAAACACTTCATTTTGGTACTTGTGGCTAATATTGCATGTGCTTGGAAAGTAATTACAACTTTAAGGAAATCCATACATCTGTGTTATATATTTTCATTTTGACCTATAACATATCTAAAATATGGTAATCTTTGCAAATTGGAGGAATTGTTATAAGTAGGAAAACAACGCTTAAGAAATTTACTAAATCAATCAACTTTAATTAATAGTCCTTTGTTTCAGAAACTCGCTTATACTATAACAATTTTTTTCAAATTTAAAAAAAAAATCTCCAAATTAGTCATGTTTGTAAGCCTTTTTCCCCTTGAGGACCGATTGCAAAAATAAGTTGAGTTTCGAATAATTTGAAACCTTTAGAAGCGATTTGCATCTTTAAATTTTTATACCCTACACCACTATGTGGGGAGGGTATTATAAGTTGGTTTTGGCCAAAAAGTTTGTAACGCATCGAAATAATGGTCGTAGACCCATACTTATATATACCAAAATGAATGTCTCGACGAGCTGAGTCGATCTGGCTATGTGTGTCCGTCCGTCTGTCCATCTAAACCTTGTAATCACGCCACAGGTCGCAATTTTGATTGGATCGTCGCGAAATTTTGGATGTTGATGGGGGTCCCGGAGGGGAAGAAGCCTATTGATTTTGGTGATGGTCGGATAATATTTAGGGGTCGGAATGGTCAAAAAACGTATGTAGATAAAAAGACAACGTTTTTTTTTCCAAAGCGAATATCTCAGTACGGGGTATACCAAAAGCAATACCTTACAATAAAAGTAGAAAATATCACCTTTCTAATGGTGTAAAGAAGATTCTCGTAGGTGATCAAACAACGAAGATATCACAATAGTCGCTAATACACACACACACATTGTTCCACAACATCCCATACGGGACAAGGGAGACTTCTCTCATATCAATGAGTGCACCCCGATTCATATTAGCTCAATGATATGGGACCTACTGTTTATCGCCGAGTCCGAACGGCGTGTCTAAAGACACCACTTGTAGAGAAGTTTTACAAGGCTGAAATACTCAGGAAATGTCGCCACCATTACTGAGGGGTATTTTGCCACCGTTGAAAAATGTTTGATGTTGCCTGGCCGGGGAATCGAACCACCGACCTTCTGTGTGCAAGGCGGGCGTGCATACCATTGCACCACGGTGGCACCGCTAATAAAACCCAAATTTTCATTTTTGCGATTTTAATTATAATGACAAATATCACAGCTTTGATTGGGGACTTTCCAAAAGCAACGCCTGGTTATGAAAGTAGAAGATCCCATCATAACAATGATGTAAACTAGGTCGGCGTAGGTGACCAAATAACGGAGATATCGCAATAGTCGGTAATACATCCCATTTTTCCACTTTTTTGGAAATCACGCTACAGGTCTCAATTTTGATCGAATCGTCACGAAATTTTGAGGGTAAATGGCGGTCACACAGATGAAGAAGCCTATTGACTTTGGTGATGGTCGGATAATATTTGGGGGTCGCAATGGGCAAAAAACTTATTTGGAGAAAAAGACAACGTTTTTTCCTAAGCGAATATCTCTGCTTCAATATGGGGTATACCAAAAGCAGAACCTGGTCATGAAAGTAGAAAATATCTTTTGATTCTTGATAATGGTCGGATATTATTCAGGGGTCGGAATTTGACAAAAAAAAAATATTTGGAAAAAGACCAACGTTTTATTTCAAAGTTAATATCTCCCTTCTGTAGGAGGTATATCGAAAGCAAAACCTGGCAAGGAAAGTAGAAAATATCACCTTTACAACGATGTGAAGTAGGTTGTCATAGGTGGTCAAACAACCGAGATATCGCAATAATCGGTAATGCATCCCTTTTTCCATTTCTTGTGCAATCACACTACGAAATTTTGATCGGATCCTCACGAAATTTTGGGGGTTGATGGGGGTCAAACAGAGAAAAAAATTGACCTGTGTTAATGAAGACATTCAGAGCAAAGGCGCTAAGCTATCCCAATTTTAATATTTTGAATTTTATGAACAGGGGTAGTGGTGTAGGGTATCACATAGTCGGCCCCTACCAGACTATAGCCTTGGCTCACTTGTTTAAAATAGTGACATAATTTTTTAATTTTGTTTATCTAATGTGCATCTCCCTATAATCGTGTCCATTAGCAGATCGCAGACCGACTCCATCACTTCTAAACGCCACTCTTTCATGGGAAATCTACCGATTCAGAGAACTGTCCGATGCTTTGGATGTTCAGGGATCTCAGAGTCAGTTAACTGACACTAGAAAATTACAGATTGGTCGGTGAGCAGATGGTTAAGTCACTCTCGATCCCCGGAAAGAAGAAGTACAGGACTTAAGTCACGTTGAACACAAAATATTCAAAAGTGCTGTTCCTGGTGGAATCACCAGTGTACTGCTGAGGCAGCGGAATAAGCAGCAAGTTGAATATCTCACCGAAGTTTTCAGACTGTTGCTAGCACACCGTACCCGAAGTCTCCAAAATGGGCAGGTTTATACCGCTACTGAAGCTAGGCAAGAATGCCAGCTAAGGTGAATTTACATTTGTCGTCCGATTTTACATTCGTCGTCCATAACAAATCCTCTTGAGGCTTTACTCTTTCCAAGCATCAGAGATAAATCCGCGCTGCACTCCATCTACACACATATTAGTCGAGAACTCAGCCAACATAAACCGTGCAAACAAACATTGTTGGTGGCGGTCGTCTTATCAAAAACCTTTGATACTGTCAAACTCTCCACGCTGTTTGAGGACATCGAACAGACTACCGTCCATCCCTGTTTGAAACGTTGAAACGTGCCAAGCACATGTGTAGAAGCCAGCAGTTCGTGGATATCAGGAACTAGAAGTCGAAGCCCCGTAATGTGAAACAGGCAGTTCCCCAAGGTGGGTTGATATCATCGGAAGTGCTACGTACACCACATGGACAGCGGAGATGAGCAATAAGCTGAATGTTCTGGTCCTGTCCCAAGATATGTGGAAGGTAACAAGATTCGCAAGTCTCTAGACGGCAGCACTTGAGGTGAAGGTAAAGAAATGTTGTTGACATATGTACAGAATTAGGTCGTTTTGTGGCAAGATATGCGTAGCCAGTGTTGTCAGGGACTATGAGTATAAGCCTGTAGAAAAATGGTCAATCCTGATAAAACTGCAACAGGGTGAGGAGTCGAAGATTATTTCAAAACGGAATTAAACTGGTATGTTCTCGTTGCAGTACTTGCTTGGGTCATCCTAACCACCATATGATAATCCACCACGGTACTTCACGATTTTCGGTATTTTGACGGTCTATGCTACATCTTTTGACTGAACTACCCGTAATTTGACATTTGAGGTTCCCAATGTTTACAACATTTCTTTACTAAAAATTACTAACCTAGGTACATGTTTTGTCATAGTCCCCATATAACGGAACCTCCCGATATTCAGTATTCTGAGGATTTTAGCTACAGTTTTTGGCCGAACTACACAAACCACTTTGAAAAGCAGATGTTACAAAAGAAGATTTGTAATGAAAATTATTTTCTTAATTTACGTACCAAAAATCATTGATGTACGTGCGCAGTTCGGAAACTTCTTAGCCTAGCACAAAAAGCGCGGTATAAACAGAAAAAAGTTAAGTGTTTTGGAAACTTCCATCTCTGTTATGAACACATGTTAAATTTTGTTTCGATCTGGCAACTACTTCATATAGAAACAGGTGTTCAAAAAGTACGCATCCGCAATTTTTTTTACAATGGAAAAATTAGAAATACTTGCTGTCATTAAATATTTACATAAAAAAGGTTTATCGGGACAAGAAATTCATAATGATATGGTGAATGTGTTAGGTGAAAGTGCTCCTTCATATACAACAGCAAAAAAATTGGGTTGCTGAATTTAAACGTGGTCGTACAAGCATTGACAGATGAACCACGTAGTGATCGTCCAAAAACAGCAACAACAACAGAAATTGTAGCCAAAGTGCATGATATGGTATTAAATGATCGACGAATAAAAGAGCGTGAAATTGCTAATATCATGGGCATCTCAAATGATCGAGTCCATTTAATTTTGCATGAAGAACTACAGATGAAAAAACTTTCTGCAAGATGGGTGCCACATTTGTTCACAGTCGATCAAAAACGCATAAGAATGAACATTTCTCAAGCTTGTTTGGATCGTTTTAAGCGAAAGAAAATTGATTTTAAGCGTCGTTTCATAACTGTTGATGACACATGGATCCACCACTATACTCCAGAGACAAAAGAACAATCCAAACAATGGACTGAAGCTGGAGGAAGTGTCCCAAAGAAGGCAAAAACAATTCAATCGGCTGGTAAGGTTATGGCAACGGTTTTTTGGGACTTCAAAGGTATTTTATTGATTGACTATCTGCAAAAGGGTAAAACAATAAATTCAGAATACTATTGCAACCTTTTGGATCAATTAAATGTACAAATTCGAGAAAAACGTCCTGGCTTACAACACAAAAAAATAATTTTTCATCAAGACAACGCACCAGCGCACAAGAGTGTTTTAACAATGGCTAAAATCAACGAATTATTGTACGAGTTGCTTGACCACCCACCTTATTCTCCTGATTTAGCTCCCAGTTACTTTTACTTGTTCCCAAATCTAAAAAAAAATCCTTGCTGGCAAGCGTTTTACCTCAAATGAAGATGCAATTGCAGTTGTAAACCATTATTTTGAAGACCTTGAGGAAAACTATTTTAATCTAGGGATAGAATTGCTAGAAAAACGTTGGACTAAGTGTATTGAAGTTTCAGGAGATTATATTGAAAAATAAAAATATTTTTGAAAAACTAACTATTCTCTTTCATTGATATGCTAAGAAGTTTCCGAACCGCCGTCGTAGAATAAAAAAAAATTGGATTTTTACAGCGTTTTTATACCCTCAGCCTTTAGGCTATGAAGGGTATATACACTTTCATACGGGCAAAATGTGCCTCATCGAAATAATGGTTTTAGACCCCAAGTATGTTTGGACGAAATGTGTTTCAGACAATTTGGAGTCGATTGAGCAATGTCCGTCCGTCTGTCTGTCTGTCTGGCTGGCTGGAGCGCACGATAACTCTCGAAGGGATGAACCGATTCGGTTCAAATTTTGGCTTTCGTAATATTTTGTCCAAACTTAGTTTAAGTTCGAAGATGAGCTATATCGGTCCACTCCTTCCGGTACCTCCCCCACAAAAGTTCGGAAATGTTCGGAAAATTTGTACGCAAGATAACTCTTGAAAGGTGTAACCGATCTGGTCCATACTTTGCCCATCGTGGAGCGTGTACCAGACTTAGATCAGGTTTTAATATGGACTCAATCGGTCCACTCCGTCGGGTACCTCCCACACAAAATTTCGGAAAAGTTCACTTTAGGGCCATCTTTCGAATCGCTTTGATTTTTGTTTTAAGAACTTGTATTCACTGCCCTGCATACGACGGTACAAGTTTCATCAGGGGCAAGTCCATACTTCCTGAGAAAATAGCCTGAAAGTTGCAAAAAACCCTTACGACACCGTGTGAGGTGGTTGGAGCGCAAGATAAATCTCGAACGGATCTGCCAATACGGTCCAAAATTTGGCCTTAGTAATATTTTGTCCAAACTTAGTTCAAGTTCAAAGATGGATTATATCCGTCCACTCCTTCCGGTACCTCCCCCACAAAAGTTCGAAAATGTTCGGAAAATTTGTGCGTACGACAACTCTTGAAGGGAGTAACCGATTTGGTCCATACTTTGCACATTATGAAATTTCTACCAGACTTAGATGAGGTTCCAATATGGACTCAATCCGTAAACTCCTTCGAGTACCTCCCACACAAAATGTCGGGAAAGTTCAGTTTAGGACCTGCTCTCGAATCGCCTTGGTTTTTGTTGTAACATCTTGTATTCACTATCCTCTATACGAAGGTACAAGTTTCCTCAGGGGTAAGTCCATAATTCCTGAAAAAATAGCCTGAAAGTTGAAAAACAAACCCTATGAAACCATGCTTATGGGTGGAAGCGCAAGATAATTCTCGAATGGAAATGCCGACTCCGGCTAAAATTTGGCCTTCGTAATATTGTTTCCAAACTTACTTTAAGTTCGTAGATAAGCCATATCGGTCCACTCCTTCAGGTACCTACCCCACAAAAGTTCAAAAATATTCGGAAAAATTGTGGGCACGATAACTCTTGATTGGAGTGACCGATTTGGTCCATACTTTACACATTTTCATAATATCTACCAGATATAGATCAGGTTCGAATACGGACTATATTTGTCCACTCCATCCCGTACCTCCCACACAAAATTTTGGATAATTTCACTTTAAGACCTGCTATTGAATCACTTTGATTTTTGTTGAAGCAACTTACATTCGCTGCCTCAATTACGATGGTAAAAGTTGTTTCAGGGTCAAGTCCATACTTCTTGAGAAAACAGCCCGAAGGGTGTAAAAACCCCCTATGTCACCCCCATGGTCTATGTCGGTCCATTCCTTTAAGTACCTTTTCGGCAAAATTGTTGAACTTTAATCTTAATTAACATTTTTGTCGGTTCATTCGACCAAAATTTTGAAACCCCCTAAATACATAAGTTTTTTGTGAAAAAGTGTTTCAATTTGCACAGGCTGAGGGTATATCTCTGTCGGCAAAGCCGACTGATACTTTTTTACTTGTTTTTTTTTTTAACTTGCTTTGGTGTCCGTTTAGTTCAAATCTAGTAACTCATTTTCCACACAATTGCAGTTGGTCAATCCAACTAAAACTTTGCACACTTTTCAGATTTGAATGACAATACATGAAAATGAAACCAAAACCAACGAATTAAAGTACGAGTTGCTTGACCACCCACCTTATTCTCCTGATTTAGCTCCCAGTGACTTTTACTTGTTCCCAAATCTAAAAAAATCCTTGCTGGCAAGCGTTTTACCTCAAATGAAGATGCAATTAGAGTTGTAAACCACTATTTTGAAGACCTTGAGGAAAACTATTTTAATCAAGGGATAGAATTGCTAGAAAAACGTCGGAAATTCAAATCTAGTAACTCATTTTCCACACAATTGCAGTTGGTCAATCGAACTAAAACTTTGCACACTTTTCAGATTTGAATGACAATACATGAAAATGAAACCAAAGTCAATATGGGTCTATTTTTTCTAATAGCCCCTATATAGCGGTACCATCAGATTTAAAGTATTTTAAGGCTTCTATCTTCATGTTTAAGTCAAATTGGCTGTACTTTGGCATTTATGGTAAAAATTGTGACAATGTTAAACGGCAAACGTTTTATTTGAGAGTTTCCACCTTGAACAATTTTTAAGTGCAATTATAAATAAAACACTGTAACTTATTTTTTTATTACTTTTTAGCTAAATTTTTGACCGGAGTACGCTAAACAGTCATCATTTCAAAAACTGAGAAGCCAATTGATAATTCCCTTCGCCGGAATGAAATCATGATATTCGTTGCGATCAGTAAAATTTTGCAACACTGTCAGTTCGTTTTGAAAAACATTACTCTCTGCAATAGAGAGTAATAATGAAGTTTAAGCCATTGGCGGTAACACTCCAGACTTAAAAACAATCAAATGAGATTGAAACTTCAACCAAAAACAAAACAATCAAAAACAGCGAATGGCACGAGCCGTTGAACTTTGTTTAAAACAAAAACAAAATTCCAACAACAACCTCACAGGCATCTGTGTTGATGTTCTTTTCAACTCACAGAATTCGATGTATTCTTAGTTGATACGTGCTGACATGTTGTAAAATATATTGATTTTGGTGTTACTTTGGAAAAGCCGAAAAGTGAGTGTGATTCTCATTCATTTGAGAATACTTTCGGTTTTTTGGCTAAAAAGGCATCATTTCAAAAACTGAGAAGCCAATTGATAATTCCCTTCGCCGGGATGAAATCATGATATTGGTAGCGATCAGTAAAATTTTGGAACACTGTCAGATCGTTTTGAAAAACATTACTCTCTGCAATAGAGAGTAATAATGAAGTTTAAGCCATTGGGGATAACACTCCAGACTTAAAAACAATAATTTGTCATGATGAAAACTCTCAAGTGAAACGCTTGCATTTGAATTTAAAACTGTGACAGTATTAAACGGTAAGTGTTTTATTTGACAGTTTCCATAATGACAAATTATTTTCTAGTTTTAAATGCAATCTTTATTAATAAAAATTAAATGTCGTTCGTTGGTAATGGCATCAGTTGAGAACGGCTGGACCGATTTGGATAATTTTTTTCGTGAAATGTTCGCCATAACCCGACTTAGGTTTTTATGCAAAGAAAATTTGACCAAGCCCCCTTTTACGCTCACTTTCTTCAATTTTCAATTTGCACCTTTCTAAAAAAACTACTGAACCTTTTTTCTGAAATTGTCAGGGAATGTACAGGGATAGCCCCAGTTAAAATAGGCTACGAATTTTGTTAACTTTCGGAGGGCGAGATGTACTTCCCCTATACCCTATTTCTTTGTATTTCGAAAGTATCGGTTTGGAAATAAATTTAAGAGGCAATTGTGGTTGTGTTTCCGACCTTACCTACTTTTTTATGACACAGAGGTGGGATAACTTCCCCAAGCCTTTCCTTTAAACGCTATATGTATAAGCCAAACTTATGATTATATCGGTTTCAGCATAAATTTTGGGAGGTTGTGTGTACCCTAGGTACATATTTAGAGCCAATATACTGAACCACGCCCTTTTTTAAATATGTTTTATCTTGAAAACTGATGACCATGTCCACTCTTTTCAATATATTATTTTTCCAAAACTATTGAACCTAATTTCATGCAATTTTCCGAAAATGTTCAGGAATATCCCGTGGTCCAAAATGCTATATATTTGTAGACGAATTACGGGGGCCTATTTTATAATCGCTATATTTGCTAAACTTATGAGTACATCGGCTTGAAAATTAATTTTCGAGACAACTGTAGTTGCGCCCCCGATCAAGAAACACGATATATTTACAAATTTCCTTAAACGGTGAGTTTCAACGGTCCATCATAGTCACAATAAATGGGTTAATTCGACATTACCATTCTTTTCACTTTTATAATTAGGTCGCTGTAGGATAAAGACAGAGGGCATGTACGATAATAAATCCTGAACAGAATCCGTAAACTAAAACACAAACTGACAATTGCCGCAAGGAAAATTGCCTAATGTAAATATGGATTACATACTTAGCTGGCCCTCTACAGAACTTTTTTTCCATAAGACGAACTACGACAAGATCTGCATTCTCCTCTATTTGTTTCTTTATTTCTCCAATTATGAATGCCGCACTTTTCGATCTCGTTTTCCAATTGTTTATTCAATCGAAACCCTGCCTTTCCAGTCCCGCGTGTACCGCCATGCGGTCCGTATTTATACGCCTTTTCAGTGGGTTCTTCATCGCTCATTCTTATGACATTTTAAATCCAAATACAGCTCGCGGTTCATAAGACGTTGATATTCACAGTCAACGCAGATTGGTCCGTAGATCTTTCGAAAATGTTTTCGAAAGCATTGCCTTATTTGCTTGTGCAAGTACCCATTCTTCGGAATCATACAGCGTTTTGTAGAGCGTTAGATTTGTTTGACGAGAGGTGGATTTATTCTTAAACTGCTTACTTCGCCCAAAGTATCATCTGTTGGCCAACACTATTCTTCTTCTTATTTCACAACTGATGTTGTATGTTGTGCTAATGACGTTACCGAGGAAGACGAAGTATTTTACTACGTCATGTGTCAAAGCCGGTCAGAACCGTTTCTTGGTATCTTTCATCCCCTACGTCACCCCGAACCGAGATTACTGTAATTTAATTTTCTGTGTCGTCAGAGAATACAAAAGATCAATTCGGAAAATTGTAAATATGGGTCCACGTATTGGAAAAAACAGCGATGACGCCCCATATAAGCTATTTTTTAAAGATATTCTTCTCCTGCAAGGAATAAGTGGAATAGTTTAGTACTTTCATAAACGAAAGGAAACTGAGTGTTCCTATTTACTTCAATGCAGTTCGTGGAACGTCTTAACTTAGCGCCCTTCTTATTTGTTTCAGATATTTCGCCCTTTATAAAAAAACGTAGTTCTCGTTGTTATATTGTTTGCAAACATTATATCTATCACATACATTTGTAGAGAACAAAAAAAAAAAAACAGAACCAGGTGTGTGATAATTGGATGAACAATGAAAGCTAACAAATTTCTTTCGTTGTTCTGTTCATTCTTCTGTTCGTTTACTGTTTTTCCAGATGAAATGCAATTTCCTAAATGAAATGAATTCGAATGAAAACGAAAACGAAAACGTATAATGGACATTACAAGGCAAAAAATAGAATGGAATTAAAAAACAATAGAGATGGTCGTAGAGGAATAAGTCATGAAGAAAATAGTGTGTGTATCTGGGGGGACAGAAAAGTCTATGAGGCATTCCTTCTCAAAAAAAATAAAGACTAGAAATCCTCAGAACAAATATTATCTTTTAAGGGATTTTTAACACCTTAAGTGGTTTACAATTTCTTTGGTATTAGTTACAACAAAGATACAGTTCATCATTGTCCAATTCATTTTAAGATCAATTTAAAATGAGTTTTTATTCTAACTGTTCCACAATTTGTTATTCCCATTTCAAAACAGCCATCCTCCTGCTTATTTTGCCTCTAACAATAGCATCGAGTACAAATAAAAGACTCTTAGTGCAAATACGAACAACAGCAGCACCAAAAGACAATTATAAAGGAGTTATTTGTTGTTTTCTTTCTTTCTTCTTCTTCTTCTGATAATGTTTAAAAATCCACTTCCAAAATAAACTGAAAAGAAATAATGAGATTTAACACAAAGATGTGCAATTCTGTTATATCTGATTTTCTTGTTTATTTCAAATCTTCTTTTGTGAGAGTATTTTTGTGAAAAGCAGAAAGAAGAAAAAAATCACTGCAAGTGAAACTATGCTATGTGTACGATGTTGGTGAAAAAACAGGAAATGGATGTTGTTCCATAGTGAGTATGTCCATTGTTTGCATTCATATGGATAATATAGTGGTGTTATGAACAAAGAAAAGTCCACAAAATAGAAAAGAACAAGTAAAAAAGTATCAGTCGGCTTTGCCGATAGAGATATACCCTTAGCCTGTGTAAATCGAAACACTTTTTTCCCAAAAAACGTATGTATTTATGGGGTTTCGAAATTTTGGACGTATGTACCGACAGAAATGTTGATTAAGAGTAAAGTTCAAATGTTTTGCGGAGGAGGTACTTAAAGGAATGGACCGACATAGACCAAGGACCTGCCATAGGGGTTTTTACACCCTTCGGGCGGTTTTCTCAAGAATTAAGGACTTGTCCCTGAAAAAAGTTTTACCATCGTAATTGAGGCAGCGAATGTAAATTGTTTCAACAAAAATCAAAGTGATTCGATAGCAGGTCTTAAAGTGAACTTACCCGAAATTTTGTGTGGGAGGTACCGGATGGAGTGGGCAAATATAGTCCATTTTTGAACTTTTATGGGGGGAGGTACCGGAAGTAGTTGTTGTTGTAGCGGAATGAAACCTACGTAGAAGCAAAGGTTCGATGCTGGGTTGGCAGCCGCTGGCCGAAACACTATGGTTTCGAGTCAATCCGGTAAGAAAGAACCCGCTGCCGTGGGATTGACCGGAACTAGTGGTCCGATGTTGCTTATGTTCGAACTTAAACTATGTTTGGACAAAATATTACAAAGGTCAAATTTTGCCTCGAACCACTACACATGGTGTCATAGGTTTTTTTTTTTGCATCTTTCAGGCTATTTTCTCATTAAATATGGACTTGCCCCTATTGAGACATGTACCGTCGTAAGCGAGGCTGTGAATACAAGTTGCTACAATAAAAATCAATGAGATTCGAGAACAGGTCTTAAAGTGAACTTTTCCGAAATTTTGTGTGGGAAGTACCCGAAGGTGTGGACCTAATCTAAGTCTGTTAGAAATTTTACGATGTGCAAAGTATGGACCAAATCGGTTACTCTCTTCAAGAGTAATAGTGCGCACAAATTGTGGGGGAGGTACCGGAAGGAGTGGACCGATATAACCCATCTTCGAAATTAAGCTAAGCTTGGACAAAATATTACCAAAGCCAAGTTTCGGACCAAATCGGTTCATCCGTTCAAGATTTATCGTTCGCACCAGTCAGACAGACGGACTTTACTTACTTACTTATATGCTTTTACACTAAACAGAACTTTATGTTTCATAAGCCGAACTAAGAATAGATTTCCAAATTCACCGATCTTTTGCTTTACTTCTCCACTTTTGTATGCCATGTTCTGTGATATCTTCTTCAACTTGGTCTTTCCATCGGAGTTTTGGCCTCAAAAGCCTTTTTGGCGGGGGCATCTTTATCCATCCTGCTGACATGGCCAAGCCAATGCATACGTTGTAGTTCGATACGTTTTACTATATCGATGTAGCTCGTGGTTCATACGACGTCGGTATTCACCGTCAACGCATATTGGTCCATAAATCTTTCTACGAATTTTTCTCTCAATCACACCAAGTTCTGAATCATCTGCTTTCGCAAGTACCCATGCTTCAGGCCCATACATACATAAGTGCGGGTAGTATCAGTGTCTGGTAGAGTGTAAGTTTTGTTTGACGAGAGAGATTTTGCTTTTAAACTGTTTACTTAGACCTCTATCTCTTTATTTCGTAACTTATATAGTTAGTTTTATATATGGCGGTGCCGAGTTAAATAAAGTTATTTACTACATCAAATTTGTAATTATCAACATCCACAGTTGGTTCGAGTCTACTGGGCAGCTTGCGTGTTGATAGCATAAACTTCGTCTTATCGCCGTTGACTGCCACCAGACCTATTTTAACTGCTGATCTTGTGTCAGCCAATGTCATCTTGTATAGTCGAATTAGTTTTGCAGGGATGCCAAACTCAGACATGGCTTGAAACACCTTTGATCTAATTGGGCTGTCGAACGCGGCCTTACAGTCGACGAACTGGTGGTATGTGTCGATCGATTTTTCGTTGGTCTTCTCCAGTATTTAACGCAGTGTGATGATTTGGTCAATTGTCGACTTACCAGGTCTAAAACCGATTGTTTCATTGACCATGGGTTTTAAACGTTCACACAGTATGCTCGACAGCACTTTGTATGAGGTGGGTAGGAGACTTATGCCTCTGTAATTTGCACAGACTGTGTTGTCTCCTTTCTTGTGAACGGGACATAGTAGGCTGAGGTTCCAATCGTTGGGTATGTTTTCTTCCTGCCAAATTAGCCGATGCCTACTCCTTACACATACATAAGTCCATCAACTCCTGCTCTCTTATTGTTTTTCAGCCGATTGATAGCTGTCATAATCTCGCATTTACCTAGGCGGTAGACATTCAACGTTGTCATTTACGATTGGTTCTGGGGTATCTCCATCGCCACCCATATTCGATACCAAGAGCTTCATAAAGTGCTCCTTCCAAATCCTCAGTATGCTATCTGTATCGGTTACCAGAATCCCTTCGTCATCTTTGCAGGAGAATGTGCCTGTACCATATCCGTCAGTCTGGTGTTTTACACTCTGATAAAATTTTCGGACTTGATTCTGACTCCTGAACATCTCGAGTTGCTCACGCTCACGTTTTTCTTGCATCTTCTTTTTTTCTCCTGAAAATACACTTCTCCTCTTCTCCCGATAAGATTCTTTCGCGCTTAGTGTTGCGTTCTTCTCTTCTGTTGCCTTACGACACTCCTGATCGCACCATAAATTTTTAGGTGGAGGTTTTTGGTACTCAAGTATAGATTTTGCGGCAGTCTGAAGGTAGTGGGCTATTCTTTGCCACTACACGCTTCTACATTATCGGGACAAGGAGTGATGTCTTCATGCGGTTCAGTTGAGTTGAGTAGGCGAGTGTTGTCTGTTGTGTCTGCAGCTTCTCGACCTCCAGCTTCCGTCCTGTGTTAGATCGCACACTTGCCGCAACATAAACACGAGTACGTACCTTGGCTGCTACAAGGAAATTGTCCGAATTGATGTTCGCACCTCGAATCGATCGGATATCTAACACACTGGACGAGTGTATTCCGTCTATCACAACATGATCAATCTGGTTTCTTGTTTTCCCATCTGAGGATATCCACGTGCCCTTGTCTATGTTGAGGTGTTGGAACCTGGTGCTGCTTACTACCATGTTCTTTGCCGCTGCAAAATCGATCATCCTCATTCCGTTGTCTTATGTTTCCTCATGAAGGCTGAACTTGCCGACCGTGGGACGAAATA
The DNA here is from genome assembly GCF_047663935.1 of Musca autumnalis. Lineage (NCBI taxonomy): Eukaryota > Metazoa > Arthropoda > Insecta > Diptera > Muscidae > Musca > Musca autumnalis. The sequence continues at coordinate 235,491,578 of NW_027411755.1, forward strand.
TATTTTCCTTACCAATTTTAGCATTAAAACAACTCTGTAGAGAGTATTGATATTCCAGGTGCAGATTCGCAGATCATGGTCCTTAATATGTTCGCAGGGGTCGTCAACTTTAGAGAAGTTTGTTTTTTCTTCTTTTTCTTTGTTTTTTTCATAGTGAGCTGTTTTGAGGGGGTGAGTTACTAGCCCAACGCCCAACCCTAGTTTTTATCGTTCTTATGGGTGAACGCGCGGCACATGTTAGCTCACTACCTCAGTATCCACTTGAGATGAAAGAGGGACCAAGATAAGTCCTGGGCTTTGCCATGTTAAAGCCGTTCAAGACCGTTCCTTGGTATCATTCATCGCCTACGTCACCCCGGACAGACGAATGGACATTGCTAGATCGACTCCAAATTGTCTGAAACGGAATTCGTCCAAACATTTTGCCCGTATGAAAGTATATACACCCTCGTTAGCATAAATGCTGAGGGTATAAAAAAGTTCCATATTCTTTGAAATGTTTAGTATGTTTAGTTTACACGGTGCTCTTGAAACAATTGTAAATGGAAGGTGCTTACACCTCGGACATTTTTGCGGATTCTGAAACTACAATGTTTATAGATGAGAATAATCAAAAAACAAAAAAAATCGCCGGAGCGCTTTTTAAATAAATCGCGATTTAAGTTGACATTTTTAGGGGTTGTTTAGGTTTTAGCGATTTTGCTTAGAAACCGCATTTCCTATCAAAATGGGACTAAAACAAATGTTGTAGATATGAAAATTCTCTACAAGATTGACCTTTATGATATTCTCGTCGGTTTTACCGTTTTTGAGATATAGAAGTTCAAATTGGGGCAATTCAAATTCAATTCAATTCTGTATCGCCCCCTTATAAAACAATGTCATGACTGCAAATTCCCAACTTAAACTTATATATCTAAAAAAATGTTACACTAAGGATAAGTTACTTAAGCCAGTCTTGTAGATAATTTTCACAGCTTTAAGATTTTCTCCGGTCACATGTCGATACGACTTACCGTATTCAAGCAAATTCGCGAAACCCTAACAAAAAAAAACTATAAATGTAAACTGAGCTTCCTTATCTCAAAAATGGTACAAGCTGGGAACAAATGATAAAGTCAATCCTCTAGAGAATTTTGACAGCTACAACATTTTCTTTAGCTCCATTTCGATTGGACTTGCGGTTTTCAAGCAAAATCGTAAAAACCTAAAAAACACCTAAAAATGTGAATTTTGACCGCGATTTATTTAAAAATCCCTACAGCGATTTTTTCTTGTTTTTGGATTTTTCTCATCTATGAACACTGCTGATTCAGAATTCACAAAAACTTTCCCTGTGTAAGCGGTTTTCATCAAAAGTTAGTTAAGGCGCACCCTACATGACATTGTTTTATAAGGGGGCGATACAGTCATAGAATTGTCCCAAGTTGAACTTCTATATCTCAAAAATGGTAAAAACTACGAAAATATCATAAAGGTCGATCTTGTAGAGAATTTTCATAGCTACAATATTTGTTTTAGTCCCATTTTGATAGGAAATGCGGTTTCTAAGCAAAATCGCGAAAACCTAAACAACCCCTTAAAATGTCAACTTAAATCGCGATTTATTTAAAAAGCGCTCCGGCGATTTTTTTTGTTTTTTGATTGTTCTCATCTATGAACATTGTAGTTTCAGAATCCGCAAAAACTTCCGAGGTGTAAGCACCTTCCATTTAAAATTGTTTCAAGAGCACCGTGTTTAGTTTAGGTATTTGCAACAATCTGCTTTGTATTGTAGTACGTATTAGCAATTTCTTTGTAATTAACACAGATAGCGTATACGCACCAGGAAACACAACCTGGAAACCAGACCCAACAAAAGATGGGTTTTATACACGCTTTATGTGATAATTAGACAATAAAATCGAATATAAACGTAAACAGTTACCACGCTACAATTATTTTCTACCACAGCTGTACAATTTCTCTCCTCTTACCCACATACGTATGTATGTACGAGTATGTTCTCAATTTGTAACAATAATTACTGTGTAAATTTGGTTTAGCAACATTTTCGTGTGTGTGTAGTAAGTAGTTGCTTCTATTGTAATGGCGAATTGAAATTTTACCACATAATTGGTATGAGTTGGTGCGACAAACAAAAAAATGAAACACAAATTCAAAATAAACATTTAAAAGAATGACAATGCAAATGCCTGTAGAGGCTGTAACTGTAACAGCCGCAACAACAATGGAATGCAAACAACAATTATTCAAAGTGCAAACACACACGTGTAAACGCCTACATATTAATGGGCACACCCACCACACAACTGTTACATATGCAGTGCAAAAAATAAAACAATATTTTAGTTTTACTATTTCAGCACTGCCTGAAACTTGGAGTGCAGCAGCTGGTTTTTTGTTGTTCTTGGACAAGTGTATATTTGAACATAGCAATTAACTAACGACTAAAAATGGTTGGAGGCAGAATATATTTTATTCTATAGGAATGTATTGTAAAGCATAAAAACATTTTTTCAGAATGGTTAATCCGGACAGGACGTTCCAAGTAAAACTTCAATAAAAGTGGTGAAGACATGCTATCCTTACTCAACGATAAAATGTAGGTCTCATCTGATTGAGCTAAAAACAGAAACGAACAGTACTTGTCTGGGTCTAAGAATGACATGAATTGCAAAAGATGTGCTCAGTGGATTTTAATGAAATCTATTCTTATTGGATCTTTTAATCACAAAATGTTTGGTTAATCCAAATAATATCCTCCTATACAATTTTATACTATGTCCCCCGTGATGCAGAACTACATGAAAATGTTTAAATGACAATTTTTGCATTTAACAACGCTTTAAATTATTTTTTCACTGGTTGCTAAGGCCTTTGTTGCCAACACTAGGACGCTATTGTTATTTGTTGTTGTTATTTTTATTGAAAAGCCGGAAATGGATCGCCATTTTGTTTTCGCTTGCTATAGTGGGTAAAGACTGTGTATGAATGTATGTGTGGATGGTTATTTTAATTGAATATAACCATGGCGACAACGCAACATTGAAGGCATTGTATTGTACTATTTCATTGCATCACCGAACACAAAACGTTGTAAACAATATTGAATTGGACTATATGTCGAATTGTTCTATTATTTGACAGAGGTAATGGAATATATGACAAAATGGAAACAGAGATTTTTTTAATGTAATATGTCTGCCATCATTTACGGAAAGATGCCTACAAGCAAAAAATATAAAGTATAAAATATAAAATATCAAATATAATATATCTAGATATATAAAATTGAAAATTGTTTGTACGTTTGTTTGTTTGCTATATATTTCAAAGTTCGCTGAAATTTAGAATTTTTTACAGAACTTAGTCCAGAAATAACTGTGCCAAATTATATCGAAATCGGTTCAGATTTTAAGATTGCTCCCATATTTATTTTCGGCCGGTTTGAGGTATTTGATGCACCAAACACGCTATATATATTCGCTAAAATTTGGAATGTGTGACGGAATTTGTTCCAGAAATAAATGTGCAAAATTATATCGAAATCGGTTCAGATTTGGATATAGCTCCCATATATATTTTAGGCCGATTTCCTGTATTTTATGCACCAAACACCCTATGTATGTTCAATTTCTATGAAATTTGGAATGTGAGACGGGATTTGATCTAAAAGTAAATGTGCCAAATTATATCGAGATTGGTCCATTCCATATATATTTTCGGTCAATATCATGCTTTTGTTACGTTCGTCCAATTTCAATGAAATTTTGAAGAGACTTAGAAGTCATCATTATATACAGAAGTACTTATAGTTGGGAAGGAATTGACCAAGGCTACAGCTATTAAAAATTATATCTTTGAGAGAGGAAGTTTTCCTAAGAGTAATTTAAGATATCACAATATGGCAAAAATTAGTCTCATGTATAAGATAAATTACAACTATCCTCAAGCTTAAGGTTCTCACACCTGGTTCTATTCTTTATTTAATTCACTCAGATGAACTTAGTCCAATGTGTAGAAATAAAGAGAAATTAATAGTGTGAGAGTATATAACCTACGTAGGAATACTTACAAAACATACAAAATACCATATTAGCTTCATATCAACCTTGAATGGGTAGAGAACGCCTTCATATCTCCTATATTTATACGTTAAAATATTAAACAAAGTTAAGGTTAGGTTAGGTTAGGTTAGGTTAGGTTGATAAGAGGGGTGATACTAGATCACCACATGCCCATGTGGACATACACTTAAGCCATAAGTAGGCCTGTTGTGCGCTCTAATTTTGGGTTATTTAGGATTATCTTTTTTTTTTTTGACTTAGTCAAGGATCTCTGTCCTATTTTCATAGACTCTGATCTTTTTGAACTCGATTGTCCTAATTTGGTCGAGTCCTGGTATAATGTCATTCCCTAGTAACTGGGTTCTCAGATTTGTGAAGGCTTGACAATGGCAGAGGTAATGTTTCAACGTTTCGTCGCCCTCTCCGCATGCTCTGCATTCACTGTTTTCTGCACAACCTATTTTGTGCAGGTGCGCTTTTAGACCTAGGTGACCTGTAAGGATTCCTGTCAGTCTACTAATATCTTTTTTGCTTAGTAAAGTAATTCTTTTGTTTTGTCCTCGTCTGGGTTTCCCCATAGGATTTTTGTGTTTTTCCCTTCTCTTCACTACTCCAGAGGGATATATTCGTATGTGCATTTTTTTGCCCATGTTTTTAGTTCTAGTCGCGTAGCTTTAAACGGCTTAGCGTTTTCTAGACTTACCTTGGGTTACCCTAATCCCGGTATGCCCTGGTACCCATATAATGTTTACCTTACCGTGTTGGGAGTAATTATTTATAGATTTAATACATTCCAAGACAGTTCTAGATTTCACTGTCTTGGTTGATATAGCTCTAATAGCTGCTTTGCTATCCGTAAGGATATTTACAGTGGTAGGCCTTGTGTGATTCCAGCGGGTATCTGTGCTAGAGCTCCCCCGATGCACATGTCTCTGTCAGGTATTGACACTTCACACAAGGCTACTTCACTAGTTTCAGGTATACGGTCCGATACTACCTGATTTATAGATTCACCCGTTGTGACCTTTAATATGTTTTGGTGGCTCTTTTCGAGTGGATCGCTCATCGATGGCTGCCTCATACTTTACCTGAATATCTATTGGGTGTACAAACAAAATTGTTTCTAGAGCCCTAGTCGGTGTGGTCCTCATTGCTCCGCTAATGCTTAGGCAGCATCAATATTTCCACATTGCATTTTTTGTCCATGGCTGTCCACCATACCACAGACGCGTACGTTAGAATTGGTCTAATTACGCTTCTGTATAGCCAGTGTATCATCCTAGGATTGAACCCCCATTTTGAGCCTATCGCCCTTCTGCAGGTTAACCAACATATTTGGGCCTTGTTGGCCCTTTCTTGTATATGGTCTTTCCATTTAAGTTTCCTATGCAGAATTACTCCTAGATATTTAACTGTACAAGAGATATTTATTGTCTTATCTAGAAAAACTGGTTCCTCGTAGTGTCCCATTTTCGTTTTCCTAGTGAATAGACATAATTCTGTTTTTTTTCCGGGTTGACGTTCAGACCTCTCGGCCTGGCCCAGTTAAAAGCAATTTTTAGAGTCGTTTCTGCTCTTCGACAGAGTTGATTCGGATTCTTTCCCCTCAGAAGTATTATAACGTCGTCTGTGTAGCAGACTGGGTCAAATCCTTCTTCGGTTAGGGTCCTCAAGAGACTGTTTATGGAGGTAACCCACAACAGAAGTGAAAGTATCCCTCCCTGTGGAGTTCCTTGTCCAACTTTGTCTCTTATTTTCACGTCGTATAGCCCGCAGCTTATCCATCTATTCCTTAGCATGTGGTTTATCCAGTTCCTTAAGGCCCTGTCTACCTGAAACTCGTCTAAGGAGTGGATAAGTGTCTCGATGCTTACGTTATTGAAAGCGCCCTCGATGTCGATGCATACACCAAGTGTGTACATTTTCATTTCGAAGGTTCTTGTGGTGTACTACCTCATGCAATGCGGTTTCCACTGATCTGCCTTTAACGTATGCATGTTGTTTGAATTTAAGCATATCGTTGGGGATCTTACTCTTTATCATGGTGTCGACTGTCCGTTCCATTGTTTTGAGTAAGAATGAAGTTAATCTTATCGGTCGATAAGATTTTGGTGTTGCATAACTTGCCTTGCCAGGTTTGGGTATAAAGACTACCCTTGCCTCCTGCCAGGCTATAGGAGTGTATGCCAGTTTTAAGCATGCATTGAAGATCCCGACCAGTTTGGACGCAATAAAGTCCACTAACCTCCGTACTAAAGCCGGGAAGATCTGGTCTGGTCCAGCTGCTTTATATGGTGAAAAGCTTAAAATGGTTTGTTGGACCATTAAGCTGTCGATCTTTGGTGCCTCTTCCGATGAGTTAATACATTCAGTCGATGCCTCAGTGTTAACCATGGTATTCTGCATGAAGTGCGTTTTCATCAGAAGGCCTAGAGTTTCTTCTGTTGTTTCAATCCTTTTTCCATTTCCATTTAGATAGAAACTTTTTAATCTTTGAAACGTCATTTACACTATCCACCTGTTCGCAGAAAAGCTTCCAGGAGTTTCGTTTGGCGTTTCTTGTTATTTTGTTGTATTCCTTTAATTTTGCCTGATAGTTGTCCCAGAATACAGCTGCTTTTTTACGTTTGGTCCTATTATAAAGTCTGCGGACCTCCTTGCCTTTATTCCGAATTTCCCCTGTCATCCAGGGTTTTTCGTAGGCGGATTTCCTCTCTCGAAGGGGACAACTTTCCTCGAAAGACTTTACTAGTGCCTCAGTTAACTTTAGGAGATCTCTCTCTATGTCCTCCTTACTTAGGCATTCCTCATCTGGTTGCCCAAGTCTTTCTTTTACTCGTTTTCCGAACTTTTTGTCAAATTTGTTTTGGATTTGTTTCGGAAAATTATCGATGGCCTAGCTATTTTAAATCTAATATACTTATGGTCTGAGAAGGAGTGTTCCTCCAGGACCCTCCACTCGTGTACCTCGTTTATTAAATTTTCTGAACATATCGTTATATCTAGTACTTCCTCCCTAATTCTATTAACAAAGGTTAGCGTATTCCCCGTGTTAAGTGTAATCAGGTCGTTAGTATTTAAGTAATCTATAAGGGCTTGACCCCTTTTGTTAATGTTAGTACTACCCCACGAGATGTGGTGAGAGTTAGCATCGCTACCTACTAGTACTTCGTTACCTGTTTGCTTTATCCTTCTCACCAGTTGCTGCAATTCCGACGAAGGTGGTAATGTCGGGGAGTCGAACGGCAGGTATAATGATGCTAGGTATATGTTGCCATTCCCCTGCTTCAATACTGTGACGTCCGACGATGACAACTCTGGAGAAAAAAGAAAGCATAAGTTTTTGTGGCATATAATGCAGGTCCTCGGTCGGGATCCCGTAATTGCGTAAAAAAGTTGATAATTTATATGGTTAAGTCCAGAAACCTTGTTTTTTATGGTCCAAGGTTCTTGGATTAAACCAATATGTATATTACCTAAACAAAGTTAATATAATTATAATATTCCATTATATTTTATCTTAGTCGGGGTAGCAAAACGCACCGGTTTCAGCTAGTAAAATATAAAATATAAAAAATAAAATATAAACAAGTAAAAAAGTTTCAGTCGGCTTTGCCGATAGTGATATAACCTTAGCCTATGTGAATTGAAACTTTAATCTACGGACAGATTGAATGTATTTAGGGTCTTTTCAGAATTGTGTGTCCCTTTTTGGACATTACCGACAAAAATCTGGATTAAGATTGAAGTTCAAAAGTGTTGGAGGAGGTACTTGAAGGAATGGACCGACATAGTCCATTACCGAAGTGCATCTTATTTTGGGAGTCATATCTTTCCGATAGATATCGCACCCACTAGTTATTTCAGTGGGTCATCGTATAACATTTTGACCAGTATGCCAAGAAGTATGAACTTGTCCACGGAAAACATAATATGGCTGTAACCAGGACCACAACGAATAGCATCGGTATGCATTTCCAAAGGATCTTCGAACAGACCCTAAACTGCGCTTAAATAAAAATATTGAACTTTTGCAGGGAAGGTACCTTAAGGAGAGGACCAATATGGGCCAGTTTAGAAGTTCAATTTGGACAAAATATTAGAAGATCCATTCTTTTTACCAAATTGATTACCCCGTTCAAGATAGTGTATCGTGCATACCATTTCAGTGACTTTTTTAAATTTTGGGGGGAAGTACTGGAAGTTGTGGGCCGGTATTGCCCATCTTCGAACTGAAGTTAAGTTTGGACAAAATATGACGAAGGCCAAATTTAAGACCAAATCTGTTGACCAGTTCGAGTGTTATAGTGCGATCCAGCCACTACACATGATGCCATAGTGATTTTTACAACTTTCGGGCTATTACCTCAGGAAGTATTTACTTGCCCCTGAAAAAACTTGTACCATCGTAAAATAGGCCAGTGATGGCAAGTTTCTTCAACAAAAATCAAAGTGATTCGAGAGCAGGTCCTAAAGTGAACTTATCAGAAATTTTGTGTTGGAGGTACGCGAATGAGTGGACAAATATAGTCCATATTCGAACCTTATCTATATATAATAGATATATTTGGATGTGTAAATTATGGACCAAATCGGTACTCCCTTCAAGAGTTATGGAGGGCACAATTTTTCAGAACATTTTTTGAACTTTTGTGGGGGAGGTACCTGATGGAGTGGACCGATATGGCTTCTCAGAACTTAAACTAAGTGTGGACCAAATATTATGAAGGCCAAATGTTGGACCGAATCGGCAGATCCGTTCGAGAGTTATCTTGCGCTCCTACAACTACACATCGTGCGCACAAATTTACAAATTTCATATACATTTACACTCTTAATTTCGACAGATCGAGTCTACTCTCTCTATACTCTCCCATTTAAAGAAGAGAATTAAAATAGGAATAACACGAAGTTTGAGTACCTTAATTTTGAGGATAGTAGTAATTCATGGGAGTTATCTTTTCCAAGTTCCCAATTATGTACTGTTTTCAAAGTCGCTCCTTTAAATAATGAATCACAAATTCAATAGTTTATTGTTATAAAAGGCCAACTTGAAATCTGGACCGTTTTCAAGATAATTTGGCGATTGTTTTTTTTTAATCCAAATTCTGCACAAATTTTGCAAATCTCAACCTATTTCAATATAATTTTCTTTTTTGGTGCATAAAATACACAAATCGGCCGAAAATATATTTGGGAGCTACATCCAAATCTTAACCAATTTCAATATAATTCGGCAAATTTATTTTTAGGCCAATTTGCATCATCATATAAAATCTACATTTCTTGGAGGTATCTCCGATCCTGAGGCTATATCTCCAGAATTCAAAAATTACCAGGAGATGTTGCAAATTTCGGGAAGATCTGTTCAATAGATTTCGAGTCCATAAATTACAAACAGACAAACGTACAAACATTTTTCTCTTTTATACATTTAGAAAATAGAAGAAGATGCTATATTTAAACTAATTACGAATTCATCGGTTTGGAAATTAATTTGGGAGACAATGGGCGAGAAAATTCGACAAAGTCCGTATGAGAATAGAAAAGGTTACAGACAAAACAAGTAGATACATTTAAAATCCTCCTCGGTTTGACAATGGACCGAAGGAGTGAGGTAGAAAATACCATTTTTTGAATTGTCAAGCATAAAGTCCATAAAAAGTTGCCATTAAATCTCATTACGACGGGCCAGCAACGCGGACCTGACCTAGTAAAAAGACAAAATCGATATAAATAAAAATCATATGTCGTTCATTGGTAATGGCATCAGTTGAGAACGGCTAAACCGATTTAGATAATTCTTTTTGTGAAATGTTCGCCATAACCCGACTTAGGTTTTTATGCAAAGAAAATCTGACCACGCCCACTTTTATGACCACTTTTTTTATTTTTCAATTTTAATCTTTTCTACAAAAACTAATGAACCGACTTCCCTAAAATTGCCAGGAAATATACAGGGATGGCCCCCGGTTAAAATAGGCTACAAATTTAGTTGAATTTCGGAAGGGGCGGGGTACTTCCCCTATACCCAATTATTATACCCTACTCCACAATGTGGGAAGGGTATTATAAGTTTGTTTTGCTAAAAATTCATGCAACACCGCAAAATATTCGTCGTAGACCCCCAAAGTGGTATACCATTTTTCATTTCTCGACGAGATAAGGCGACACAGAGAATTGTGTCCGTCCGTGTGTCCGTGGCAATCTACAAAAAAAATTAGCGGTTAGATAACTGAACAACTGCCTAACATATACATAAGTGGTTTTTAATTGTTGTGATTTTCTTGCAAAGAACTACATTTACATTCCATGTTACAAAATGTCGCAATCATGATAGAAAAATTTTCAAATCATTAAGGATTCCCAGGTTTTTAAATTGTTACAAATTAAATGCTGTACGGGGTCTTGAAGTTTTTGTGATACCTTTGGTAAAAAGTAATGTAATAGTACCTCGAAATATTGGGCTTTTTTCATTGATCGATTCGACAAAAATCATCGAAAACTATTTTCAAAATTATTTTAATATTTGTTTATACCCGCAACATTTAGGGCAACGAGATTATCGAATTATTATTCGCACGATAGTTCTAGAAGGGACTTACCGAATTGTTCCAAACTAGCGATGTGTCAATATTACTTCCATGCATATATCAGGTTCGAATATGGACTATATCGGCCCACTCCTTTGGGAAAAGTATGGTTTAACAGCTCTTATCGAAACGTTTTGAATTTGTTTGAAACCTGTTCGCCTTGCGGCCCCTTTTACGACGGTGTAATTTTTTTGGGGCAAGTCCATACTTCCTGAGACGACGCCAACTAAACTGACCAGTGCCTAAGATAACCCTCGAATGGAGAAACCGGTTTGATCTTACTTTTGCACATCGTATTATTTCTTAGAGACTTGGACTACATCGGAACACTCCTTCAGGTGCCTCCCACACCAATTATGGAAAGAGTGCCGTTTAAGGAATCTGTTCGGATTGTTTAAATTGTTTTTGCATTTTTTTGTCTTTGTGGCCCTTGTTAAGACGGTACAATTTTTTGGGGGTCAAAGTCCATTCTTCTTGGGAAATTGGCCCACAATTAAAAAAAAATATAGAAACGTTATAAATATTGAGTTTACTTATATTCTTTGTGTCCGAGGCTGAGGGTATATCTCCGTCGGCACAGCTAACTGATATTTTCTAGCTTGCTTTAATAATATATTGCGAAATGGCCCCGATTTATCATTATAAAATACGGAAAATAATACATTACGTTTCCAGTAATGATGGCGTATATATATATGTATGTTCTATATCTTTGATATGTTACCATGTATATCAACATATGTATGTATGACCGGACGGCTAAAATATGTCGCAATCATATAAAAGTAATTCCTTGGAAAATAGTGCCCAGGTGTAGTGGAGTAGGGTATCACATGGTCGGCCCTGTCCCACTATAACCCTCTCTTACTTGTTTAAAAATGTTATATTTACAATAATTACGAAAGTATCTATTTGAAAGTTAATTTGCGAGACAATTGTGGTTGTGTCTCCGATCTTACACACATTTTTTAGGACCCAAAGGCTTGACCACACCCACTTTTTAAAATATGTTACATCTACAAAACTACTGATGCCTATTTTCTTGAATTTTGAAGGGGGGCAGGGTACTTCCCTTTGCCATATTTAAAAAAATGCCTTATCTTTATGAATAAAAATCATATGCTCAACTTAGGTTTTTATGGAAAGAAAAGTTTACCACGCCCACTTTTTCCAATTTTCAATTTAAATCTTTTTTGCAAAAACTACTGAAATTGTCGGAGATGGTAGAGGGATGGCCCCGAAAGCAGGCTACATGTTTTATTGAATGCCAGAGGGGGCGGGATACCTCCCCTATGCGATATAAAACTATATTTTGCCTTACCCTCCCCATGCCATGCTATATAAGCCAAACCTATGATTATATCAGTTTCAGCATACATTTTGGGAGACCATGGGGTTGCGTGTATACTAGGCACATATTTGAAGCCAAATTAACGGACCACGCCCACTTTTTAAATATGACTAATGACCACGCCCAATCTTTTCAATACATTATTTTTTGAAAACTACTGAACCTAATTTCATGCAATTTTTAGAAAATGTTCAGAAATGTCCCTTGGTCCAAAATGCCCTTTATTTATAGACGAATTTCCGGGGCTTATTGTTTTATAATCGCCACATTTGCTAAACTTATGAGTGCATCGGCTTGCAAATTAATTTTCGGGACAACGGTGGTTGCGCCTCCGACCAAGAAAAACGATATATTTACAAATTTCCTTAAACGCTCCATCAGCCATGAAAAACTATGACATATTAGTCTCAATAAGCGGGAAAAATCGACTAAATAATTTTTTTTAACTTTTATAATTAGACCGCTTTAGTAAAAAGACAGGGGACATGGAGGATAATAAATCCTAAACAGCATCAATGGGCGAAAAAATTCGACAAAGTCCGTATGAGAATAGAAAGGTTCCATACAAAATCTGTACATACATTTAAAATTCTCCTCGGTTTGCCAATGAACCGAAAAAGTGAGGTAGAAAATACCAATTTTTGAATTGTCAGCATAAAGTCCATAAAAAGTTGTCATTAAAACTCAATACGACGGGCCAGCACGCTAGTATAAAATAAAATATAAACAAGTAAAAAAGTATCAGTCGGCTTTGCCGACAGAGATATACCCTCAGCCTGTGTATATTGAAACAATTTTTCCCAAAATACGTATGTATTTAGGAGGTTTTAAAACTTTTGGGTGTTTGAACCGACAAAAATGTTGATTAGGATTAAAGATCAAAAGTTTTGCGGAGGATATACTAAAAGGAATGGATCGACATTGACCGTTATGGAAGAGGATCTTCAGCCACAACATATGGTGCCATAGGGGGTTTTACACTATTCGGGCTGTTTGATCAAGAAGTATGGACTTGCCCCTAAAAAAAACTTTTACAATCGTACTTGAAAATCAAAGTGATTCGAGAGCAGGTCTGAAAGTGAACTTATCCGAAATTTTGTGTGGAAGGTACCGGATGGAGTTGACAAATATAGTCCATATTTGAACCTGACCTATATCTGGTAGATATATTAGGATGTGTAAAGTGTAGACCAATTCGGCCACTCCCTTCAAGAGTTACCGTACGAACAATTTTTCCGAACATTTTTGAACTTTTGTGGGGGAGGTACCTGAAGGAGTGGACCGATATGGCTTATCTTCAAACTTAAACTATGTTTGGACAAAATATTACTAAGGCCATATTTTGGACCGAATCGGCAGATCCGTTCAAGAGTTATTTTGCGCTCCAACCACCTCACACGGTGTCATATGGGTTTTTTGCCACTTTCGTGCTATTTTCTCAGGAAGTACGGACTTGCCCTTGATGAAACTTGTACCGTCGTATAGAGGGCAGTGAATACAAGTTGTTAAAACAAAAATCAAAGCGATCCGAGAGATGGCCCTAAACTGAACTTCTCCGAAATTTTGTGTGGCAGGTACCCGACGGAGTGGACCTATTGAGACCATTACTCTGGTAGAAAAATTACGCTATACAAAGTATGGACCAAATCGGTCACTCCCTTCAAGAGTAATCGTGCGCACAAATTTTACGAACATTTCCGAACTTTTGTGGGGGAGGTACCGGAAGGAGTGGACCGATGTAGCTCATCTTCGAACTTAAACTAAGTTTGGGCAAAATATTACGAAAGCCAAAATTTGAACCGAATCGGTTCATCCGTTCGAGAGTTATCGTGCGCTCCAGCCAGCAGGACAGACAGACAGACAGACAGACGGACGGACATGGCTAGATCGACTCCAAATTGTCTCAAAACACATTTCGTCCAAACATACTTGGGGTCTAAAACCATTATTTCGATGAGGCACATTTTCGTCGTATCAAAGTGTATATACCCTCCTTAGCCTAAAGGCTGAGGGTATAAATATTTTGTTTCATGTAAATTATTCTTAAGTAGTCACCACTCACCTCAATATATTATTACATTTGTTAATACATAAATATTTGTACTTATTTTTCAGGGATGTTCGAATAAAATTGCGATAATGGGAATTCAAAGTTTGATTGCCGAGGCAGGAGAAGTCTTAAATAAGAAACACGAAATTATGGTCATAAAAACCAACCATTAAATGAAATCAAGACAATACGAATATTCACACAAGTGATAAAAAAGAACAATATCAACACCGATAAAAAATACATAAAATTCAGCTTCAATACTAAAGATATAATATTTTCGTTAAGCTTTGAAATGATGCGGTATCGTTTTGTCAATACTGTTTGCTTTGATGGAGTTTCATGTGTCACGGACATGATATTTACCTTGTTGTATTTTTCTGGAGTGAATATTACGTGGATTTGGTTATATCTGCACAATATTGTTGTGTAATCGAAACCGTAATGTCAAAATGAAATTACGGTGGTCAACATCAACAGCGTATAAATTGTATTTATGTATGTTGTTCGGATTTAAGTGGCATTGGGGAGATATTAAGTAAAATATACGTGATCTCGTTAAAGGCCTCTACGTACGGTATTAAATTCAAAAGGTAAAATTCAATCGTTCAAGAATTGAACGAAAATACAATGTCACAGGAAAATCTGCGATTTTATTCATTTTGCAAACATTTCATTTCACTTCACTTGTACCAGTTTTTAGTACTATGTCAGTTTCGTATTTCATACAAGCAACTCTATTATTCAATAATTTCTTCCACTCCTTTCTGTTCTCATAGTAAATGCCACTTATACTTTAAACAAAAATAAACCCAAGTTTTAGAAAAGCAAAAACAACTAAACAAATAAATAAATGAACGAAGAAAGAAAAATTCTCTAAAAGAAAAATATTTGTTCTGTTCACAAAACTAACATCCTTGTATGCAAACAAACATACATATAATCTTTAATGTGTGTGTAACTATATACGCACGTTCTTATTATTTCAAAGTTGTTCTATACCACAGACAACTACATACGTAATGAACAGTCCTCTTGGCCAAAGAGTTTGTAACGCA
Source organism: Musca autumnalis (assembly GCF_047663935.1). NCBI lineage: Eukaryota > Metazoa > Arthropoda > Insecta > Diptera > Muscidae > Musca > Musca autumnalis. Next base: position 235,506,700 of record NW_027411755.1, read on the forward strand.
TCAAAGTAATACGAACGATGCTTATAAATATTCCTCAAATTTGAGTCAATACAGCCATAGCCAGCAGAATATATTTTATAATTGAGAGTGTCTTCAAACCTCAAATATCGCAGGTTAAATCATGGAACCCTTTAAGTAGAGTTTTAATTTTTTCAAAACCAATTTTCCCAAATAATCATTTTTTTTTTTTGGGTTGTAGGATATTTCGAAGAAGACCCCTATGAGATAATATCTCCTCTCCGTTCCCTATTATACTCTCAACATTTATACTAACGAGGGTATATACACGGCGACCTGACTTAACGCCCAAGGACATAACGCCCAAAATTAATTTTGGGCGTTATGTCCTCCCCGACCCCGGACTTAACCCCCAAAATAAAATTGGGTGTTATGTCCGCCCTAACTCCGGACATAAGGCCCAAAAATAATCGGACACAACGCCCAAAATATTATGTTGTTTTTTCATATTTTAATGATTAAAAATTAATATTTGTAATGCAGGGCCGGTTTCAATTGCTGTGTTCCAAAACCTACAATAAACTATTATTTTGATTAAGTAGATTTTAAAAATGATTTGATTGATTCCTAAAATAGCAAACATCATTCAGTTGATTTTAAACTAGTTGGACGCATAAGGAGCTCCGAAAAATCGAAATCTCCTCAGGAATTTATTAACACATTACCAAATAACGAACACTGACAAAACGGAATGTTTAACAGCGTGTTGAGTGATTTATTTCTTATTGTGAATTAAAAATTGAGTCATAGATAAAACCTAAAGATGTTGAAAGTGATCGAGCAAAAGTCGAAAACGGTATATTTTATAAAAAAACGCGCGCGCGATTTCTTGTAAAATATACCGTTGTCGACTTTTGCTCGATCGCTTTCGTAAGTTAAGTTGAGTGTTAATATGTATTTAAAATTGTTTCCTAATTGAAAATAAAATTGAGTCATAGTCATAAAACCTAAAGATGTTGAAAGCGATCGAACAAAAGTCGAAAACGGTATATTTTATAAAAAATCGCGCGCGCGATTTCTTATAAAATATACCGTTTTCGACTTTTGCTCGATCGCTTTCGTAATCGCGCGCGCGATTTCTTATAAAATATACCGTTTTCGACTTTTGGTCGATCGCTTTCGTAAGTTGTTAAGTTAAATGTTAATAAGTATTTAAAATTATTTCCTCATTGAAAATAAAATTGAGTCAAAATTCTGGAAGAAAATGCTGGAAGCGATGGAGCAAAAGTCAAAAACCGTATATATTAAAAAACCCGCGCGCGCGCGCGATTTCTTATAAAATATACCGTTTTCGACTTTTGTTCGATCGCTTTCGTAATCGCGCGCGCGATTTCTTATAAAATATACCGTTTTCGACTTTTGGTCGATCGCTTTCGTAAGTTGTTAAGTTAAATGTTAATAAGTATTTAAAATTATTTCCTCATTGAAAATAAAATTGAGTCAAAATTCTGGAAGAAAATGCTGGAAGCGATGGAGCAAAAGTCAAAAACCGTATATTTAAAAAAACCCGCGCGCGATTTCTTGTAAAATATACCGTTTTTGACTTTTGCTCCATCGCTTCCAGCATATTCAGGTTTGAATTTTGATTTTCTATGACTCAATGTTTTATTTATGGCGTTGTAGATGTATCGCAAGCAAGAAAAATCTTTTATACGAAATATGTTTTTAAAAAATAAAATTGCAGGTTTGCAAAATTGTGCATGCTTGTAAATCTTGTTTCGAGGAAACTCAAGTAAATCATAACGATCACAGTACTGTAATGTTGGGTCCATTTGTCCACAAATTGTTGGAAAATCCGTATACATTTAAATATGATTTCAGTAAGCTTATTTTTTATTTATTACATACATATATAAATCAACTTTATTTCTAAATAAATCTGAATTTTACTTATGAAGTGGGAAAATCATTAATTTCGGAAAACGGACATAAAGCCCAATGGGCCTTATGTCCGCTATGGGGGCGGACTTAACACCCAATTTTATTTTGGGCGTTAAGTCCGGGGTCAGGGAGGACATAACGCCCAAAATTGATTTTGGGCGTTATGTCCGTTGGGCGTTAAGTCAGGTCGCCTATATACACTTTCATACGTGCAAAATGTGCTTCATCGAAATAATGGTTTTAGACCCCAAGTATGTTTAGACAAAATCCATTTCAGACAATTTGGAGTTTTTCCATCTGCTGACTGGCCTTAGCGCACGATAACTCTCGAACGGATAAACCGATTTGGTCCCAAATTTGGCTTTCTGTCCATACATAGTTGAAGTTCGAAGATGGGTTATATCGATACACTCCTTACGGTACACGCCTTCGAAAATGTTCGGAAAATTTGTGCGCACGATAACTCTTGAAGGAAATAACCGATTTGGTCCACAATTTGTACCAGGGTGACGTAGGGGATGGAAGATACCAAGCAACGGTCCTGACCAGTTTTAACATGACAAAGCCCAGAATTTATCTTGGTCCCTCTTTCATCCCAAGTGGACACTGACCTCCCCGTGGTGTCACCTGGGGAACTGCCTTTAAAACCCGTTAAAGCTAGTGAGCTAACATGTGAACGCGTAAGAACGTTAAAAACTTGGGTTTGGGCGTCAGTCTACATAGTGAAACATCAGACAATGGAATGAGGCTGATAGACTTCGCAGCGGCAAAAAACATGGTAGTTATCAGTACCAGATTTAAGCATCTCGATATTCATAAGGGCACTTGGCTGTCTCCAGACCAAAGAACAATAAATCAAATTGATCACCTTGTGATAGATGGAAGACATTCATCGAGCGTGTTGGATGTACGATCGTTCCGAGGAGCAAACATAGATTCGGACCATTACCTCGTTGCAGCAAAGGTACGTACCCGTCTTAACGTTGCAAATAAAGCACGGACAGACACAACACGAAAGTTGGACATCGCTAAGCTGCAAACACAACAGATAGCCACAGCATATTCCACTCAACTGATCCAATTGCTTAATGAAAGCGCTTCTCGTCCCGATAACATATCAGCACAATGGCAAAATATTGCCCACTCCATGCAAACTGCCGCAAAATCAGTACTTGGATACCAGAGACCTCCACCAAAGAATCCATGGTATGACCAGGAGTGCCGTGCTGCTACCGAAGAAAAAAATGCGGCATATATGGCTACTTTACAATCAGTAGCAACGCGTAGCGCACGAGAGAGGTATCGGGAGAAAAGGAGAGAGGAGAAACGTCTTTTCCGCAGGAAAAAGAGAGAGATGGAAAAGAGGGAGTGTGAACAAATAGAGATGTACAGGAGACAGAACGAAGTCCGAAAATTCTACCAAAGAGTGAAACATCAAACAGATGGCTTTGGTACGGGCATATCCTCCTGTAGAGACCAACAAGGTAATTTGGTAACTGATACAGATAGTGTGCTCAGGATATGGAAAGAACATTTTTCCAAACTGTTGGTATACGATAGCAGTGAAGACGGCGAAGATACCACAGATCTAATCCCAGAAGATGGTATTGAATGTATACCGCCCAGCCAAGATGAGGTAAGGACAGCAATAAACCGGCTAAAGAATAATAAGGCGGCAGGAGCAGATGACCTACCAGCCGAGCTGTTCAAAACCGGATGCGATATGCTGATAAGGTGTATGCATCAGCTAGTTAGCACCATCTGGCAGGAAAAACGCGTACCCGACGATTGGAACGTGAGCATCCTATGTCCAGTCCACAAGAAGGGTGATAAGACTGTGTGCTCCAATTACAGGGGCATAAGTCTGCTCCCTATTGCATATAAGATAGTATCTGGCCTATGGTCAATGAAATTATTGGACTCTATCAGTGCGGCTTTAGACCTGGCAAATCCACCATTGACCAGATATTTACCTTGAGACAAATCCTGGAAAAGACCCAAGAAATGCAGATCGACACCTTCCATCTTTTCGTCGATTATAAAGCAGCATTTGACAGCCCTAAACGTTCAAAGGTGTTCCAAGCCATGTCTGATTTTGGTATTCCTGCAAAGCTCATTCGGCTTTGTAGAATGACATTAACTGAGACGAGATCCTCAGTTAAAATAGGAAAGAACCTCTCCGAAGAGTTTATTACCAAAAGAGGTTCCAGGCAAGGTGACGGCCTGTCGTGTGATCTATTCAACATCCTGCTGGAAAAGGTCATACGAGACGCGAAGGTCAAAAGAAATGGAACGATATACACGAACAGCCATATGTTACTGGCTTATGCCGACGACATTGACATCATGGGTCGATCGGTAAAGGAAGTAACTGACACCTTTACAAAAGTCGAAAGAGAATCTGCTAAAGTTGGTCTGACAGTAAACGGCGAAAAAACCAAGTTGATGGTATCGACGCGTAATATTTCCACAAACCCCGCACCATTTGTGAATGTTGGTACCTACAATTTTGAGGTAGTAAAGGACTTCGTCTACCTCGGCACCGCCATAAACACAACAAATAACATCAGTTGTGAAATACGAAGAAGAATAGTGTTGGCTAACAGATGCTACTTTGGACTGAGTAAGCAGTTTAGAAATAAAGCCACCTCTCGTCAAACAAAAGTAACACTTTACAAAACACTGATACTACCCGTGCTAATGTATGGTTCCGAAGCATGGGTACTTGCTCAAGCAGATAAGGCAGTGTTTGGTGTGTTCGAGAGAAAAATTCTTCGAAAGATCTACGGGCCAATCTGTGTTGACGGCGAATATCGGCGTCGTATGAACAACGAGCTGTACCAACTATACAATGACGTCAATGTAGTTGAACAAATCGAGATACAACGATTGCGATGGCTAGGCCATGTTATAAGAATGAGTGATGATGAACCCGCTAAAAAGGCGTATAAATACGGGCCGCATGGAGGTTCTCGCAGATCTGGAAGGCCAAAGCTTCGTTGGAGCGAACAATCAGTAAGCTTGGTCAGATTGGGAAAATACAGCAGCAAACAGAGAGGATTGGAGATTTTTTCTTAGTTCGGCTCATGGAACAAATGTTCTGTAAAAGGCCAGATAAGTAAGTAAGTAAATTTCTACCAGACTTAGATGAGGTTCCAACATGGACTCAATCGGCCCACTCTTTCGGGTACCTCCCACACAAAATTTCGGAAATGTTATGTTTAGGGCCTGCTCTCGAATCGCTCTGATTTTTATTTTTACAACTTGTACTCACTGTTCCCTATGCGACCGTACAAGTGCGTACAGGGGCAAGTCAATACTTTCTGAGAAAATAGCCTGAAAGGTGCAACAAAAAACCCCTATGACACCGTGAGTAGTTGTTGGAGCGCAAGATAACTCTCGAACGGAACTGCCGATTCAGTCCAAAATATGAGCTTGGAACTTACTTTAAATTCGAAGATAAGCCATATCGGTCGACTCCATCAAGTACCTCCCCCACAAAAGTTCAAAAATGTTCGGAAAAATTGTGCGCACGATGGGAGTGAACGATATGCTCCATACTTTACACATCCTAATCCATATACCAGATATAGATAAGGTTCGAATACGGACTATATTTATCCACTCCACTCAGGTACCTCCCACACAAAATTTCGAATAAGTTCAGTTTAAGATCTGCTCTCGAATCACTTTAATATTTCTTGAAGCAATTTCGCTTCGCTGACTCAATTACGACGGTAAAAGTTTTTTCAGGGCACGTCCATACTTCTTGAGAAAACAGTCCGAAAGGTGTAAAAAAACACTTATGGCAACACATGTAGTGGCTAGAGGCACAATAACTCTCGAACTGATCAACCGATTTGGTCCAAACTTAGTTTCATATTTTGTCCAAGCTTTGTTTCAGTTCGAAGATGGGCAACGCCGGTCCACAGTTTCCGGTACTTCCCTCGAATATTTAAATATGTATCTAAAATGGTATGCACGATATCTCTTCAACGGGGCAACTAATTTCGTTCACACTATGGATCTCTTAATACTTTATCCAAGTTTAGTTTATCTTCTAAAATGGCCGCTATCCGTCCTCTCCTTAGGGTACCCTCCCACCCCACAGAAGCTCAACATTTGTGCAGTTTAGGGTCTGTTCGAAGATTCTTTGGAAATGTATACCGATGTGTTCGTTGTAGTCCTATTAAAAACGATATTTTGTTTTCCGTGGACAAGTACATGCTTCCTGGCATACTAATCCAAAAGTTATACGATGACCCACTGATCCACTTCCATAATTGATTAGTCGGAATAAAGGAATACATACCTCCTCCGCAACACTTTTGAACTTTAATCCTAATCTGCATGTCGGCAAGTTCAAATGTCCAAAATGACCACAAAATTCTGAAAATACACTAAATATATTTGATCTGTCCGTAGACAGCCGACTGATACTTTTTTACTTGTATTTTTCTAATTGATGCAATGTGTTATACTGGCTGTACTGGGTTTTGATGTTTATACCCTACTCCACAATGTGGGAAGGGTATTATAAGTTTGTTTTGCTAAAAACGCATGTAACACCGCCAAATATTCGTCGTAGACCCCCAATGTTATATACCATTTTTCATTTTCCGTCCGTTCGTGTGTCCGTCTGTCCATTATAAATTGTAATCAAACTTCAGGCCGCAATTATGGACCAATCGTCACGAAATTTGTATGGAGGTCGGTTTCGCTATTGTTATTGGTGATGATCGTGAAATATTTAGGGGGTGAAATGGACCAAAGACAACATTTTTATCCGAATTTGTATCTGCTCTGTGGGTCGCAATCATAGTCCGATCAGCGCGAAATAAGGTGTGAGCTTATGACAATAAAGAAGCTTGGAATTTTACATGATGATCGGATAGTTTTTAGAGGGTGAAATGGATCGAAACTTTTGTGTGAAAATTGGAAAAAAATTAATATATATATCATATCTTTCTTCCTGGTAGAAACATTCCGCCCATGTGAGTTATTTTTGAAAGACGATCTCTCGAACTTTCTACAGATGCCAATTATGTTGATGTACGTGCTCAGGTAACAGAGTTACAGCCTAGTATGTACAGAAATTCCACAGTTTTAATTGTGTGTATAGTAACCATAACCACGCTAGAGTTCGCAGTTATAGTTTTATACTGACAAGTTTTTACACGAGGTAAGAATTTTGGTCAAGGAAGATGCCAACAATTTTGGATAATCAGCGGATAGTTCTTAGCGGGTGAACTTTTGTGGAAAAATATCCAAATTAAATTTTTGGTTAATATTTTATTTCTAGGAGGCATATTTAGACAATCTACGAAAATAAACTTGAAAACCAACATGAATAGAGCGTTCAGATAACTGAACTTCTGCCTAATATAAAATTGGTTTTTTATTGTTGTGATTTTCCTGAATTGGGAATTTGAGTGCCACCGTAGTGCAATTTTATGCACACCCGCCTTTCACGCTGAAGGTCGTGGGTTCGGTTCCCCGGCCAGTCAACATCAAAACACTTTTCAACGGTAGCAAAATACCCCTCAGTTATGTTGGCGACATTTCCTGAGTATTTCAGCCTTCTAAAACTTCTCTACAAGTGGTGTCTTAGACACGCCGTTCGGACTCGGCGGTAAACAGTATGTCCCATATCATTGAGCTAATATCGCATATAAACTTTATCGGTCCACTCCTTTGGGAAAAGTATAGTTTAACAGCACTTCTCAAATTGTTTTTAATTTGTTTGAAACATGTTCGCCTTGCGGCCCCTTTTACGACAGTACAATTTTTTTGGGGCATGTCCATACTTCCTGGGACGACGCCAACTAAACTGAATAGTGCCTAAGATAAGCCTCAAAGGGAGAAACCGGTTTGGTCTGAATTTTGTACATCGTATTATTTCTCAGAGACTTGGATTACGTCCGAATATGGACTACAACGGAACACTCCATCGGGTGCTTCCCACACAAAATTTTGAAAGAGGGCCGTTTAAGGACTCGTCTCGGATTGTTTCAATTTCATTACTATGTTTTTTTACAGTGTTTTATTATACCCTACACCACTATGTGGGGAGGGTATTATAAGTTGGTTTTGGCCAAAAAGTTTGTAACGCATCGAAATAATGGTCGTAGACCCATACTTATATATACCAAAATGAATGTCTCGACGAGCTGAGTCGATATGGCTATGTGTGTCCGTCCGTCAGTCCGTCCGTCCGTCTGTCCATCTAAACCTTGTAATCACGCTACAGGTCGCAATTTTAATCCGATCGCCACCAAATTTTGGATGTTGATGAGGGTCCCGGAGGGGAAGAAGCCTATTGATGTTGGTGATGGTCGGATAATATTTAAGGGTCGGAATGGGCAAAAAACTTATTTGCGGAAAAAGTCAACGTTTTATTTCAAAGCGAATATCTCCGTATCTATAAGGGGTATATTAAAGGCAAAGCCTGCTAATGAAAGCAGAAAATATCACCTTTACAGCGATGTATGGTAGGTTGTCGTAGGTGGTCAAACAACGAAGATATCGCAATAGTCGCTTATAGAACCCAACTTTTTATTTATTCGATTTTAATTCTAATGACGAATAACACAGCTTTTGTTGGATACTTTCCAAAAACAAAACTTGGCTATGAAAGTAGAAAATCCTGTTTTTACAATGAATCAAAATAGGTTAGCGTAGGTGGCCAAATAACGGAGATATCACAATAGTCGGTAATACATCCCATTTTTCCACTTTTAAAGAAATCACGCTACAGTTCGTAATTTTTATCGGATCGTCACCGAATTTTGGGTGTTGATGGGGGTCCTGCAGGGGAAAAAGCCTATTTATTTTGGTGATGGTCGGATAATATTTAGGGGTCAAAGTGGGCAAAAAACTTTTTTGGAGAAAAAGACAATGTTTTTTCAAACCGAATATCTCAGCTTCTATAGGGGGTATGCCAAAAGCAAAGCCAGCTAATGAAAGTAGAAATATCGCCTTTGCAACGATGTAAAGTAGGTTGTTGTAGGTGGTCAAACAACGAAGATATCGCAATAGCCGCTAATAGAACTCAACTTTTCATTTTTGCGATTTCAATAATAATGACGAATATGACAGCTTAGGTTGGGGACCTTCCAAAAACAAAGTCTGACGATGAAAGTAGAAAATCCCATCTTTACAATGATGCAAAGTAGGTTGGCGTAGGTGGCCAAATAACGGAGATATCGCAATAGTCGTTAATACATCCCATTTTACCATTCCTTTGTAATCACGCTACAGGTCGCAATTTTGATCGGATAGTCACGAAATTTTGGGTGTGATTGGGGGTCCCACAGAGTAAAAAACCTTTTGATTTTTGATAATGGTCGGATATTATTCAGGGGTCGGAATGTGAAAAAAAATATTTGGAAAAAAGACCAACTTTTTATTTCAAAGTTAATATCTCCCTTCTGTAGGAGGTATATCGAAAGCAAAACCTGGCAAGGAAAGTAGAAAATATCACCTTTACAACGATGTGAAGTAGGTTGTCATAGGTGGTCAAACAACAGAGATATCGCAATTGTCGGTAATGCATCCCTTTTTCCATTTTTGTGCAATCACACTACGAAATTTTGATCGGATCCTCACGAAATTTTGGGGTTTGATGGGGGTCTACCAGAGAAAGAAGCCTATTGATGGTTGGTATACATCCCACTTTTCCATTTTTTATTCGGGCTGTACTGTCGATGCTCTTAATGCGTTTCAAAAAATTTACCTTTGTTAATGAAGACATTCAGAGCAAAGGTGCTAAGCTATCCCAATTTTAATATTTTGAATTTTATTAGTCAAAAGCTTATGAACAGGGGTAGTGGTGTAGGGTATCACATAGTCGGCCCCGACCCGACTATAGCCTTGGCTCACTTGTTTAACTTGCTTTGGTGTCCGTTTAATTCAAATCTGGTAACTCATTTTTAACACAGTTGCAGTTGACCAGTCGAACTGAAACGTTGCACACTTTTCAGATTTAGATGACAATACATGAATATGGAATCAAAACCAATATTGGTCCATTTTTATAGTGTTTTAACGGTGTTATATTTAAATTGCATTTCAAATCTGGTAACTCAATTTTGACACGTTTGCAGTTGACCAATCGGACTAAAGCTTTGCACACTTTTCAGATTTGGATGACAATACATGAATATGAAATCAAAACCAATATTGGTCCATTTTTACCATTTTTACTGTGTTTTAACGGTGTTTTATTTAAATTGCATTTCAAATCTGGTAACTCAATTTTGATACAGTTGCAGTTGACCAATCGGACAAAAACTTTGCACACTTTTCAAATTTTGATGACAATACATGAGTATGAAATTAAAACAAAGATTGGTCCATTTTGCAGTGTTTTAACGGTGTTTTTTTAACTTGCATTTCAAATCTGATAACTCATTTTTGACACAGTTGCAGTTGGCCAATCGAACTAAAACTTAACACACTTTTCAGATTTGGATGACATATGAATATGAAACCAAATCCAATATGGGTCCATTTTTTCCTATAGCCCCCATATAGCAGTACCTCCCGATTTAGTTCAAATCCTGTAACTCATTTTTAACGCAGTTGACCAATCGAACTGAAACATTGCACACTTTTCAGATTTGGATGACAATACATGAATATGGGACCATTTTTTCCTACAGCACCCATATAGCGATACCACCCGATTTCAGGTATTTTGAGTAATTAAATTTTTCTTCATTTTTGCCCGAATTAGCTGTCATTTGGCATTTGGGATTTCCAATGATACAGACATTTCCCCACCAAAAATTGTGAACATGGTGACCCCCCATTGATACAGAAACTTCCTCAGTAAAATGATTTGGTATAGCCCCAATTATGGCGGTACCACCTGATATCAAGTGTTTTAAGGTTTTTATCTTAATTTTTAACCCGAATAGGCTGCAATTTGGCATTTGGGGTTCCCAATGGTACTGAAACTTCCCCATCAAAAATTGTGGACATAGGTCCAGGTTTTGGTATATCGGTACGGCCCGATTCCATGTGTTTTAAGGATTTTATCTTAAATTTTAGGCCGAATTGGCTGTGACTTCGCATTTGGAGTCCCCAATGGTACAGAAACTTCTCCACAAAAAATTTTTGACATAGGTCCAGGTTTTGGTATAGCGATACCACCCAATTTGAAGTGTTTTAAGGATTTTATCTAAATTTTTAGCCAGAATTGGCTGTAACTTGGCATTTCAAGTTCCCAATGGTACAGAAAATTCCCCACCAAAAATTATGGACATAAGTCCAGGTTTTGGTATAGCCTTTATATAACGGTACTACACGATTTCAGGCATTTTAAAGCTTTTATCTAAATTTTCGGCCTAAATTGACTATTATTTTGTTCTCAGTGGTCAAAAAAGTATTTACTAAAAAGTTAAAAATAAAAATAATTTAAAAAAATTAAGTTTCAGTGTTTTATTTAGAAATGCACTTAAAACTAGAAAATAATTTGTCGCCTAGCCTCAATAAATATATTCTTTCTCGTGATGGAAGCTCTCAAATAAAACGTTAGCATTTAAATTATAAATGGTGACAAAATTAAACGCCAATCGTTTTATTTGAGAGATTCTATCATGAGAAAGAATATATTTATTGAGGCTAAGCGACAAATTATTTCCTAGTTTTAAGTGCATTTCTAAATAAAGCATTGAAACATAATTTTTTTTTTTGAATTTTTTGTCTTTGTTGCCCTTGTTAGGACGATTTCATTTTTTGGGGGTCAAAGTCCATTCTTCTTGGGAAATTGGCCCAAAATTTAAAAACAAAACATAGAGACGATATAAGTATTGAATTTACTTATTTTCTTTGTGTCCGAGGCCGAGTGTATATCTCCGTCGGCACAGCTGACTGCTATTTTCTAACTTGTTTTAATAATATGTAGCGAAAAAGACCCGATTGGTCATTATAAAATACGTCAAATAATACCTTACGTTTCCAGTAATGACGGCGTATATATGTATGTGTGTTCTATATCTCTGGTATGTTACCATGTATATCAACTAATGTATGTATGAACGGACGTCTAAAATATGTCGCAATCATATAAAAGAAATTCCTTGGAAAATAGTGCCCAGGTTTAGTGGAATGGGGTATCACATGGTCGGTCCTGTCCGACTATAACCCTCTCTTACTTGCTTTTTTCTAGTTTTTTTCTAGAAAAGTCAATTTGTCCATGCTTTTCTTTCAGATAGTCTTTGTGTCCTCTATAACAGCGCTATCATTTTATTATCCAGACTTCCCTCAATCGTGACTTAAAAGATTCACAAATTCCACACAAGTGGTGATCTTGGATCGTGTACACTGCGTTTATTGGATTTGTCAGTACACGAACGCCTATAAATTTACGCCGGAAACTTCAAAACTTCTTTAAATATTAAAAAAATTCTAACTTTTTTTAAAAATTACGGATCTGTTCTGTTAACTCCACCACCCCTGTATAGTTTTTTATACAAATCGGCTGAGGGTATTTAATTGTCGGTAAAGCCGATTGATTCGTTTCTCTTGTTTCTTTTATATATTCCTGGAAGAACTGTGTATGTATGTATGTACAAGTATAAGGTCTTGCAGAGTTAAGGAACAAGGAATAACCACAACTAGCATTGAATGCTAACTGTGAGTAGTTGTAGGTGGGGGAGTGAAGGTCTGTAAATAGTACCAGATGTTTTTGTTGCAAAAAAATAAAAATAAAAGGAAAAACAAACACAAAGCTTTTTATGCGTGCAGATGTGAGTGAATACATTTATGTGGGCGTGCGTTTTGTGGCTACGAAGTTGAGAAAATGAATGAAAAGAATTTTCCAAGAATTGCAATTGAAAGGATTTACTACAACATACTGTACGCTCACAGTTACCAAGGATTAAAATTAAATTTAATTTTAAACAAATAAAATCTTTCATCACAGACATAAAAATATTTTTAATTAACAACAAACATAATATTGGTAATTATTTTTATTTATTTAAGGAAAATAACTACGTAGCAGAAATTACAATGTTGACAGATAAGGTGTGTAAGAATTTTCAAATTTGCAAAGTTTGGAAAAATGATTGAAAATTCAGGGAGAAAATATATTTTAGTATATCCATGTGTACAAGGTAACATCATTAGCCCAGCTGATGGTAATATAATTTACCATATACATATATAATTTAATTTAAAAAAAAGAAAAATATGTTTTGTCCCAAAACCGGCAAGAATCATCTATTTTTTTAATTTAAAAAAAGGGAAAACTGATAAACAATTTTTGAAAAAGTAGATTCTTGAAGATTCTGGAAAATACTAATAGAAAAACAAAGTAGTTTTTTAAATTGTACTTTCACTCCTGTTAATATTATATTTGAAAACTAAGTTTATGTTTTCTATGTCGTATGAAATTATTTAAAGTACAGTTTTCAGATACAATCTAACACATCTTCTCAATACGTTTCGTTAAAAACCTTTCAAACAATTTAATAAAATAAATTCTCTAATGAAAATAATGGCCACCAAAATTCAGCCAACTCCCGACAGTATTGCAACAAAAATTCTTCAATTTTCGTCCCAATTTCAACATTTCAAAATCCCTAAAGAATATATTTTATTTTTCAACTTTTTTGATACACTTTTTATGTCATTGTTTTGCAGATTCTCTTTGTTTTCGCCATGAAAACAAAACTTATGCATTACATTACTTTCATTTATTCATTCGATTTGTCAATATTTAACAACAGAAAAGAAGAACAAACAATTTCTGTACCATGGAGACATGGAAAGTTTCTGTTTTTCTATTGTTGTACTGTTTTTGTTACAGAATAAATACAAATAGAAGAGAAAGTAGTTTGAATAGGGACAAATGAATAGAATTTGTTTTATTCAAGCAAAAAACGTGTACTCAAAATAAAATATTTTATTAATGTAAACATAGTGTGCAGTATGGCGTATGACTTATGTGGGGGGAATATCATACGCACTGGAATTTACAAACAGTCTCTTCTTAAAACAGATATGAATGACCTAAAGTTCGACCGGGCTGAACTTTTTATACCATTTACTCCGGGTACGGCTTAATCCTAGGAGAAGTGGAATATGCTAGGTGAAAAATATAAATTTCTTATTTATTATTGTCTTTTTAGGCCGATGGCCATTATTTATGAAAGTTTTTAATTAATTAATTAGATTAATCGAGCTAACATGGCCTAAGGAGTTTTGTATTGAAAAATGAATTCTAGCGAAATACCACACACTCAACCATTACGCTACGATCGTTTCGCCTGGTGGTTTTAAGCCAGGCTCATCAGGAGTATTTGAATGCTAATGGCTAGAAGACAAAGGCTGATTTTGATAACTTCTATTTATACAAACATTTTTACAAATTTGTAATTATGAAGTATTTATTGAAGTCTTTTTCTTTATCAAGTCAGCCTAGTGTCTTGTCTAGGAATCATTTTCTCAATACGTACACATATACAATCGAAGGGGGGTTTCCTTCATGAATTGTAATGCTTTCAGTTTTTGAAATTTTGGATATCCTTATGCCCGTAATTTCAACACGTAGCTATCTATGAGTTAACAGATATCTCCCGTGTAAGCAACATTTTATAATTTCAACGCATAGGTAACGTTACCGAGTCAAAAACGGCCGTGTTACTTAAACCAAGGATTTTACCTGGTTAATTGTTGCCAATGTGTTAAAAGTTGTAAAACACTTCTATGTGGCAATGATTTTGCGAAGTCATGAATGAAAATCACCAATATTACCACATGATTTCAAAATGTACACGCCTCGGTAAATGGCATGTAGAAATTACCAAACGCGTAGGTAAATATAACTAATAGGTAACTAACTACCCGTTTACCCAGACATTGAAATTACGGGCATAAGTCCATGTTAGCTCGATTGATCCAATTAATTAATTAAAAACTTTCATAAATAATGGCCTTCGTCCTAAAAAGACAATAATAAATAATAAAAATAGGTAAAAAAACTTTTTAAGTTAAACGGTTTTATGTTAAACATACATTGAAATGTTTAAGATAAATGTACTAAAAACCAAAAAATAATAAAATAGATACAGTCGTGGGAATTATAAACTAAAACTAGACTAAAATAAAACCGTGGGGCACGTCAATTGTCTACAATCGTTGATTAAAATGTTTGTTTTGTAATGTTACACTATAATTAGGCAGTTGTTCAACCGACAACGATGGACGTGTGATAAGTAGGGCTAGAATGTGCCCCACGGTTTTATTTTAGTCTAGTCTATGCATATGTTTATAATTCCCACGACTGTATCTATTTTATTATTTTTTGGTTTTTAGTACATTTATCTTAAACATTTCAATATATGTTTAACATAAAACCGTTTAACTTAAAAAGTTTTTTTACCTATTTTTATTTTCTAGTTTTTAGTTTTTATTTCGCATTCTGTTTAATTCGTTTAGTGCTTCATTATTGCAAGGTTTCTTGCCCGTTAGTTTATTGCAGTCCAACTCCTCTATACGTAGTCCCTGCAAAGATCTTACTCTACTAAGAGCCACGTAGGCTTGACCTTCTTCAAACAGTTTCGCACCTAAGTATACGACTGCGTGATCCACAGTGCTGCCCTGCATTTTATGTATAGTAGAAGCCCATGATAGTATTAAAGGCAACATTCTTCTTTCAGCCGTCCCGTAATTGTACATAGCTGGAAACTGTATGGCTTTCGGGTGTATAAGATGTACAGTATAGTGCACTGTATTCTTCTTGTCAAGCCCTTTTATTTGATACCCATATTGGTGGGATTGATAAAAAATTGTTATCAGCCATTTTGTAGCGGCCGCCATCTTGGATTTCAATTTTTTATAGTATATTGTATTCTGATTGTTGAGCCCTTTCATTTGATACCCATATTGATGGGATTGATAAAACCTACGTTATCCGCCATTTTGTAGCGGCCGCCATCTTGGATTTAAATTTTTTATAGTATATTGTATTCTGCTTGTTGAGCCCTTTCATTTGATACCCATATTGATGGGATTGATAAAACCTTCGTTATCCGCCATTTTGTAGCGGCCGCCATCTTGGATTTAAATTTTTTTTTGGTATATTGTATTCTGCTTGTTGAGCCCTTTCATTTGATACCCATATTGATAGGATTGATAAAACCTACGTTATCCGCCATTTTGTAGCGGCCGCCATCTTGAATTTATAATGATAATGAATAAACATAATTGTATTGTCACCAAAATCCAAAGTGTATACAAAATTTCAGATTAATCGGTTGACAGGAAGAGGGAGAAATTTCAATTACTAAATTTGACCCAAGAATAAAGAATAAATAAAAAAAAAAAACAAACGAGGTGAGCTAAATAAAACCATTTAAAAAAACCCACAGCAGAGCCCGGCTGCCCCGGCTGAGGTTTGAACCTGGGTCCTCTCCAACAAACAGACAATGTTGTCGAGATCTCAGCGTTCTAAGCCACTGCCAATGTATCATATCAACAAACTAGTCGACATGATATCCAAAATTTCAAAAACTGAAAGCATTAGAATTCATGAAGGAAACCCCCCTTCGATTGTATATGTGTACGTATTGAGAAAATGATTCCTAGACAAGACACTAGGCTGACTTGATAAAGAAAAAGAATTCAATAAATACTTCATAATTACAAATTTGTAAAAATGTTTGTATAAATAGAAGTTATCAAAATCAGCCTTTGTCTTCTAGCCATTAGCATTCAAATACGCCTGATGAGCCTGGCTTAAAACCACCAGGCGAAACGATCTTAGCGTAATGGTTGAGTGTGTGGTATTTCGATAGAATTCGTTTTTCAATACAAAACTCCTTAGGTCATGTTAGTTCGATTAATCCAATTAATTAATTAAAAATATAAATTTCTTTTAACCAAGGTTTAATTCGAAATGCCACGTTACAGTCATTCATTTGGACAATGTGTGTTGTACAACATTTAAAATACCTAAACTCGGGAGATACCTTCATACGTTTTCTACCAATTTAGATTCCGAAATACCAAGTTACAACCTTCAGTAGGAAAAATCCTTAAAAAGGCTTAATTTTTGTAAGGAAATTTAGCTAAAGTCCTCAAAGTAGCTAAACTCATGAGGTACCGTGATATGGGGGAAATACTAAAATGTGGATATATGGCGCCAATTGTGAGCTTCCCTTGGAACCTTCATTTATTAATGCTATTCTTGTATGATGAAAAATAAGGTAAAATCCCCAAAATAGCAAACATCCTCAAAAATATACAGAAAATCGAGTATACCTTTCACAGGGGGACTATATTAAAACTTGTATCTATACTCACAATTCTATGTAGAAATGTTGTGTTCCCATATCGAAGACTAAATACCAAATTTCAGTCAGTATTCGGTTAGATAATGTGGCTAAAACCTTTAAAACAGCCAAAATCAGGAAGTACTATGAGATTCTATGGGGACTATCTCAAAACCTGTACTGAACAATTTCTAGGGAAAGTTTTGAGGCCCCAAAAACGAATATCAAGTTGCTCCAATTTAGTTCTTATAATAAGGCTGAAACTTTTAAAATACCGAAAGTCGTGAGGTACCGTTTTATGGGATCTACATCAAAACTTTTAAATATACTGACGATTTTCTGGGAAACAGTTTCGTAGCCCCAAGAAGACTAAATACCAAATTCCGGTATGATAATGAATCTAAAATTTTAAAAATACTGAAAATCGGGCGGTATCGTTCTATGGGGGCTATATCAAAACGTAAATCTGTACTGAACATTTTCGGGGGAAAAGTTTTGTAGTAAAAGAAGACTTTTTCAATAACTTTATTGATGATGATGTTTAATTTAACATTTCATTGACCTACGAAGCCAGTAAGGCTTGTCTGTAGGTTATATAAATATTAGACAGTGGTACTATTAGTATATTACAGTTTAGGCTGTAGACTTCATTATTTAGCCTCTCCTTACCCTCAGCCTTTATGCTAGAAAGCGTACATACATTTTCATACGGGCAAAATGTGCCTCGTCGAAATAATGGTTTTAGACCCCAAGTATGTTTGGACGAAATGTGTTTTTAGAAAATTTGGAGTCGATTTAGCAATGTCCGTCTGTCTGTCTAGCCGGCTGGTGCGCACGATAACTCTCGAACGGATGAACCGAGTTGGTCCAAAAGTTGGCAATCGCAATATTTTGTCCAAACTTAGTTTAAGTTCGAAGATGGGTTATATCGGTCCACTCCTTCCGGTACCTCCCCCATAAAAGTCCAAAAAAGTTCGGAAAATTTGTGCGCACGATAACTCTTGAAGGGAATAACCGACTTGGTCCATACTTTGCACATTGTGATATATTTACCAAAATTTCGGGAAAGTTCAATTTAGGGCCTGCTCTCTAATCGCTTTGATTTTTGTTGTAGCAACTTATATTCAGTGCTTCCCATACGACGGTAAAAGTTTCAGCAGGGGCAAATCCATACCTCCTATGACACCGTGTGTAGTGGTTGGAGAGTAATATAACCCTCGAACTGATCTGCCGTTTCGGTCCAACATGTGGCCTTCGTAATATTTTGTGCAAACTTAGTTTAAGTTCACTCCTTCAGATACCTCCCCCACAAAAGTTCAAAAATGTTCGGAAAAATTGGCCGTACGATAACTCTTGATGGGAGTGAGAGATTTGGTCCATAATTTACACATCCTAATATATCTTCCAGGTTTAGGTTAGGTTCGAATATGGACTATATTTGTCCACTCCTTCGGGTACCTCCCACACACATTTTTGGATAAATTCACTTTAAGACCTGCTCTCGGATCACTTTGATTTTTGTTGAAGGGCACGTCCATACTTCTTGACAGAGAAAAGCCCGAAAGTTGTAAATAAAAACCTATGGCAACATATGTAGTGACTGGAGAGCACGAACCAAATACTGCGTTCGTCCACACTTTGGATATCGTAATATTTCTTCGAATATAAGATCAAATTCGAAGGTGGAAGGAGTGGACCTTCCGATACCTCCCCCGCAAAAGTTCGAAAATATTCGCTAAAATGGTACTCTAAATATTGTCGAAACTCAGTTAAAAAAAGCCCTATCTATCGATATCCCCGCAAATTTTTGCGCTTTAATCCTATCTATATTGTTTTTAAAACTCCCCTAAATACGTAAGATTTTTTTGGAAATAAAAATTACTTCAATCCACACAGGCTGAGGTATATGTCTGTCGGTAATGCCGACTTATTTTTAGTGTTACTGATCTAAAAAATATTTTTTCATGTGTTTAATTCTTGTTCTTTTGTTTCCTATTTCTAGTATTTTCTTTGGAAGTTCATTCAGAATTTTTGGAAGGGCGACAAAATCGTTATTTCGATGAGGTACAATTTTGGTAGTATCAAAGTGTATATACTCTCTTTAGATTAAAGGCAGAGGGTATAGCAACTCAATACGTCGAAATTTTGGTATTTTTATACCTCAGCCTTTAATCGAAATAACGGTTTTAGACACAAATTATGTTTGGAGGAAATTAGTTTCAGATAATTTGGAGTCGATTTAGTCCTGCCCAAATTTAGTACAAGTTCCAAAATGGCCCATATCGGTCCACTTCTTCGATACCTCCACCACAAAAGTTCAAAATGTTTCTGCAAAATGATGTGACCGATAACTCCAGAAGGGAGCAATCGATTAGGTCCCAATTTAGCACATCATATTCATACCTCTAGATATAGATCGGGCCAATTACAGAACATTTGTGCCATAGACCGAACTCGAAAAGATCTCCAATTCTCTCTGTTTAGTGCTTCGTTGTTTGGAATACCTCGCCTTGTCATCTCCTCATCCACTTGTTTGCGCCATCTATTCTTTGGCCTGCCAATTCTGCGTGCACCGCCATGTGGCTCGAATTTATACGCCTTTTTGAACGTAGAGGGCTGTCGAAGGCTGCTTTATAATCGACAAAAAGGTGGTAGGTGTCGATCTGCATCTCTTGGGTCTTCTCGAGGATTTGCCGCAGGGTAAATATCAGGTCAATGGTGGACTTGCCAGGTCTAAAGTCGCATTGGTATGGTCCAATTATTTCGTTGACCATGGGCTTTAGTCGTTCGCACAATATCCCTGACACTATCTTGCAGGCGGTAGGGAGAAGACTTATGCCCCTATAGTTGGAGCATAAAGTCTTATCTAATTTCCTATGGACGGGACACAGGATGCTCTGGTCCCAATCGTCGGGTACCCATTCTTCCTGGCAGATGGAGCTAACTGCATACACCTTATCAGCGTGTCGCCTCCGGTTTTAAACATCTCGGCTGGTAGGCTATCAGCTCCTGTAGTGGGATTCTGTAAGTCATTTTTGCTGTTACCAACAAAAATCGGTCAAATTAAATCGCAGCATTATGACTAAAAACATAAAGAAAACTTGGCGTCACTGTTTGTGTCGGTAGAGGCTAGCGACTACTTTTTATTCATCGTTAACTTACCGAAAAATTTCGTTAATTATCGACATTATAAGCATTTTAATTTTACCGACAATTATCGATAACAGCAAAAATGAGTTACAGAATCCCATTACTGCTGCCTTATTATTCTTCAGCCGGTTTATTGCTGTCTTTACCTCATCTTGGCCGGGTGGTATACATTCAATACCATCTTCTGGGATTGGATCTGTGGTATCTTCGTCGACTTTCCTACTGTTGGATACCAACAGTTTGGAAAAATGTTCTTTCCATATCCTCATCACACTATCTGTATCAGTTACCAAATTACCTTGCAGGTCTCTACAGGAGGATGTGCCTGTACCAAAGCCATCAGTATGATGTTTCACTCTTTGGTAGAATTTTCGGACTTCATGCTGTCTCCTGTACATCTCGATTTGTTCACACTCCCGCTTTTCCATCTCTCACTTTTTCCTGCGGAAATTATCTTTCTCCTCCCGATTATCTTTCTCCCGATACCCCTCTCGTGCTCTACGCGTTGCTACTGATTGTAAGGTAGCCCTATACACCGCATTTTTCTCTTCGGTAGCAACACTGCACTCCTGGTCATACCAAGGATTCCTTGGTGGAGGTCTCTGGTGTCCCAGTACTGATTTTGCGGCTGTTTGCATGGAGTGGGCATTGTTTTGCCATTGTCCAGATATGCTATCGGGACGAGGAGTGCTTTGATTAAGCAATTGGGCCAGTTGAGTGGAATATGCTGTGGATATCTGTTGTAATTGCAGCTTACCGATGTCCAACTTTCGTGTTTGGTCTGTTCGCACTTTGTTTGCTACGTTTAATCTGGTACGTACCTTTGCTGCAAATAGGTAGCGGTATGAGTCTATGTTTCCTACTCGGAACGAGCGCACATACAACACGCTCGATGAGTGTCTTCCATCTATCACAACGTGATCAATTTGATTTCTTGTTCTTTGATCTGGCAACAGCCAGGTGCCCTTATGAATATCGAGATGCTTAAATCTGCTACTGTAACTACCATGTTTCTTGCTGCTGCAAAGTCTATCAGCCTCATACCATTGTCAGATGTTTCACTGTGGAGACAGAATTTCCCGACTGTTGGGCCAAAGATATTCTTCTTTTCAATTTTGGCATTAAAATCGCCTAGTATAATTTTAATGTCATGAGCGGGGCAACGGTCATAAGTTTCTTCTAAGCGCTCGTAAAATATATCTTTGTCCTTGTTCGTCCTTGTCTTCAGTGGGAGCATGAGCGCAAAAAAAGCTGATGTTGAAGAATTTTACTTTTAATCGAATTGCAGCGAGTCTTTCATTCACTGGGGTGAAGCTGGAGACCAGAGGTTTTAACCTCCGACCAACTATAAATCCGCAACCAAACTCATGCTTTGTGTCATGGCAGCTATAATACAGCGCGTCACCTTTAGGTGTTGTTGTGGCGCCTTTCCCGTTCCATCGTATTTCCTGTATGGCAGTAATGTCGGCCTTGTACTTTTTATCGTAAGTACATCTGACAATGCGTAAACTGCACCTTCCCTATGAAGAGTGCGAACATTCCACTTGCAGATTCCTTAAAACGTTTGCGGGGTTCATCAACTTTAGAGGGGTTTGTTTTTCGTTTCTTTCGATTTTTCAAGTAGGCTGCTTTGCTAGGGGAGGGTTAATAACCCGACGCCCAAACCCAAGTCTGTAACGTTCTTGGGTGAACGCGCGGCACTTGTTAGCTCACTACCTTTAACGGGGGTTAAAGGCAGTTCCCCAGGTGACACCACGGGGAGGTCAGTGTCCACTTGAGATGAAAGAGGGACCAAGATAAATCCTGGGCTTTGTCATGTTAAAGCCGGTCAGGACCGTTCCTTGGTATCTTCCGCCCCCTACGTCCTTCGAATACCGTCCACAAAAAACTCGGAGAAATTTAAATATAAGAGCTCTATCGGATCGTGTTGATTTTAGTTAATTTCAGTTTTCCAAATTTGCTCCATGAGCGCAAATAAACCTGATGTTGAAGAATTTTACTTTTAATCGAATTGCAGCGAGTCTTTCAATCGCTGCGGTGAAGCTGGAGACCAGATGTTTTAATCTCCGACCAACTACAAATCCGCAACCAAACTCATGCTTTATGTCATGGCAGCTATAATACAGTGGAAGATCTTTAGGTGTTGTTGTGACGCCTTTCCCGTTCCATCGTATTTCCTGTATGGCAGTAATGTCGGCCTTGTACTTTTCAAGTACATCTGCCAATGCGTAAACTGCACCTTCCCTATAAAGAGTGCGAACATTCCAAGTGCTGATTCCTTAAAACGTTTGCGGGGTTCATCAACTTTAGAGGGGTTTGTTTTTCGTTTCTTTCGCTTTTTCATTGTAGGCTGCTTTTCTAGGGGAGGGTTACTAACCCGACGCCCAAACCCAAGTTTTTAACGTTCACACACACATGTTAGCTCACTACCTTTAACGGGTGTTAAAAACAGTTCACAGGTGACATCATTGGGAGGTCAGTGTCCACTTGAGATGAAACAGGGACCAAGACAAATCCTGGGCTTTGCCATGTTAAAGCCAGTCAGGACCGTTCCTTGGTATATTCCATCCCCTACGTCCTTCGAATATCTTCCACAAAAAACTCGAAGAAAGTGAAATATAAGAGCTATCTCGGATCGTTTTGATTTTAGTTAGTTTTAGTTTTCCAAATTTGCTCCACTTAGAATCCTAGATAAATGTAGAAGTTATAGCAATTTTCGTTTCAATTAATTTCCGATTTAAAACTAATTAATTTCAACAAACACCATTACAAAAGTACTCCTAATAACATAGAAATTCAACAATGCCGGGAGTTTTGGTTGTCTCTCATTTGTAATGTGTTTTTTTCTTCTCAATTTGGGGGCAGGAGATAATTAAATTTTATTTACTTTATTTTGTTGCTACTCTGTTTGTCACGCATTTTATGACATATCCTGTACGTGACATTTTTTCATCACAATTATTTAACAGCAGCAGCAACAACAGCAACTAAACTAACAAAACAAGCAACACGAACAAAAACAACAACAACATCATTAACATCAAAATCAAGACGAGCACCCAACGCCAATAACAAATAATCAAAAGCAAAAAATTTAATTAAAAATTGATTGTGCAACACAAAAAGAGAGAGGAAGGAAACTCGGGAATGATGGGAACATTGTGAGTGTTTGACAAAAAGACAATAAACAAAATAAAATCGACACGGAAGTGTGGTGACAAGAAGAACGCACTTAATGAACAAACATTTCACACCAATAACAAACAAACAACAGCAAAATCAGCAGAAGAACGTGTTGTATGAGTTATATTAACAAAAGTGTCCTGTTTCAATGCGTAATTGTAGCGGAGTAAAATAAAAAGACAATTCTGCAGTGTAATCATGGGGACCACAATGATTTGTATTGAATGGATGCAAGAAAGTTTTGATACAATGTGTGGCTTGATTAGAGGAAATTAGAGAATACATACATATATTACATAAAACATGATAAATTCGATCACCATGTACAATAATTTATGACGTCAACGATGCTTAACAACCTCTTTTCAAAACTTCACTAGAAATCATATTTCTCATTCAACAACATCGGAAACCAATTAATATTAAAGTGAACCAAAACATAATCGGGACTTGTTGAGGTCAATTAGAGTCATGATCATAAAAAGGAAACCCTAACCAATAAATATCGTTATATTTCTTCTCTAATTACTCCTTGGATTCCATCACCACCAACTAACACAATTTTCTTTATCTCTCCCTAACAAATTTCCCCTCATTCTTCCATCCATTGTGCACAAAGTTTTCATTCATAATCCAAACAAAACTTTGTTGGACAAATAAACCCTTGTCAAATTCCCAAAAATTCCATCCATATCTTTTGAGACTTCTTTAAGTACTTATTCTTCTTGTTCTTCTTCTTTGCAAAACAAAACAAAAACTAATGTCAAAATGTTTATTGTTGTTATTGCTGACTGGGAGTGTGTTTCTAATGGCTTTCATTGTTCGTAACTCGCACAACAATGTTGTTGATGTTTGTGTCATTTTAAGAATAAAATCCCAAGAGATTTTAAAACTTTTTCCAAAACGAGAAAAAAAACACACATTTTCGAAGGTAAAGCAAAGTTTTGTGACAAAGCAACCGAATAGCATTGGAGACCGACCACATTACGATAAAGTGACAAAAACAAAATTAAGTGGAGAATTTAAGTGGAACTTGTCAAATGTAGTGAAACTGAAGTTTTCCTCCCGGGGAACAATTTACCCCACAGACGCAATTTTTTTGTGAAGGAACTTTTAAGAAGCGATCTTGACATATTAATTGAAATATACTAAAGAAGAATAATGACTTTCTCGGAATGTGTTTTTCCATCATATTATACCACATATGTATGTACCTTAGAATAATATGAATGAGTCTTCCAAATGTTGGGGACAATATTTAAATCTTCTAAGATGAAATCATGAACCTACAAGAATCAACTTTTTTTAATTTTTCAACAAAATTTATAATGAAAACAAGTAAAAAAGTATCAGTCGACTTTGCCGACAGACATATACCCTCAGCGTATGTAAATTGAAACATTCATCTACGGACAGATCGAATGTATATCGGTTTTTTTTTCAAAATTTTGAACCCTTTTTTGGATATTTGAACTTGCCGACCAAAATGTGGATTTGGATTAAAATTCAAAAGTGTGGCAAGGTATGTACAGTAACTTATTTTGGGAATCATATATTTTCGATAAACATCGCGCCCACTAGTCATTTCAGTGAGTTATCGTATAACTTTTGGACCAGTATGTCAGAAAGCATGGACTTGTCCACGGAAAACATAATATCGCTGTAAGCAGGAACACAAGGAACACAAGGAACAGCATCGGTATACATTTCCAAAGGATCTTCGAATAGACTCTAACCTGCACTTAGACACAAATATTGAACATTTGAGGGGAGGTACCCTAAGGAAAGGACCGACATACGCCATTTTAGAAGTTAAATTAAATTTCGACAAAATATTAGGAAATTCAAAGTTTGGACCAAATTCGTTGCCCCGTTCAAGAGATATCGTACATACCATTTTAAATGTTGGGGGGAAGTACCGAAAGTCGTGGACCGGTATTGCTCATCTTCGAACTGAAACTAAATTTGGACAAAATATGACGAAGGCCAAATTTTGTACCAAATCAGTTGATAAGTGCGACAGTTATCGTGCTCTCCAGCCACAACATATCGCTCATTTACGCAGAGAGTGGCATAACTCGAAAAATTCGTTTTCTAAATTAGCAATTTCTATTTTTTCTACGACTTCTTCTTTATATTCTGTCAAATTTTCAAGCTGATATCTGTAAAACTCGACGAGTTACAGCCAATTTACTACGAGATTCGAATTATTCAATATAAAAGTTTTTTGAGTCTATGAAGCACTAACACACTTTATATCGAGATGTGTCACTCTTTGAGTAAATGAGCGATTTATGGCATAACGGGTTTTTACACCTTTCGAGCTGTTTTCTCAAGAAGTATGAACTCGCCCTTAATTAAACTTTTACCATGGTAATTGAGGCAGCGAATGCAAGTTGCTTTAACAAAAAACAAGATTCGAGAGCAGGTTTTAAAGTGAATTTATTCAAAATTTTGTGTGGAAGGTACCCGAAGAAGTGGACAAATATAGTCCATATTCGAACCTGATCTATATCTGGTAGGTATATTATTATTTATTATGACATGTTTATAAACGTGTAACATATTATAAACTTAGTCTATTTACAAAGGTTCTCCATTCATTTCTATCATTTGCTATATATTTTAATTGATCGATTGATAAGTTGGTTTCTGTTGTTAGTGTTCTTCTCCATGTTGTTTTCGGCCTGCCTCTATTGCGTCGTCCTTGGGGATTCCAATGGAGAGCTGAGTGGGAAATATCAGTTTCGCTTTTTCTAAGAGTGTGGCCGAGCCAGCCATATTTCCTTTGAGTGATTGCAGATTTTATTTCCTGTTGATTTGTTATATTCCAGAGACGTTCGTTAGATATAGTTTGTGGCCACCATATTTTTAATATGTTGCGAAGACATCTGTTTATAAATACTTGAAGTTTATTGGTTATTGTGGTATTGGTAAGCCATGTCTCGGATCCGTACAGTAGCGTAGATTTCACGCAAGAATTGAATATATTGATTTTTGTTTTTATATTTAATGTCTCAGATGACCAAATGTTTTTCAGCGACGCAAACGTTCCTTGGGCTTTTCTAATACGGTTATCAACGTCCTCCGTGGTACCTCCTCTTGTTGATAAAATGCTACCAAGATATTCAAAACGGTCCACATTCTGTATGGCTTCTCCATATATCATAAACGGGTTGTTATTATTGGCATTTATCCTCATAGTTCTTGTTTTGCCGCAGTTTATTTTCAGACCAACTTTTAGTGATTCCTCTGACAGGTTGAGTAATTTGTTTTGCATATCTGAGTATGTTGCTGTAAGTAAAACGGCATCGTCTGCATACTCTAGATCCCCAAGTTTGTTGAACAAATTCCAATTTAGACCAGATGGTGTTGAGTCTAGATTTTCAAACACTGCGTCAAGAACTGTGACGAATAATAGCGGTGATAATGTGCAGCCTTGTCGCACTCCGCTGGTTGTAAAAAACGCTTCGCTGATGACTCCTTCGTGCAACACTCTGGAAGTCGTACCAATATAGCTATTTTCTATAAGTTTCTTGGGTATTCCTTTTGATAGAAGTGAGCTCCATATGTATTTTCTGTTTAGGGCATCGAACGCTTTTTCATAGTCCACAAATGCTAGATATAAACTTGCGTTATACTCTACGGATTGTTCAATGATGATTCTTGTTGTGCATATGTGGTCGATGCATGAATTCCTTGCTCGGAAACCAGCTTGGTTTTTTCGCAACAATTTTTCTAATGGTTCGGCTATTCTATTTAAAATTATTTTGTTGAAAATTTGTAGAGCTGATGGCAGTAAGGATATGCCTCTCCAGTTGCCACATTTTGTTCTGTTACCCTTTTTAGGAAGTTTCACTATAATTGATTCTTTCCAGTCGTGTGGGATAGTTTCCTCCGCCCATATCTGTTTGAATAGCGGGTGTAGTTTTTCAGCCATTATATTGCTACAGACTTTAAAGCATTCTGCTGGAATACCGTCGTTGCCTGGGGCTTTACCGGGTTTTAGGGTATTAATCGCTTCTTCTATTTCAGCAATTGAAGGATTTTCTGTTTTTACCTCTGCATTTGTGGGATGTATTTTGGAGATGAGGAATTGTGCTTGGTGGTTTTGGCTGATGTTCAGCGTTTTTTCAAAATGTCTTTTCCAAACCTTTGTTTGTTCGTCTTTTGATGTCACGAGAGACTCTGTTTCATCTTCTACAGGCGTGTTACTTATGAGTGTATCCTTGCCACTCAATTTCCTTATAATTTTATAGAGTTCTTTTGAGTTCCCCTTGTTAGCAGCTGTCTGAGCCTCATTCCCCATTTCCCCCATTCCCCAATAGTTCCAACTTGTCTTCAGCATTTTCAGAAAGCATTTTGCCCTTGACGATTTTCCTTTCTTCAATTAGTTCCTATGTTTCACTCGTTATCCAATCGGCATCTTGTTGTTTTCGTTTCAATCCTAAAATTGTCGTGCATATTTCCGTTACGTTGTCCTTAAATCGTTTCCATTCCTCTTCTAGTGTATCAAGGGAGTTTATGTTGATATTACGTACTTTGTCTATGAACATATTTTTGGTTGTGCTGTTTTTTAGTTTCTCGATATCAAAGGTTTTTCTTTGTGAGTCGACATTCTTCTTTTTCTGCTGGGATAGTTTTAGTTTTACCTCTGCTACAACGAGATAATGGTCACTTCCGATTTCTGCACTTCTTTTGTTGCGTACATCACATAGCATACTGCTCCACTTTCTTGATATACAAATATGGTCAATTTGGTTCTCATAATTGCCAGAGGGAGCTCTCCACGTTGTTTTATGGTTTCGCTTGTGAGGGAAAAGCGAACCACCTATCTTCAGATCAAAGTTACAGCACAGTTCTATTAGTAGTTCGCCATTAGTGTTGCGATTTCCAAGTGCGTGGGTTCCTAAGACACTCTCGTACCCATCATTGTCACATCTCACTTGAGCATTAAAATCTCCGAGCAGTATTACAACATTTTTCTTTGGTATATGGGAAAGTAGGTTGCTCAACTGACTGTAAAATGACTCTTTTTCTGTTAGATCGCTTTCTTCTGTGGGACCGTAGCACTGTATTACAGTAATTATATTACGCTTAGTTCTTAAGTTGGCAGTAATAATCCTTTCCGATATTGCCTTCCAGTCTACGAGGGCTTTTTGAGATGACCTTGTCAAAAATATCCCTGCGCCTCTTATGTGGTTATCATCTTGGTTCGGCATTCCGGAGTACAGTAGTATATCACCTTTTCTATTGCGTACTTCGCCACATCCATTCCATCTGACTTCGCTGAGACCACATACACTGATATTCAATCGATCACATTCTTTTGACAGTTCAGCAAATTTCCCAGATTGATAGAGCGTTCTGACATTCCATTGTGCAAATCTTATCCTTTTAACATAGCCTTTGTTCGTCATCAAATAGTTCCGTTCGTTATTTTTCTTCTTTGTAAATACTCGAATCCAGATTTATTCGGCAGTCGATGGTAGATTAGACCAACGATACCTAGTTCGGTGATAGGGCTGCTATCTTGTAATTGGATTTGTTGTTTATAATTTCAGGCCTCCGAACCTGCCATAATTATGATGCGATTTCTAAACATTTCCTCTTAGAAACAGATGTTATGGTTATTCCGCCAATAATCGGACGTCAGAGCCTCTTCTGCAAAACAACAGGGTCCGCCACTGGTCGGGGAGGTTGACATTAATGTAGGAGAGGCTTTATATTATCATATGAGATATGTACGCATCACTACACCTTGGACCCCATAGGTATATTAGGATGTGTAAAGTATGGACCAAATCGGTCACTCCCTTCAAGGGTTATCGTAGGGTCTTTTGGGTCTAGGGGTCTTTTGCAGTTTTCTGGCTATTTTATCAGGAAGTATGGAATTGCCCCTGTTGAAACTTAAACCGTCGTATAGAATGCAGTGAATACAAGTTGTTAAAACAAAAATCAAAGCGTTTTGAGAGCTGGTCCTAAACTGAACTATTCCAAAAATTTGTGTGGGAGGTACCCGAAGGAGTGGACCGATTGAGTCCATATTGGAAATTCTTCTAAGTCTGTTAGAAATTTTTACTATGTGCAAAGTATGGATCAAATCGGTTGCTCCCTTCAAAAGTCGTGCGCACACATTTTCTGGTTGATCCGTCTGAGAGTTATCGTGCGCTCCAGCCAGCCAAACAGACAGACGGACAGACATGGCTAAATCAACTACAAATTGTCTTAAGCTGATTTCGTCCAAACATACTTGGGGTCTAAAACCATTGTTTCGATGAGACACATTTTGTCCCTATGAAAGTGTATATGGTAATATTCAAAAATGTTTTACAATCGTTGAACCATTTAATAAGTCGCGAGCTGTCAATATATTTTATACAATATGAATATATTTATATTAATTGAAGTGTTTTAGCCGGCGTCGCGTTAAATGAACCATAACAAATAATTTATGTGGAAGCTGTGTAGGTGGTAATATTAAAAAATGGATAAAAATGTGTTGAAGTTTACAAGTTTTTTTGTGTTCTTTCTTGATTTCTGGTCAAACCACGGAAAATTCAGACCTGAGCTCAAAGAAAGAATTGAAGAATACCCCTTGGGTAACATGGTTCTAATCTATGACTTTTCGATATATACACTGCATCCCCCTAAAATCGATGCTGATATTTTGACGTTTTGACATCTGGGTTTTTTGAATTTTTCTTATAATTGGAGGGCGCAACCAGATAGTTACCCAAACTATTTATTGGATTGTAGAACTCGTGATTCCACGTCGTTTGATGTATATCTCATGAGTGTGTTTCATACAGCTCCCTAGTAATAGGAGTCCAAATTCGAAATTTTGGTGCGTAAATTTTCTTTAAAAACCTTTTTTCGGCTTCAAAATTTACAACTGTGACTCAGGTACCCTTGAACCCCGCGTGATTTTATTTTATTTTTTACGCGCCGGATCTAAAGAACCCTTCCGCTTTCAAACCCATCCACGAAAACGGCGGTTATAGATACCTTGAAAGTAGGAAATTCTGCAAAATTATATTTTGAAGATTCCGCGCATTGAACCGCGATTTTCTCTGGTTATTTTTACATAAATGGAATCCTTTATACGCGATTATATTATTTTCAAAAACCGTGTGGCATAAATTACCGAGATTCTGGAGTAATATTCGTATTTCGTATAAAATAGAATTTGGTAGCACAACCACGGTTCTTGACGAATTTGTTATAATGACGTATTTTTTATAGGCGGTCACTGCAATCGGATGCGCCTTATAATCTTATGTACATCGCGCAATTTTTACCAACATAAAGGTTTTTTGAACAGTAAGATGCAGCTGACGGCACACTTTGGCCGTTGAATGAAAAGTGGAAAAATCGCTACACATTGATAGGGATCCACTCACTGTATCTGAAAAGCGCACACGCCTTAACTGATTTTAACGAATTCGCGAATTATACGTTTTTTTAACTTTTATGTTTTTTCTTTGGTTGTAATTTCAATATTACTTTCTATTTCACAATCCTATTGTTTATCAAAGTAAGCAAATACACTTCCGGGTTTGTCGTCGCATTTTCCCTGGAGAAGTTTAAGCGAAGTCCGTCAGTCCTTGCATCGAAATTTAGCGAAATAGTAGAATAACTCCCAAAAATGTTTTTTTCTATTTTTCGTATTAAACAAAAATATATATTTTTGAAATAATATTCCAACAATAAGTTTTCGTCTTTTGTTGTTGCTGTAATACGGCAGTTATAACTCCTATCGTTAACATCTTGGTCTTATATTTTTCTACGCGTTGTCTAGAATTTGTGCGTATTTTTAATTTACTTTTTTCGAGTTTTATTTGGACTCTGAATTAGAATAAATTAAATTTACTCCAAGATTTTTTCAGTATTTCTTGATTTTCCGCGAAAATAGAAATACATTTAGTAAATATTTAGGCATCTAAGGATAGATATTAAATGCTGTTAACGCTTTATATATACATTTTTTATTACAGCAAAATAGAATTTTTAAATATTTGTTCTTTATAAGGGAATAAAACCCCCCACAACTTTGGAGCACAGCATCCAATTTTGTGAACGCGAACAGATTTGAAACCACGACCTTTTTTTCTTAATCTATGTTCCAAAAATTGCGGATGTGCTCGCAAAAAATTTTTTAACATTTCTCCCAATGGAATTGCAAAAGAAATTTGAAATTTACCATATACCCTCAGCCTATGTGAATTGAAGCATTCATCTACGGACAAATGGAATGTATTTAGGGTCTTTTCAGAATTTTATATCCCTTTTTGGACATTTGAACTTGCCGACAAAAATGTGGATTAGGATTAAAGTTCAAAAGTGTTGCGGAGGATGTACTTAAAGGAATGGACCGACACAGTCCATTAAAGACAAAGGTAAAGTAACTTATTTTTTTAATCATATCTTTGCGATAGATATCGTACCCACTAGTCATTTCAGTGGGTCATTGTATAACTTTTGGACCATTATGTCAGGAAGCATGGACTTGTTCACGGAAAAATAATTATCGCTATAAACAGGACCACAATGAACAGCATCGGTATACATTTCCGAAGGCTCTTCGAACAGAATCTAAACTGCACTTAGACACAAAAATGTTGAATGTTCGTGGGGAGGTACCCTAAGAAGAGGATCGTTATAAGCTATTTTAGAAGTTAAACTAAATTTGGACAAAATATTAGGAGATTCAAAGTTTGGACCAAATTCGTTGTCCCGTTCAAGAGATATCGTACATACCATTTTAAATATTGGGGGGGAGTACCGAAAGTCGTGGACCGGTATTGCCCATCTTCGAACTGAAACTAAATTTGGACCAAATATAACGAAGGCCAAATTTTGGACCAAATCAGTTGATAAGTGCTAGCGTTATCGTGCTCTCCAGCCACAACATATCGCTCATTTACGCAAAGAGTGGCATAACTCGAAAAATTCGTTTTCTGAGTTAGCAATTTCTATTTTTTGTACGACTTCTTCTTTATATTCTGTCAAATTTTCATGCTGATATCTGTAAAACTCGACGAGTTGCAGCCAATTTACTACGAGATTCGAATTATTCAACATAAAAGTTTTTTGAGTCTATGAAGCACTAACACACTTTATATCATGCTTAATCTTGCACAGAAATTTACATAGCTGTTTTCAAAATATGGTCCATGTATGTAGTTATTTTAGTTTTTGTGTAATAATCTTTTAAGTTAGGAAGTAAAATTTCAATCGCCAACTTAAAACGCGGTTTTCTCGAAACTGGATTTTTCGAGATGTGTCACTCTTTGAGTAAATAAGCGATTTTATGGCATATCGGGTTTTTACACCTTTCGAGCTGGTTTCTCAAGATGTATGGACTCGCCCTTAATTAAACTTTTACCATCGTAATTGAGGCAGCGAATGCAAGTTGCTTTAACAAAAAACAAGATTCGAGAGCAGGTTTTAAAGTGAATTTATTCAAAATTTTGTGTGGAAGGTACCCGCAGAAGTGGACAAATATAGTCCATATTAGAACCTGATCTATATCTGGTAGGTATATTAGGATGTGTAAAGTATGGACCAGATCGGTCACTCCCTTCAAGGATTATCGTGCACGCAATTTTTACGACCATTTTTTAAATTTTGTGGGAAGGTACCTGAAGTAGTGGACCGATATGGCTTATCTTCTAACCTAATCGGCAGATCCGTTCGAGAGTTATCGTGCGCTCCAGCCAGCCAAACAGACAGACAGAGAGACGGACGGATAACATTTTCAACTTGCAATTCGTCGGTATAGTTTCACGCCTTAATATAGCCCCGATAGAATGGTACCTCCCGATTTTCGGTATTATGACCTCAATATCACCCTGAAATGGCTGAAATTTGGTATTTAGTCGTTATAGGTCAACGTCATACAGCGCAAATAGACCGGTACCTCCCGATTTTCAGTATCTTGAACGCTATGGCCTCAATATCCTACCGAAATGGCTGAAATTTGGTATTCAGTCTTCATTTGGAATGTAACATTTTCCACCTGAAATTTGTAGGTATAGGTCCACGCTTTCATATAGCCCCCATAGAAAGGTTCCTACCGGTTTTCGGTATTTTAATATCCCACCGAAATGGCTGAAATTTGGTATTTAGTCTTCGTTGAGGGTACAAATCTTCCCACCAGAAATTTGTCAGTAAAGGTCCACGTCTTCATTAAGCCCCCATAGAACGGCACCTCCAGGTTTTTGATATGTTGAAAGTTGTGAAATTAATATCCCATACAAAACTGTCCACCAGCAATTTATCGGTATAGATCAACGTCGTCATATATGGCCCAAAATATTATAAGAGGTACAACACATCCCTTACAAAAAATCTGATAGTATATGAACACTAGGGTGACAAAAAACAAAATTTCTTTTTTTTTTTTGGGTTTTCCTACCACCTAATTTTTTCCAGTTTAGCGAAAAACTTTTTGGATCCAATGGAAAAAAATTAGGTGGTAGAAAATCCAAAAAATTTTGTTTCTTGGGTCACCTAATATGACGATACCACCCCATTTAAGTTTTTTATACCCTCAGCATTTATGCTAACGAGGTTATATACACTTTCATACGGACAAAATGTGTCTCATCGAAATAATGGTTTTAGACACCAAGTATGTTTGGACGAAATGTGTTTCAGACAATTTGGAGTCGATTGAGCAATGTCCGTCCGATTATCTGTCTGTCTGTCTGGCTGGAGCGCACGATAACTCGCGAACGGATGAACCGATTCTGTTCAAATTTTAGCTTTCGTAATATTTTGCCCAAACTTAGTTTAAGTTCGTAGATAGGCTATATCCGTCCACTCCTTCCGGTTCCTCCCCTACAAAAGTTCGAAAATGTTCTAAAAATTTGTGCTCACGATAACTCTTGAAGGAAGCTACCGATTTGGTCCATACTTTGTCCATCATAAAATGTGTACCAGACTTAGATAATGTTTCAATATAGACTCAATCTGTTCACTCCTTCGGGTATCTCCCACACAAAATTTCGGAAAAGTTCAGTTTAGAACCATCACTCGAATCGCTCCGATATTTGTTTTAGCAACTTGTATTCACTACCCTCCATACGACGATACAAGTTTCATTAGGGGCAAGTCCATACTTGCTGAGAAAACAGCCTGAACGTTGCAAAAAACCACTATGACACTGTGTGAGGTTGTTGGAGCGCAAGATAACTCACGATCGGATCTGCCGATTCGGTCCAAAATTTGACCTTAGTAATATTTTGTCCAAACATAGTTTAAGTTTGAAGGTAAGCCATATCGGTCTACTCCTTCAGGTACCTTCCCCATAAAAGTTCAAAAATGATCGTAAAATTTGTTCATACGGTAACTCTTGAAGGGAGTGGCCGAATTGGTCCATACTCTATCCTAATATATCTGCTAGATATAGATCAGGTTCAAATATGGACTATATTTGTCCACTCCATCCGGTACCTCCCACACAAAATTTCGGATAAGTTCACTTTAAGACCTGCTCTCGAATCACTTTGATTTTTGTTGAAGCAACTTGCATCCGCCACCTCAATTACGATGGTAAACGTTTTTTCAGAGGCAAGTTCATACTTCTTGAGCAAACATTCCGAAGGGTGTAAACACCCCCTATGGCAGCATATGTGGTGGCTGGAGATCCACTTCCATTATGGTCAATGTAGATCCATTCCTTTTAGTATCTCCTCCGCAAAACGTTTGATCTCTAATCCTAATGAACATTTTTGTCGGCTCAAATGCCCAAAATTTTTAAAAACCCCTAAATACATATGTTTTTTGGGAAAGAAATTGTTTCAATATATACAGGCTGAGGGTATATCTCTGTCGGCATAGCCTGAGAATAGAAAATTTACTCGCAAAAAACTATCCATATACATATAAACGGGTTTCAGTGTAGGCCTCATGGGTAGAAAACCTCATCCTAAGTTACGATTTTTATTAACTTTCTCGTTTAGAGTTAAGCTTGATGATCGGAAATTATTTGCAAGTGAAAAAGGAAAGCCAAGTTCTCGAACCCATACAGTCACCAAATTACGTGACCTGGTTTCGCTGTTAGTTGAGCAGCTCTTCAGACGTATCGACTGTGGGATGGCTTCTCTGTCCTAGATCTTTTGGTTTTTCAAATGCAAATGTGTTTTTATACAACCACGGTTAAGATATTCTGCTCGTCCAAGGAAAAAGCCTTAAAGTAGAGGAAGACCTTAGTACTTTCATAAACGTAAGAAAATTAATTATTCCTATTTACTTCAGTACAGTTCGTGGTAGAGGGTATAAAAAGTTCGACCCGGCCGAACTTAACCGTTCCCACATGTTATACTTATAAATGATGTAACATTGGATCTCGACCATGTAGGATCTGGACCACAAAAAACATGTTGAGAAAATCTTGCATATATTTTAAATAATTCGGTACTAATATTTAATTGCATTGAGTAGATTTGCTATTACGTCAATCCCATTCCAAGTAAATTCTTTGAATTGCCTGTCATTTTCTTTAATTAAACTGACAGTGAAATATGAATTCCGCAAAACTTTATTTCCACATCTTCCCTTAAATGCCTTTCAACAGAAAAAAAACCTAAAATCCCCAAAAATTATACTTCAAAATGAATTAATTTAATGTTAACGCCTGTGTACAGGCTTTATCATTCATTGCCTTTTCCTTAAATTTGCCCATGTTCTGAAAATATTTTTT
Source organism: Musca autumnalis (assembly GCF_047663935.1). NCBI lineage: Eukaryota > Metazoa > Arthropoda > Insecta > Diptera > Muscidae > Musca > Musca autumnalis. Next base: position 235,542,925 of record NW_027411755.1, read on the forward strand.
GTTGTTGTTGCTGTTTTCATTAGCATATTTAATTGCATTACAAATTAAAACGTCTTTGAAAACTTAAGGAAAATGTTGCGTTTCCTCTGCTTCACGCGGCGAACGTCGTTTTATTCGTCTAGGCTATCAGTATGAAATTTTATGGCTGCCTCTGTGCTTTTTTTTGGCTTGTGACAGTCCTAATTTACACGTAGCCAAAATAGAACGTTCGTTCTACTTTGTTGTCTTCTTCATTTGCTTTATCATTGGCGTTTCTTTTTGTACTGAGTTGTCCTTAATGAAAATAAATTCAATTTTATTTTAATTCCAACACAACAAATGGCAAAAAGAGAGCATTCATTCAGTCTGTCAGTCCTTCAGTGGTGATACTTGCGTATTTTGTTCACTTCCAAGTACAAAATAACAATGGCTCGTGTTACAGTGTGTGTATGAGTGTATAAATCCTCCCAGCAAACCAATCGTACAGACATCTTAAAGAAAAGGGAACAAAATTCGGACGCTACGTTCGATGTCGGATCCGAAATCGTAACGATATCTTAACGAAAGTTGTATGAAGCGGTTGACATAATTTCGGAAAGAAATGTGGGGGCATAATCGGATAGATTTCGGTCAGAATTCGGAAGAAAATCGTTGGGAAATTCGGAAGGGGGAATTTTTTCTTTCGGATTTTAGTACAGATTTCTGAACGATTTCGGAATAATGTCGTATGAATATCAAAGGAAGAAATTTTCTCTGACGCCTCTTTTTTATTAATTGACCTTTGTTATGTTTTTAATGGAAGATTGAAATTTCCAACGTTTCTCTAATGACTTTCACTGTTGTTGTAACAGGTGGACTGTATCTTCCGTCTTGTTTCCCCTGAAAATCCATGAGGTTTTGATATGGATTAAAAAAAATAAGAATGTAAATATTGATTGTGACTATTATGCGTGGTGTGTTGTGTAAGGATAATGTGTGGGGTTAGTGGGTTGTGGAACTATTTTAGCATGGTTGGATAGGCAATTGGAGGAATGCCGCAACTTGTACTGGACGGCACCACAGGTCAATAGGGCGCAAGTCTGTGGGCCGAGCTGAACAAGAGAACAAATGCTTAGTATTGTGAGGTCCCCTTCTGCAATGCGGGCACAGGTCTTCAACACCATGTATGATTCTGGCTTGGTAGGTATTGAGGATGGTAGACCAGCCAGATCGTAGTTGTGCCAGGATGGTTCTTGTGCATCTAGGTAGGGACTTCTCAGATTCAGCAACCGCTGGAGGATGTTGTTGTAGAACACGGTTATGTTCATACCCTTCTACTGCTTGCTGGACTGCGCGGGTATGAATGGACTTCAACGACGCTGCCAGTGACAGTCGGTCGATGTCCGATGGGATGACATCCTGGATGTCGGGGCTGTATCGTCGGATGTCCTTCCGGATGAGTCTAGGGGGTGAATCCTGAACCACTATGTCGTGGTTGGGATGCGATGGCTGATGACATGCCAGCAGGAACTGTCGAGAGAGCAACACATTATGTTGCTTCACTGACAGCATCCTTGCCTCCTGATGAAGATGGTCCACTCTCGACACCTGGACACATCCGGTAGCGGCGCGAATGGCGTTGTTCTGTGTAGTCTGCAGAGCTCTCCAATTTGTATTGCTTAAAAACGACGTCCAGACTGGGGCAGCGTAGTTTAAAACTGAGCGACTGACTGCTTTGTATGTAGTCAGCAGGACCTCCTTGTCCTTACCCCAGCACATGTCAGAGATGGCTTTTAGCACTTTGTTCCTCTTCTGTTGACACATGTTGCCATTATTGTGCAGTCGTCTGCATAGGTAACAAGTTTTACTCCTTCTGGGGGTGCAGGGAATTTGGCAACGTAATGATTAAAAAGCAGTGGGGAGATGACCCCACCCTGCGGAACACCCATTTTAATCTTACGGCTCTTAGAATTCCTCCCTCTGTATGAATGTGGAATTAAGGATATCGTCTAGAAGAATGGCGTGATCGACAGTGTCAAAGGCCTTAGATAGATCCAGGGCCACGACGATTGTCCTATGGGCAGGTCTGCGTTGGTTGAGGCCATTCGCGATGTTGTTCACGACGTTTGTGAGGGCAGTGGTGGTGCTGTGTGCTTTCCGGAATCCATGTTGGTGGCTTGGGATTGGAAGATGTTCTGTCATGCTTGGCAGCAGCAGAGACTCCAAAACCTTGGCTAGGGGTGAAAGTAGGGAGATCGGGCGATAGGAATCCCCCCTCATAGCAGATTTGTCCGGTTTTGGGAGTGGAATAATTCTTGCAGTTTTCCATATCTCTGGTATCACTGACGTGTTGATGGAGAGTGTCAGGATTTGCGCTAAAAACACTTTTGCAGCAGGGCCAATGTTTTTAAGCATGAGCATCGAGATGCCATCGGGACCCAGTGCCTTAGATGGTTTTGCTCTGGTTATCGCTGCAATGACTTCCTCTGAGGAAAAGAGGAGGGGAGCCTCAGTGGTGGTCTTCTTTGCTCTCCTGAGGGCAGATCTTTTTGCCTTGTTCTGCACAGTGGGGTGTACGACGAACTGTTGACAGAACTTCAGTGCACACTTCTTGGCATCTGTTACATCAGCACCTCCGAAATTTACAGCTACATTCCCCGATTGTACTTTGGCACCAGTTAGATTCCTTATGGTGGCCCAGAGTTTTTGTGAACCAGCTTCACAGCTTTCAAGATGACTCAGCCATTTATCTCTCCGGTGCTGGTTCACCAAGTTATTTATTTCCTCCGTGAGAGTGGGAATTGTGGGGTCATCTGGGCACATCCGCCTTAACTCGTCGCGTTGTTCTGCGAGACGTGCAGCTGGAGTAGGGAAACTGGGCCTCCAATGTGGGATTCTGCCTGCTGGGATGAAACGCTTTGCCGCCCGGAGAATTATATCTCTTAATGTTCTCTCTCCCTGTATGGCACAAGAGGGGGCGGTAAAAGACGGATGGCATTGTTTATCTCAATCATGAAGCCATGCCAGTTGGCCTTCTTATAATTGATGAATGAGCGTATCTCCGGCTCCACGAAGTCGCTAGGCTTCTCCACCGTTATGATGATCGGGATATGATCCGATGCCATAGTGATCCGGGTTTGCCAAGTTGTTAGAGGCAGGAGCGACGCACTGACGATCGAGATATCAGGGGAGCTAGGGAGGGGAGGGTGCAATGAGCCGTTATCCTGGTGGGGAAGTCATCATTTATGGGCGAGAAATCCGAGGAGTCAATCTGGTCCGCAATTAAGTTGCCACGCTAGTCGGGAGGCAGTTGAGAAAACCATAGCTCATGATGAGCATTGAAATCGCCAAGTATCATTCGGTTTTCACCCTCGAGGAGATGTAAGATTGAGGGTTGATAACCTGGGCCAAGGCTGTTAACTGGCGGAATGTAGACATTAACAATTTCCAGCTCTGAATCTCCCGTCAGAACTGATATGGCCATTGCCTCGATTATGTCGTTAGATGGGTTAGGGTCGGGAAGATCTATGATCCTGTAGTTTACGTCACGATGTATGATGAACGCAAGACCACCACCATAGCTCCTTTCTCTGTCCCGTCTGACAATCAGATAACCATTATGACTCGCTAACCTGCAGTTAGTTGTTAGTTTGGTCTCCTGTATTGCTGCGATTGGTATGTTATTAAGGTGCATGAAATTGGTTAATTCTGCAATCTTCTGCCGGATCCCATTGCAATTAAGCTGCAGGATCTGGAAAGACTGCGGGGCTGTGTGTGAGGATGTTTGGATTGAAGGGAATGGTATATTAGGATTATTTGGTGAGTGTGTGAGTTGTTGGGGCTGATATTCAGGGCTATTGGAAAAGTGCCGGCTTGTGCGGATGAGTTGATGGTTGTATTATTGTTGGAATTTACTGAGGTGTTATCGGTTGGTGGTGAGGATGGGTGAAATGTAGGTGATTGCGTGGCTGGGTTATTGTTGCAGGTATTGTGCTGGATGTTGATTGAGTGATGGTCACATGCGACGGAGTTGTGGCAATTTGGATGGAAGGCTGTTGCGATGTTCTCAAATTTGACTGTGGTGACGGAAATGTTGCATTGCTAGAGCAACAAGTTGCCACGAATTCGTTGTTCCACTGCCTGTGGGAACGTAAATTGGTACATCTGCGCAAATGACACCAATTTCTGCAGCTATTACATTTGACAGAAGCAATGATCCTGTATATTACTTCGTGACAGACAGAGCACACCCAGGAATCTGGGGTCACGTGGACACTAGCTGGAGTGTGTCTTATGGAGGTGTTGGCAGGAATACTGTTTCTGCTGCGCCGCTGTCGCGAACAGCAATTTGCCACGAACGAATCAGTGTAATCTTTATGACTGATAAGTCCTGTGCATCGTCGCATGTGACACCACTGCGGACAACCATTGCAACGTACTTGCGTGATGTTATGGTTAATACGGGTATGACATACTGAACAGATCGAGACCTCATCTTGTGGAATGGGGCCAGGATTCTGTTCAATGCCAGCAATAAGCAGGAGGATATAGAGCAAAACTGCTGGCATGAATTGCTCATCTGGGGGAAAAACGGGCGGTTGATACAGCTGTTGCTGAGGTGACGATCCCTGGCCGATAACTCGGGTCGTTCCGGAACAAAGATCCGATCGTCGTGGGAACGGACTTTCACTGTTGTTGTTATTTATTAGTTATAGTAGAACAATTCAAACTTTGTGTACGAATGTGCTGAGTCTATCATAATTAGCTTGAATATACGTACTTACTTACTTATTTAGCTGGCCCATTAGAGAACATTTATTCCATAGACCGAACTAAGAAAAGATCTCCAATTCTCTCTGTTTTTCGCTTCGCTTTTTGGAATACCGCGCCATGTCATCTCTTTATCCCCTTGTTTGCGCCATCTATTCTTTGGCCTACCAATTCTGCGGGCACCGCCATGAGGCATGTATTCATACACCTTTTTAGCGGGTTCATCATCGCTTATTCTTATGATATGGCCTAGCCAACGCAATTGCATCTCGATACGTTTAACTACATTCATGTCTTTGTATAGCTGATACAGCTCGTGGTTCATACGAAGTCGATATTCACCGTCAACGCAAATCGGCCAGTAGATCTTTCGAAGAATTTTCCTCTCAAACACACCAAGCACTGCCATATCTGCTTGCGCAAGTACCCAGGCTTCGGAGCCATACATTAGCACGGGTAGTATCAGCGTTTTGTATAGTGTTAGTTTTGTTTGACGAGATGTGGCTTTGTTTTTAAATTGCTTATTTAAACCAAAGTAGCATCAGTTGGCCAATACAATTCTTCTTCTTATTTCACAACTGATGTTTTTTGTTGTGTTTATGGCAGTGCCGAGGTAGACGAAGTCTTTAACTACCTCAAAATTATAGGTACCAACTTCCACAGTTGGTCCGAGATCTATGGATGATTTGCGCGACGACACCATCAATTTGGTCTTTTCGCCGTTTACCGCCAGACCCACTTTCGCAGATTCTGCTTCGACCTTCCTAAAGGTATCAGTTACTTCCTTTACTGATCGTCCCATGATGTCTATGTCATCAGTATAAGCAAGTAACATGTGGCTATTGGTGTAAATTGTGCCATTTCTTTTGAAATTTGCATCTCGTATTACCTTTTCCAGCAAAATGTTGAATAGGTGACACGAAAGGCTGTCTCCTTGTCTGAAACCTCTTTTGGTACTGAACTGTTCGGAAAGGTTCTTTTCAATTTTAACTGACTTAAGGTAATTTTACAAAGCCGAATGAGCTTTGCGGGGATACCAAATTCAGACATGGCTTGGAATACCTTTGAACGCTGCTGTCGAAGGCTGCTTTATAATCGACAAAAAGGTTCTAGGTGTCGATCTGCATCTCTTAGGTCTTCTCCCGGATTCGCCGCAGGGTAAATATCTGGTCAATGGTGGACTTGCCAGGTCTCAAGCCGCATTGGCTTTAGTCGTTCGCACAATATCCCTGACTCTATCTTAGCACCATCTGGCAGGAAGTACGCGTACCCGACGATTGGAACCTGAGCATCCTATGTCCCGTCCACAAGAAAGGAGACAAGACTGTATGCTCCAACTATAGGGGCATAAGTCTTCTCCCTATTGCCTGGAGAAGACTTATGCCCCTATAGTTGGAGCATACAGTCTTGTCTCCTTTCTTGTGGACGGGACATAGGATGCTCAGGTTCCAATCGTCGGGTACGCGTACTTCCTGCAAGATGGTGCTAACTAGCTGATGCATACAATTTATCAGCGCGTCGCCTCCGATTTTAAACAGCTCGGCTGGTAAGCCATCGGCTCCTGCTGCTTTATTATTCTTCAGCCGGTTGATTGCTGTTTTTACCTCATCTTGGCCGGGCGGTATACATTCTATACCATCTTCTGGGATTGGATCTGTGGTATGATCGTCATCGCTACTATTGAATACCAGCAGGTTGGAGAAATGTTCCTTCCACATCCTGAGCACGCTATCTGTTTCTGTTACCAGATTACCTTGCTGCTCTCTACAGGAGGATGTGCCTGTACCAAAGCCATCTGTTTGATGTTTCACTCTTTGGCAGAATTTTCGGACTTAATTCTGGCTCCTGTACATCTCGATTTTTTCACACTCTCGCTTTTCCATTTCTCTCTTTTTCTTGCGGAAAAGACGTTTCTCCTCTCTCCATTTCTCCCGATATCTCTCTCTCTCGTGCGCCACGCGTTGCTACTGATTGTAAAGTAGCCCTATATGCCGCATTTTTTTTTCTTAGGTAGCACCACGACACTCCTGATCATACCATGAATTCCTTTGTGGAGGTCTCTGGTATCCAAGTATGGATTTTGCGGCTGTTTGCATGGAGTGAGCAATATTTTGCCATTGTGTTGTTATGTTATCGGGACAAGTAGTGCTCTCATTAAGCAATTGGGCTAGTTGAGTGGAATATGCTGTGGCTATCTATTGTGTTTTCGGCCTATCGATGTCCAACTTCTACGTTGTGTCCGTTCGTGCTTTATTTGCAACGTTTAGACGGGTACGTACCTTTGCTGCAACAAGGTAGTGATCCCAATCAATGTTTGCGCCTCGAAACGATCGTACATCCAACACGCTTGATGAATGTCTTCCATCTATCACAACATGCTCAATTTGATTACTTGTTTTTTGATCTGGAGACAGCAAGGTGCCCTTCTGAATATCGAGATGCTTAAATCTGGTACTGCTAACTACCATGTTTTTTTGCAGCTGCAAAGTCTATCAGCCTCATACCATTGTCAGATGTTTCACTGTGGAGACTGAAATTCCCGACTATTAAGCCAAAGATATTCTCCTTTCCAATTTTGGCATTAAAATCGCCTAGAATAATTTTAATGTCATGGGCAGGGCAACGGTCATATGTTTCTTCTAAGCGCTCGTAAAATATATCGTTGGCCTGTTCGTCCTTTTCTTCAGTGGGAGCATGAGCGCAAATAAAGCTGATGTTGACGAATGTAGCTTTTATTCGAATTGCAGCAAGTCTTTCATTTACTGGGGTGAAGCTGGATACCAGAAGTTTTAGTCTCCGACCAACTACAAATCCGCAACCAAACTCATGATTTAAGTCATGGCAGCTGTAATACAGTGCGTCACCTTTAGGTGTTGTTGCAACGCATTTCCCAATCATGTATGGCAGTAATGTCTGTCTTGTACTTTTCAAGTACGTCTGCCAATGCGAAGACTGCACCTTCTCTATAAAGAGTGCGAACATTCCAGGTGCAGATTCGCAGATCATGGTCCTTAAAACGTTTGCGGGGTTCGTCAACTTTAGAGGGTTTTTTTTTCTTTTCTTTCGTTTTTTCATAGTAGGCTGTGTTTTCTAGGGGAGGGTTACTAACCCGACGCCCAAACCCAAGTTTTTAACGTTCTTATGGGTGAACGCGCGGCACATTTTAGCTCACTACCTTTAACGGGTGTTATAGGCAGTTCCCCAGGTGACACCACGGGGAGGTCAGTGTCCACTTGAGATGAAAGAGGGACCAATATAAATCCTGGGCTTTGCCATGTTAAAACCGGTCAGGTATCTTCCATCCCCTACGTCACCCACTAGCTTGAATATGTTGCATTAATATTTAAAATATTTAAAAATAGTATATGCGAATTTTATAACCAGCCATTTTGTTTTTCGACAACAAACTAAAATGAAACCAACCACTTTTTTGTGTATCTAAGAGCAAGGAGTTAGATATATACAAAAGGTGGTTGTTGTGCGAAGGGAAATTTGTTTCCGTACCGAAATCGGAAGAAAAGCAATTGGTATATTCGAAGGGAAATTTATTTCCTACCTTCACTCCGAATTCAAAACGAAATCTGAACGATTTCCCCTACCAAAGATCGTATAGAAATCGGAACGAAATCTAAACGATTATGCTTCCGAAATTGTTCAGATGTATCGGACATCCGACATTTCGTTTGCTGGGCTGTTACTTTAACAGTTGTATTGTACCTTAATTAGCTTCATATACACATGACCAATTTTCTGCGTGCTTTTTTGTTTTTGTCAGGAATTTTTCGTTAGTCATTCTTTTATTCCAGGAACTGCATTTTTACACCCTAATTTACATTTAATTAATTTTTGGTAACTTAAATTGGAAAAAAATATTTATAATTTATGCTCGTGTAGACATTGCTACACTGTTGTTGAAAAAAATTATAAAAGTATTGACTAATTTTTTTTTTTTTTTTTTTTTTGTAGAAATTTGTCTTTGGGTGTATCCCAACCATTGGCCAAACTCACTCAATTCATCTCAATGACAACACGAAAGGCAGCTGTAGCAGCAGCAGCAGCCCCAGTAATATAGCCCTTGGATTTAATTAAAAAATATTGCCTTCACATCAAAGGCATCATCAACAGCAAAGGAATTGCAACATTTTCCCAAAAAAAAAATCAAAAAACAAAGTGAAATGAAGCAAAAAGAAATACCAAAACCGAAGTACAAATTAAGAGAAAACCTGCAAAATAACGAAACGAATGAAAGAAACATTAACAAGCTGAGGAAAATTACAAAAATTTGCCTCCAGAATTCGATTGCGAATCGTAAGTAAATATACATTGTGGTAAAAGTTGTCCTCTTCTCTCTCTCTCTTCAACATCGTATGGGGCTGCCCGAAGATACTAATGTGATTCAAGTTGATTTTACGAAAAAGTTCCTTTGACATGTTCTGTGGTTACACCAGCCAACCAAAGTGGTTTTGTGTCATGACAAATGGAAGGCTGCTCATTACATTCGTCAGTAGGTAACGTACCAATCATTTTCAAAAACAGTTCTGGAAAATTCACGAAAAATCAAGTTCCATAAAAAAAGAGAGAAATGGGAAAGCGGGAGTGTAAATGATATATACCCAAAGTCAGAATGAATTCCGAAAATTCTAAAGTGGAGTGAAACATCAAACCTTGAGTGATACATGCAACCTCCTGAGACCACCAAGAAGGTGGCATTGATACAACAATACTAATGCTGAAAAATAATAAGCCAGCAGAGGTGTTCAAAAGATACTGATAAAAATTATGCATCAACTCGTTGGGTGTCACCGTGATGCAAAGGTAAGCCCATCTTCCTTGCACGCTGAAGGTCGTGGATTCGATTTCCCAGGCAGGCAACATCAAAAATTTCAAAGGCGGCAAAATTCCCCTCAGTAATGTTGGCGACATGGCTGACGTAGTCGATGAAAGATACCAAGGAACGGTCCTGACCGGCTTTAACATCTCAAGTGGACACTGCCCTCCCAGTGGTGTCACCTGGGGTAGCTGCCTTTAACACCCGTTATAGGTAGTGAGCTAAAATGTGCCGCGCGTTCACCCATAAGAACGTTAAAAACTTGGGTTTGGGCGCAGTGTTAGTTACCCTCCCCTAGAAAAAGCAGCCTATTATGAAAAAACCAAAGAAAAGAAAAACAAATCCCTCTAAAGTTGACGACCCCCGCAAACGTTTTTAGGACCATGATCTGCGAATCTGCACATGGCACGTTCGCACTCTGTATAGAGAAGGTGCCGTTTACGCATTGGCAGACGTTCTTGAAAAGTACAAGGCCGACATTACTGCCATATAGGAAATACGATGGAACGGGAAAGGCATCACAACAACACCTAATGTTGACGCACTGTATTATAGCTGCCATGACATAAAGCATGAGTTTGATTGCGGATTTAACACCAGTGAATTAAAAACTTCCGACAATTCGAATAAAAGCAAAGATCTTCAACATCAGCTTTATTTGTGCTCATGCTCCCACTGAAGACAAGGACAAACTGATCAAAGATATATTTTATGAGCGCTTAGAAGAAATATATGACCATTGTCCTGCTCATGACGTTAAAATTATACTAGGCGATTTTAATGCCAAAATTGGGAAGGAAAATATCTTTGGCCCAACAGTCGGAAAATTCAGTCTCCACAATGAAACATCTGACAATGGCATGAGGATGATAGACTTCGCAGCGGCAAAAAAAAACTTGGTAGTTAGCAAAAATTCATTCTCCACAGTGAAACATCTGACAATGGTATGAGGATGATAGACTTCGCAGCGGCAAAAAAACTTGGTAGTTGGCAGCACAAGATTTCAGCATTTCGACATTCATAAGGGCACCTGGCTTTCTCCAGATCAGAAAACAATAAATCAAATTGATCACGTTGTGATAGATGGAAGACATTTATCGAGCGTGTTGGATGTGCGTTCGTTCCGAGGAGCAAACATAGACTCGGACCACTACCTTGTTGCAGCAAAGGTACGTACCAGATTAAACGTAGCAAACAAAGTGCGAACAGGCACAACACGGAAGTTGGGCATCGGTAGGCTGCAATCACAACAGATCGCCACAGCATATTCCACTCAACTGGCCCAACTGCTTAATCCAAGTACTCCTCGTACCGATAACATATCAGGACAATGGCAAAACATTGCCCACTCCATGCAAACAGCCGCAAAATCAGTACTTGGATACCAGAGACCTCCACCAAGGAATCCATGGTATGACCAGGAGTGTCGTCCTGCTATCAAAGAGAAAAATGCGGCATATGGGGCTACTTTACAATCCGTAGCAGCGCGTGGGGCATGAGAGAGATATCGGGAGAAAAGGAGAGAGGAGAAACGTCTTTTCCGCAAGAAAAAGATGGAAAAAAAACAGCAATAAGTCGGCTGGAGAATAATAAGGCTGCAGGAGCCGATGGCTTACCAGCCGAGCTGTTCAAAATCGGAGGCGACACGCTGATAAGGTGTATGCATCAGCTAATTAGCACCATCTGGCAGGAAGAACGAGTACCCGACGATTGGAACCTGAGTATCCTGTGCCCCGTCCACAAGAAGGGAGATAAGACTGTATGCTCTAACTATAGGGGCATAAGTCTACTCCCTATTGCCTACAAGATCGTGTCAGGGATATTGTGCGAACGACTAAAGCCTATGGTCAACGAGATAATTGGACCATACCAATGCGGCTTTAGACCTGGCAGGTTCATCATTTACCAGATATTTACCCTGCGGCAAATCCTGGAGAAGACCCAAGAGATGCAGATCGACACCTACCACATTTTTGTCGATTATAAAGCAGCCTTCGACAGCCCGCTGCGTTCAAAAGGTATTCCAAGCCCCGCAAAGCTCATCCGGCTTTGTAAAAGACTGACACGAGGACCTCAGTTAAAATAGGAAAGAACCTCTCCGAAGAGTTTTGTACCAAAAGAGGTTTCAGGCAAGAAGACAGCCTACCGTGTGATCTCTTCAACATCCTGCTGGAAAAGGTTATACGAGAGGCAAACGTCAAAAGAAGTGGCACAATCTACACCAATAGCCACATGTTACTTGCTTATGCTGATGATATAAACATCATGGGACGATCAGTAAAAGAAGTAACCGATACCTTTATGAAAGTCGAAGGAGAATCTGCTAAAGTGGGTCTGGCGGTAAACGGCGGGAAGACCAAGTTAATGGTGTCGACGCGCGTCCATTGAGCTCGGACCAACTGTGGAAGTTGGTTCCTATAATTTTGAGGTAGTAAAAGACTTCGTCTAACTCGGCACCTCCGTAAACACAACAAACGACATCAGTTGTGAAATAAAAAGAAGAATTGTATTGGCCAACAGGTGCTACTTTGCTTTAAGTAAGCAGTTTAAAAACAAAGCCACATCTCGTCAAACAAAAATAACGCTCTACAAAACACTGATACTACCCGTGCTGAGGTATGGCTCCGAAGCCTGGGTACTTGCGCAAGCAGACGTGGCATTGCTTGGTGTGTTTGAGGGAAAAATTATTCAAAAGATCTACGGACTAATCTGCGTTGACGGTGAATATCGACGTCGCATGAACCACGAGCTGTATCTGCTATACAACGACATCAATATTGTTAAACGTATCGAAATGCAGCGATTGCGTTGGCTAGGCCATATCATAAGAATGAGCGAAGATGAACACGCTAAAAAGGCGTATAAATACGGACCGCTTGGCGGTGCACGCAGAATTGGCAGGCTAAGGAATAGTTGACGCAAACAAGTGGATGAAGAGATGAAAAGGCGCGGTGTTCCAGAGTGCGAAGCAACAAATAGAGAGAATTGGAGATCTTTTCTTAGTTCGGCCTATGGAACAAATGTTCTGTAATGGACCAGCTAAGTAAGTAATAATGTTGGCTACAATTCCTGAGTATTTCAGCCATGTAAAACATCTCTACAAGTGGTGTGTTAACACAAGCAGTTCGGACTCGACAATAAAGAGTAGTTCCCATATCATTGAGCTAATATGAATCGGGGTGCAATTGATATGAGAGAGGTCTCGCTTGTCCTGCATGGAATGTTTGTGGAACAATTATATATACATATCAACTGGTTGGTACCTTGGTTGGTTGGTTGGTCTTTCAAACTTGAGTCCCCTATGTTCGTCTACTAAAACGGAGATAAACCTTGGAACCTGGAACAAGTAAAAAAGTTTCAGTCGGCTTTGCCGAAAGAGATATACCCTCAGCCTATGTGAATTGAAACTTTCATCTACGGACAGATTGAATACCGGCTAAAAAACCAAAAATTGTTTCCCCAAAAATTAGGTATTAAGGAGGGTATCAGTATTTTGTGCTCCTGTTTGGACATTTGACCTTGCCGACAAAAATAGGTTTAATGCTCAAAAGTGTTGCGGAGGAGTTACTTGAATTATTTATCGACATAGTCAATTTTTTAAGTGGATCTTATTTTGTGAGTCATTTCTTTTCAATATACATATATTGCGTCCACTTGTCATTTCAGTTGGACAGCGTATGAACTAGAGCTTTTGTAACACTATGTCAGAAAGCATGAGCTTAACTACGAAAAACATAATATCGCTGTAAACAGAACCAAAAGGAGTAGCATCGGTATAATTGTCCAAAGGATTTTCGAACAGACCTTAAGCTGCACTTAAACGAAAATGTTATACTTTTGTGGTGGACGTTGCCTAAGGGGGGGACCGATATGGATCATTTTCGACGTTAAACAAAATTTGGAAAAATATAGGGAGATCCAAAGTATGGACCAAATCGGTTGCTACCTGTACTTTCACATTTGGGATTCCCAGTGCTCACAAAACATCTCCACCTAAAACTGTCAACACAGGTCCATGTTTTGGTGTAGCACCCATATAACGGTACCTCCCAATTTTTGGTATATTGAGGATTTTAGCTAAAATTTTTCACCGAACTACCTGTAACTTGACAGTTTAGGTTCCTAGTGACAACAAAATATCACCTTCGAAAACTGTGAACAGAGGTCTACGTTTTGGAATAGCCCCCATATAACGTTACCTCCCGATTTTCGGTATTTTGTGGACTGTAGCTACATTTTGCGACCGAACTACATGTAATTTGCCGTTTGAGGTTTCCAGTGGTCACAAAAATCTCAACCAAAAACTGTCAATATACTTCCATGTTTTGGTATGGCCCCCAAGGAACGGTACCTCCCGACTTTCGGTATTTCGAAGATTTTAGCTTCAAATTTCGACCGAACTATTTGTAAGTCGACATTTGAGGTTCCCAGTGGCCACACAACATCTCCAACATCTTTTTAAATTGTCAACGTAGGTCCATGTTTTGGTATAGCCCCCATACAACCTCCCCATTTTCGGTATTTTTGACCCAACTATCTGTAATTCAAAAAACTGTCCACATAGATACATGTGCTGGTAGAGCCCCCATATAATGGTATCTCCCGATTTTCGGTTTTTTGGATTTTAGCTACAATTTTTGATCCAAGTATCTGCAATTCGACATTTGAGTTGCCCAGTTGTCACAAAACTTTTCCACCAAAAACATAGGTCCATTGCCCATATAAGATTCCCGACAGATTGAATACATTTTTTATGATTTGTTTACATTATTTAGCTATAAGTGGTCACGGAATATCTCCTCCTAAAATTGTAGATAAGAAAGACACGCTTTTACTTGTTACAACTTCGGGCTATTTCTCAGAAAGTATGGACTTGCCCTTAAAAAACTTGAACCGTCGTAATACAAGTTGTTACAGTAAAAATCAAAGCGATTCGAAAGTCTTAAACTGAAGTTATCCGAAATATTATGTGGGAGGTACCCGAAGGAGTAGACCAATAGCGTCCATATTGGAACCTCATCTATGACTGGTAGAAATTTTACGATGTGGTCATTATGGACAAAATCAGTTACTCCCTTCGAGACTTATCATGCCCACAAATTTTCCGAACATTTTGGAACTTTTGTGGGGGAGGTACCTAAAGGAGTGAACCGATATGGCTCATCTTCGAACTTTAACTAAGTTTGAACAAAATATTGTGAAGTGCCAAATTTGGTTGGAATCGGTTAATCCGTTCGAGAGTTATCGTGCGCTCCAGCCAGACAGATAGGTGGACAGACGGACATTGCTAAATCGACTCTAAATTGTCTGAAACATATTTCGTCCAAACATACATGGGGTTTAAAACCATTATTTCGATGAGGCACATTTTGCCCGTATGAAAATTTATATACCCTCGTTAGCATAAATGCTGAGGGTATAACCAGACCTGTACAAGTTTTAATCGTTTTTATGGGTGAACGCGCTGCACTGAGCTATCATGTACCTGCCTTAAACGGGTGTTAAAGGCAGCTCACAGGTGAGACCACGGGGAGGTCAGTGTCTACTTGAGATGAAAGAGGGACCAAAATAAGTTCTTTGCTTTGTCATAAGGCTCCTCCTCTCGCTTACAAAATCGTACGTGGCATATTTTCCTAAAGACAAAGTTTATGATCAAGAAAATAATTCGATTATATCAATGCGGTTTTAGATCTGACAAATCCATCATTGAACGAAAATTCACCTTGTTGCAAATGCAGGCCTTCTGAAGTGGATTTCTTAACACAAAAGCAGTATAGAAGTATCTGTCGGTTTTGCCTACATATCCTCATAATGAAAAGAAGCAAACCCAATATGTAATGTTTTTCCAAAACCTTACAGCTGTCATTAGTACTGTGAGATCTATCCGAAATAATGTTTAAAATGTATCTCTTATTAAGGCTAAATGTTTTAACTATTGTGGGGGAGGTACCGGAAGAAGTGGACCGATATTTAAACGACCATTACCTTAAATGTTAAAATATTTGGGAATAATAAAGGTTATTAATTTTAGAATAATAATAAGGAGAAAAATACAGATTGTCAACAATTATCTCATTGGAACCCTCATACAGACAGAACTACTTGACATAATTACTTACTTAGCTGGCCCATTACAGAACATTTGTTCTATAGATCGAAATAAGAAAAGATCTCCAATTCTTTCTGTTTATTGCTTCGCTTTCTGCCCGCGCCTTGTCATCTCTTCATCCACTTGTTTGTGCCATCTATTCTTTGGCCTGCCAATTCTGCGTGCACCGCCATGTGGCTCGAATTTATACGCCTTTTTAGCGGGATCATCATCGGTCATTCTTATTATATGGCCTAGCCAACGCAATCGCTGCATCTCGATACGATATCGTTGTATAACAGATACAGCTCGTGGTTCATGCGACGTCGATATTCACCGTCAACGCAGATTGGTCCATAGGTCTTTCGAAGAATTTTTCTCTCAAACACACCAAGCACTGCCATGTCTGCTTACGCAAGTACCCAGACTTTAGAGCCATACATCAGCACGGGTAGTATCAGTGTTTTGTACAGCGTTATCTTTCTTTTACGCGATGTGGCTTTGTTTTTAAACTGCTTACTTAAATCAAAATAGCATCTGTTGGCCAATACAATTCTTTTCTTTATTTCACAACTGATGTCGTTTGTCGTGTTTACGGAGGTGCCGAGGTAGACGAAGTCTTTTACTACCTCAAAATTATAGGAACCAACTTCCACAGTTGGGCCGAGCTCAATGGACGCATTGCGCGTCGACACCATCAACTTGGTCTTCTCACCGTTTACCGCCAGACCCACTTTAGCAAATTCTCCTTCGACCTTCATAAAGGTATCGGTTACTTCTTTTACTGATCGTCCCATGATGTCTATATCATCAGCATAAGCAAGTAACATGTGGCTATTGGTGTAGATTGTGCCACTTCTTTTGACGTTTGCCTCTCGTGTAACTTTTTCAACAGGATGTTGAAGACATCACACGAGAGCCTGTCTCCTTGCCTGAAACCTCTTTTGGTACAAAATTCTTCGGAGAGGTTATTTCCTATTTTACCTGAGGATCTCGTGTTAGTTAAAGTCATTTTACAAAGCCGGATGAGCTTTGCGGGGATACCAAATTCAGACATGGAATACCTTTGAACGCAGTGGGCTGTCGAAGGCTGCTTTATAATCGACAAAATGGTGGTGGGTGTCGATCTGCATCTCTTGGGTCTTCTCCAGGGTTTGCCGCAGGGTAAATATCTGGTCAATGGTGGACTTGCCAGGTCTAAAGCCACATTGGTATGGTCCAATTATTTCGTTGACCATTGGCTTTAGTCGTTCGCACAATATCCCTGACACTGCCTTATAGGCAATAGGGAGAACGCTTATACCCCTATAGTTGGAGCATACAGCCTTGTCTCCTTTCTTGTGGACGGGACATAGGATGCTCAGGTTCCAATCGTCGGGTACGCGTTCTTCCTGCCAGATGGTGCTAACTAGCTGATGCATACACCTTATCAGCGCGTCGCCTCCGGTTTTAAATAGCTCGGCTGGTAAGCCATAGGCTCCTGCTGCTTAATTATTCTTCAGCCGGTTGATTGCTGTTTTTACCTCATCTTCGCCCGGCGATATACACTTCTTTTGACGTTGCCTCTCGTTTATCCTTTTCCAGCAGGATGTTGAAGAGATCACACGAAAGGCTGTCTCTTCGGAGAGGTTGTTTTCTATTTTAAATTAGGATCTCGTGTCAGTTAAAGTCATTTTACAAAGCCGGATGAGCTTTGCGGAAATACCAAATTCAGACATGGCTTGGAATACTTTTGAACGCAGTGGGCTGTCGAAGGCTTCTTTGTAATCGACAAAATGGTGGTAGGTGTCGATCTGCATCTCTTGGGTCTTCTCCAGGATTTGCCGCAGGGTAAATATCTGGTCAATGATGGATTTGCCAGGTTTAAAGCCGCATTGGTAGGGCCCAATTATTTGATTGACCATAGGCTTTAGTCGTTCGCATAATATCCCTGACAATAGGGAGAAGACTTATGCCCATTTATAGTTAGAGCATACAGTCGTATCTCCTTTCTTGTGGACCGGGCGCAGGATACTTAGGTTCCATCGTCGGGTACTCGTTCTTCCTGCCAGATGGTTCTAACTAGCTGATGAATACACCTTATCAGCGTGTCGCCTCCGGTTTTGAACAGCTCGGCTGGTAAGCCATCGGCTCCTGCTGCCTTATTATTCTTCAGCCGATTTATTACTGTCTTTACCACATCTTGGCTGACTCTTTGGTAGAATTTTCGGACTTCATTCTGGTTCCTGTACATCTCGATTTTTTCACACTCCCGCTTTTCCATTTCCCTCTTTTTTCTGCGGAAAAGACGTTTCTCCTCTCTTCTTTTCTCCCGAGATCTCTCTCGTGCGCTACGCGTTGTTACAGATTGTAAAGTAGACCTATATGGACAATATATTGCCATTGCGCTGATATGTTATCGGGATGAGGACGGCTTTGATTAAGCAGTTGGGCCAGTTGAGTGGAATATGCTGTGGCTATCTGTTGTGATTGCAGCTTACCGATGTCTAACTTTCTATTGTGTCTTTTCGTACTTTGTTTGCTACGTTTAACCGGGTGGGCACCTGTGCTGCAACAAGGTAGTGGTCCGAGTCTATGTTTGCTCATCGGAACGAACGCACATCCAACACGCTTGATGAATGTCTTCCATCTATCACAACGTGATCAATTTGATTTCTTGTTTTCTAATCTGGAGACAGCCAGGTGCCCTTATGGGTGTCGAGATGTTGAAATCTGGTGCTGCTTACTAACATATTGTTTGCCGCTGCTAAGTCTATCAGCCTCATACCATTGTCCGATGTTTCACTGTGGAGACTGAATTTTCCGGCTGTTGGGCCAAAGATATTTTCCTTTCCACTTTTGGCATTAAAATCGCCAAGAATAATTTTAACGTCATGGGCAGGACAACGGCCATATGTTTCTTCTAAGCCCTCATAAAATATATCTTTGGTCAGTTCGTCCTTGTCTTCAGTGGGAGCATGAGCGCAAATAAAGCTGATGTTGAAGAATTTTGCTTTTATTCGAATTGTCTTTCATTCACTGGTGTGAAGCTAGAGACCAGGGGCTGGATTCTTGTTCTATGAAAATTTGAAATGAAAAATATTTTCTTTATAAAGTTTTTCATTTGAAATTTATTTCCTTTAAAAATTTTTTCATTTCAAATTTTCATAGGACAAGAATTGAGCCCCAGGTGTTTTAACCTCCGACCAACTACAAATCCGCAACCAAACTCATGCTTTATGTCATGGCAGCTATAATACAGTGCGTCACCTTTAGGTGTTGTTGTGACGCCTTTCCCGTTCCATCGTATTTCCTGTACGGCAGTAATGTCGGCCTTGTACTTTTTGAAGTACATCTGCCAATGCGTAAACTGCACCTTCTCTATAAAGAGTGCGAACATTCCAGGTGCAGATTCGCAGATCATGGTCCTTAAAACTTTTGCGGCGGTCGTCAACTTTTGAGGGATTTGCTTTTCTTTTGTTTTTTCATAGTAGGCTGCTTTTTCTAGGGGAGGGCTACTAACCTTGCGCCAAAACCCAAGCTTTTAACGTTATTATGGGTGAACGCGCGGCCCATTTTAGCTCACTACCTTTAACGGGTGTTAAAGGCAGATACCCCAGGTGACACCACGGGGAGGTCAGTGTCCACTTCAGATGAAAGAGGGACCAATATAAATCTTGGACTTTGCCATGTTAAAGCTGGTCAAGACCGTTTCTTGGTATCTTTCATCCCCTACTTGACATAATATAATTCAAATTCCTTGAAATTGAAATGTTTTTTATCAATTCCCATCATTAAACTTGTATTCCAAAGTACTTGGTATTGACAATTTTTGGCCACGGTCGTGAGACTGTACGCGGACGCGGTCTGCTTGTACAATTATAATATATGCCATGTAAAGAGCAACAACGTCTAATCTAATTCCAAAATAAATCTTTCAAAATATGAAAATTGGAATTGCTTAGCCCCTTTTCCAATAACTCTCATATGTTACCATCACAAACACATTTGATAATGATTTAAAACTCAGATGGTCTTTCGATATGGACTTTCAATATCTGATACTCTCCTTAGAATTGGGATTGCTGAGCGTTTTTTCTATATCTCTACTATTTGGTTACTGTAGGTACAGCAATTGGGACCAATTTAAATTTAAGGGACGTACGCAGGGGGGTGGGGGATGCAGCGTGGCCGGCACTTCTCACTTTTTATTGCTGTCACCGAAGACTCCCTTCGTGTCTATCAAATAAAACTAACTGTTTGTTGTTTTCAATAAGTTATAGTGCTTATTATCCCCAATACATTTTGATTTGAAAATTCTGGGATACACCAAAATGCAAATGTGTATGGGTAATTTTCATTTGAAAGATTGGTTAGTTACTGGGTAAATTCTGTTGGAGAGTTTGGTTAACAAACTTCAAAATACCGGGCGGAATTTTGTATGTGGACTATACGGAACATGGTTTGATATAGTTCATTTTCAATTATAAATATCCAAGAACTAATAACAAAATTTCAAATTTGCATCTAAAATATTGTGGACACTCTCTATTGAATCATAGCCTGTTTATATTATAGGGCTTTTGTCGGGTTAACATTCATTTAGTTTTTTTCAAAAAAAGAATAATTTCTTTCTGATTGAAAACTTTGATAATTTCCTATTGCTAGAAGATGACGAAAAAAAACAACGCTTTGCTAACAAAAACGAAATGCATAACTAAATACTTTTCTTCTCTATTTGCTTTTACCTTGGTTATGCAGTTTTGCAATTAATTTCACTTCAGTGAATAGTTATATTTACCGATACTTCAGGCGAATGGAAATTGTTCACTTTTTTTCTTTTTCGTTACACAAAATCGATAGTTTCGTAAATGGAGAGAGATTGCAGAAATTTTATAACACACAGTTGGGTGAATGTATTTCGAAGTTGTTTTTCTTGGGGTTTGAGGGCTCATTGGTCGGCTAGGGATATCTATGTATGGATGTAATGTGCACAAATTTATGTCAAGTTATTGAATATTAATATTCTTTTGCAAGTTTTGTGGCTGCCTTTTTAGTTGGAATTTTTACAAATTGAACAGAATTTTAATTGGAATTTGTGGTCGTTGTCATCGTCGTCGTCTAACGATGCCCTTTAACCACAAACAATAACAAAGGAAGTTAGCAAAAAATGAATGAAATAAATTCTGTAAATAAAAATGAGACAACAAATAAAATGAGGTTGGGAGATTTGCAATTAAAAAATAAAATTATATTGAAGTTTTTTTTTTTAATTTGTAAATTAATACATATTTACAAATATTGGATTTTTAGAAATATTTTTACCAACATCCCCACATGGATGCATGGATTTCTACAAATATTTTTACCAACATCCCTACAAGGATGCGTGGATTTTTACAAATATTTTTACCAACATCCCCACATAGATGCCTGGATTTTTACAAATATTATTATCAACATCGCTAGAAAGATGCGTGGATTTTTAAAAATATTTTAAACAACATCCCTACAAGGATGCGTGGATTTTTAAAAATATTTTAACAACATCCCTACAAGGATGCGTGGATTTTTAAAAATATTTTTAACAACATCCCTACAAGGATGCGTGGATTTTTAAAAATATTTTTACAACATCCCTACAAGGATGCGTGGATTTTTAAAAATATTTTTAACAACATCCCTACA
Organism: Musca autumnalis; assembly: GCF_047663935.1. Taxonomy (NCBI): domain Eukaryota; kingdom Metazoa; phylum Arthropoda; class Insecta; order Diptera; family Muscidae; genus Musca; species Musca autumnalis. The sequence continues at coordinate 235,564,236 of NW_027411755.1, forward strand.
GGGATGCGAGGATTTTTACAAATATTTTTACCGACATTCCAAAAAGGATGCGTGGATTTTTACAAATATTTTTACCAACATCCCTACAAGGATGCGTGGATTTTTACAAATATTTTTACCAACATCCCTACAAGGATGCGTGGATTTTTACAAATATTTTTACCAACAAGGATGCGTGGATTTTTACAAATAGTTTTACCAACAAGGATGCGTGCATTTTTACAAATATTTTTACCAACAAGGATGCGTGGATTTTTACAAATATTTTTACCAACAAGGATGCGTGGATTTTTACAAATATTTTTACCAACAAGGCTGCGTGGATTTTTACAAATATTTTTACCAACAAGGATGCGTGGATTTTTACAAATATTTTTACCAACAAGGATGCGTTTTTACAAAAATGTTTGTACCAAAATCCCTGGAAGGATGCGTGATTCAAATATTTTACCAACATCCTTAATAGGATGAGTGGATTTTTACAAATATTTTTAACAACTAGGAATGATGCTAAGAATTTTTGTCTGGCCTTCTAAAATTTTTGGGAACATAAAAAAATACCTTCAAAGCTTCTCAATTTGAATTGTCTTCTCTCCCCACCCAGCAAAGAAAATAACCACAACTGCAACTAAATCTACTTTCATGCCTAAATAAATGAGAACACACCAAACGGGAAAAAATCTTCATCAAATAAAGTAAATCCTCTGAAAAATATTTCAAACATGTTTCCATTACCATTTCTGGTCAATCTGTGAGCAGCTTTTTTGCATTCCTCCTCTATTTGTTTGTGTACCGAGGCTTTGCATTTATTAAAAACGTATAAAATAGAAATTACCATCAACATACCACAGAGGAAAAATTCTGTTGTGCAAATAAATCCATGCAATTGGACGGGGAAGAAATATTCCGACGGCCATTGCAAAAAAACAAAAATAACGCAAATGGGGACTTTCATGAAAACACATGCGCCACGGATTAACAATTCCCATATGCAACACTCAATCACAAATGAAAATAAATTCATGGAGGGTGAAAGACGATGTTGAACAGGGAACAGATAGCAGCAACTGATGCCAGGCCGACGACCATCAGAAACAATGAATCATCCGTTAAATCCTAACATTTGATGGTGACTGACATTTTAGTTCGCCCGCTTATCAATAGGCAAAACAGGGGGTGGTATCAGATTTGTGAGAAATAAATGGGTGACTCCATTGAGAAAGGACATTTTGTTGTTTTTGCTTTGTAGATAAAAATATTTGTAAAAATTCACGCATCCTTGTAGGGATGTTGATTAAAATATTTGTAACAATCCGTGTATCCTTGTAGGCATGTTAGAAAAAAAATTTGTAACAATCCATGCATCCTTGTAGGGATGTTGGTGAGAATTTTTGTAAAAATCCCCGCATCCTTGTAGGGATGTTGGTGAGAATATTTGTAAAAATCCCCGCATCCTTGTATGGATGTTGGTGAGAATATTTGTAAAAATTCACGCATTCTTGTAGGTATGTTGGTAAAATATTTGTAAGAATATACATATCCTTGAAGGGATGTTGGTAAAAATACTTGTAAAAATCCAAGCATCCTTGTAGGGATGTTGGTAAAAATGCTTATAAAAAATCCAACGCATCCTTGAAGGGATGTTGGTTGCAAATATTCTTAAAAAATCCACGCATCCTTGTAGGGATGTTGGTTGAAAATATTTTTAAAAAATTCAGGCATCCTTGTAGGGATGTTGGTTGAAAATATTTTTAAAAAATTCACGCATCCTTGTAGGGATGTTGGTTGAAAATATTTTTAAAAAATCCACGCATCCTTGTAGGGATGTTGGTTGAAAATATTTTTAAAAAATCCCCGCATCCTTGTAGCGATATTGGTTGAAAATATTTAAAAAAATCCACGCATCCTTGTAGGGATGTTGGTTGAAAATATTTTTAAAAAATCCACGCATCCTTGTAGGGATGTTGGTTGAAAATATTTTTAAAAATCCACGCATCCCTGTAGGGATGTTGGTTGAAAATATTTTTAAAAATTCCACGCATCCTTGTAGGGATGTTGGTTGAAAATATTTTTAAAAATTCCACGCATCCTTGTAGGGATGTTGGTTGAAAATATTTTTAAAAATTCCACGCATCCTTGTAGGGATGTTGGTTGAAAATATTTTTAAAAAATCCACGCATCCTTGTAGGGATGTTGGTTGAAAATATTTTTAAAAAATCCACGCATCCTTGTAGCGATATTGGTTGAAAATATTTAAAAAAATCCACGCATCCTTGTAGGGATGTTGGTTGAAAATATTTTTAAAAAATCCACGCATCCTTGTAGGGATGTTGGTTGAAAATATTTTTAAAAATCCACGCATCCCTGTAGGGATGTTGGTTGAAAATATTTTTAAAAATTCCACGCATCCTTGTAGGGATGTTGGTTGAAAATATTTTTAAAAATTCCACGCATCCTTGTAGGGATGTTGGTTGAAAATATTTTTAAAAAATCCACGCATCCTTGTAGGGATGTTGGTTGAAAATATTTTTAAAAAATCCACGCATCCTTGTAGGGATGTTGGTTGAAAATATTTTTAAAAAATCCACGCATCCTTGTAGCGATATTGGTTGAAAATATTTAAAAAAATCCACGCATCCTTGTAGGGATGTTGGTTGAAAATATTTTTAAAAAATCCACGCATCCTTGTAGGGATGTTGGTTGAAAATATTTTTAAAAATCCACGCATCCCTGTAGGGATGTTGGTTGAAAATATTTTTAAAAATTCCACGCATCCTTGTAGGGATGTTGGTTGAAAATATTTTTAAAAATTCCACGCATCCTTGTAGGGATGTTGGTTGAAAATATTTTTAAAAAATCCACGCATCCTTGTAGGGATGTTGGTTGAAAATATTTTTAAAAAATCCACGCATCCTTGTAGGGATGTTGGTTGAAAATATTTTTAAAAATCCACGCATCCCTGTAGGGATGTTGGTTGAAAATATTTTTAAAAATTCCACGCATCCTTGTAGGGATGTTGGTTGAAAATATTTTTAAAAATTCCACGCATCCTTGTTGTGTTGTTGGTTGAAAATATTTTTAAAAATCCACGCATCCCTGTAGGGATGTTGGTTGAAAATATTTTTAAAAATTCCACGCATCCTTGTAGGGATGTTGGTTGAAAATATTTTTAAAAATCCACGCATCCTCTTTCTCATGGAAAATCCCATATTACAAATATTTCAAATTCCTAGAACCGGTCAGATTTAATTTAATATAAAGTTAATCAAACAAGTTCCTGTGCCTCCCTTCCCTGAACTCTATTTAAATTTTCATTTAAAATAATTCCTTAAATCCCGTTGCTTGCAATCCCACATACATATTTCAGATCTTACTCTCACAATGTTTTTTTCTGTGCTATGACTAGATATATTACAAAACCACGGATGTGTAACCACGTCTATGCCACCATCCTTTTCTTTTTTTGTTTTTTGTGATATGTATTTTCAAACGGAACTCACCCCCATTTTTAGAATGCACATACAAAAATATAAAGTTCAAAATATTAGAGATACGAGTGAAGCAGAAGAAGAAGCGGCAAAAAAATACATTTTTATTTAAATTTCCTTCCAACAATAGAGCACACATAGAACGGAAGAGGGAAGTGCAAAAAAAACAGACCATAACAAATCTGAAAAAAGGACCTTGTTAGAGAATCACAGTATTTTTTTCTTTTTCGTTATTTTTGTTTGTGTTCTAAGCTAAGCAACAGAATTGCAGTGAACTGTAGTAACCGGAGCATAACAAACCAAGCATAAACTCTTAATAAAGCAATTGCCTCAAGCAGCAGTCAAAAACACAGCTAGCGATCCATAAACTTATCTATCCTCGAGTACTGAAAGTTCAACACCATGGAAATAATTGTATGCATTTACATATGTATGTGAGTGTGTGTGGGTAAAAGGGGTGTTGGGGAAACACATAGCGGGAGATTTATTAGAATCACGAGTATGAAAATATTAACACTCACAAAATATTGAAAAATTTATCATCACCACACTGGAATAGTTGCTTTAGTATGTGTGGTTAATTAAGTGATTCAAGGATATGTATGGTCAGATACCACCATGGAACCACTAGAAATACAAATTAAATTGTTAACATTAAATGAAGAAAATGCTTTAAATAATCGAAGTCTTCAATTTCAAAGAAAACTTCTTAATCAACAAAATTAAATTATAAGGAATGAATGGGCTATCGGATTCACTACATAGTAATATTTCTTCCACGTTCGGTCCACTACTTCGGGTTCCTCCGCGAGATGTGGGTAAACATAATTTTACAAAAGCAGAAGTATTAAAATATTATTATATCGCTAATTTACTCAGAGAATGGCATAACTCAAAAAATGAGTTTTTGGAGTTACCAATTTCTATTTTTTCTACGACTTCTACTTTATCTTGTGTCAAATTTGCATGTTGGTATCTGTAAAACTCAACGAGTTATAGCTTAGTTTTAAGGAGGTTGGCATAAATCAACAAAAAAGTTGTTTGAGTTTTTTATTAATATTTTCTTGATTCAATTTAACAAATGTTACAAAGTTATTATGTTGGCCCAGCGCCTTAAAGGCTTTGTTGGGACGAATTATTATGCAGCACAAAAACATTTCAAATCATGCTTGGTCTTGCACAGAAATGTTAAACTGATATGTGGCTAGATGTTTGCAAAAAATGATCCAAGTAGTATTTTGATTTTTCTTACAAATCCACGCATCCTAAAAATATTCTTATATGGTAAAAATATTTTTACAAATCAACGCATACTAAAAATATTATTATATAGTAACAATATTCTTACAAATCCAGGTATCCTTAAAATATTATTAAATGGTAAAAACATTCTTACAAATCCACGCATCTTAAAAATATTATTACATGGTAAAAATATTTTTTAAAAATCCACGCATCCTAAAAATATTATATGGTAAAAATAGTTAACTCCGCCTAGGTGCTTCACGCATTCTAGCCGGTCCCAAGCCCGGATAAAGGAGGAGGGAAACCGATCAATCCCAAATGGCTTCAGAAGACTGAGCGTCTTGGGAAGTAGGAGGATTACGTTCATCTGTCCTCTGAAAGATCGACCTCATACATGGTCCCTCGAACATCACCCCAAGTAGGTTGGCTTTGGGTTGATAACCCAATCTCGTAAAAAATACTCTATCAATGAAACGTCAACAAATGAAATTAGAAGATCCCCCCATACGACGACGACTTATGGCTTTAAACAACGGATAATGATTGGAACATGGAATGTTCGTACTCTTTCCAAAACATTCAGACTAAATCAAGTACGAAATGAGATGACAAATTACAACATTGACATCCTAGGCCTGAGCGAGGTGAGATGGTTGAAGAGCGACGTCACAAATATGGCCTCGGGTCACCAATTCCTGCACTCGGGTCATAATAATCTTCGAATTAACGGCGTGGGACTACTACTATCTCCAAATGCCAGAAAAGCTCTTATTCAACATGTCGCGATTTCTGACCGCCTAATTTCTGCCCGGTTTCGAACAAAATTCCGAAACTTCACTGTCCTACAGGTCTATGCTCCCACCGACCCTTATGATGAGGAAAACAAAAGAATGTTATACGACCAACTTGAGAACACTTTGTCATCTATCCCTGGAGGTGACATAAAAATTCTTATTGGCGACTTCAACGCGAAAGTTGGTAATAACAACTACAACCTCAAAAATGTAATGGGCAACCACGGTCTTGGACCAACCAGAAACGACAATGGAGACAGGCTAATAGACCTATGTGCCAGACACCATCTATTCATCGGCCGAACTAAGTTCCCACATAAAGATATACACAAATACACATGGGAGTCTCCTGACAACCGCACACGCAACCAGATCGACCACATAATTGTGAGCAAACTTTTCCTTGGTTGTTTGCTGGACGTAAAAACACGCCGTGGTGCTGATATTGATAGCGATCACCATCTTCTTGTAGGCAGTTTCAAACTACGTCCCGGAGCCATCCACACCACCAAGAAAAAACCCAGATACAACATAAGGAAACTGCAAAATCCACAAATAGCTGAGCAATACAAAAATGCAGTAGCACAATACTTAAATTCCCCTCGCAGAGAACACTCTTGGTCAAATATACAAGATGCGTGCTGCCAAAGTGCGCACCAAATACTCGGCACCCATAAGCGCAGCCACAAGCCATGGTTATCTGACGAAACCCTCCGAGAAATCGCGAACCGCAGAAGGCTTAAAAACAAGATCAACCGTAGTAAATCTGCTACTGATAAAATAAATGCCCGAACCTTATACCGCCAGTCGGCCGCCAAAGTTACATATATGGCAAGGAGAGATAGAGAAGCTTATTATAGTGGCATCGCAAAATCAGCAGAAATCGCATCATCAATGGGCAATATAAGAGATGTACATGCTGCTATTAAACAGCTGAGCGGCAAACAACAACGTACCACAGACATACTCAAAGATGAAAATGGCAATGATCTCACCAACACAAAGGAGCAACTGCTACGCTGGCGTGATTTCTTCTCCGCACCGAGCTCTGTCGCAGTCTCCACCGATGCGCAGGGTTACGTCTGGAATGAAAATAGGCGCATGCCTAGAAGAGAAATCTCCACTGCCACACCTAATTTTGCAGAAGTACTTCAAACATTATCCAAACTGAAGAACTCTAATGCGCCGGGCCCAGATGGCATACCTGCAGAATTACTGAAATACGGTGGTGAACCCATCGCAGAAGCTCTCACGCCGATAATTAAAAGTATCTGGGAGCATGAGACTATTCCAAGTTGCTGGAAGGAGGGAGTAGTCGTAACAATGCTAAAAAAGGGAGATCTCAGAATACGCAGTAACTGGACTTTGAGCGAGCTTTCGACACAGTATCCAGACCAGCACTATGGGATGCACTGAGCTCCAAGGGAATCCCAGATTAATTATAGCCTCATTCGCGAATTATATACAGATGCGAAATCCAGAGTACGTTTTAAAGGCGAAGAAAGCGTGCCCTTCGAACTACACTCAGGGGTGAAGCAAGGATGTGTCCTTTCGCCAACACTGTTTCTCCTACTACTGGATTGTGTACTCCAACAAACCAACATCGAGGCTCCACTGGGAATACGTTGGTCCGTAAACGACTTTCTCCATGACGTCGACTACGCTGACGACATCTGCCTTTTTGCACATCGCTTCTCCGATATCGAACAAAAGTTAGAGCGACTGTCAGCTATTGCGAATTATGTTGGCCTGAAGATAAATGCGAAGAAAACCAAACTAATGCGGATCGGTTCTAATAACACAGCTCAGTTATTGCTCCATGGGCAGCTCATCGAAGATGTCGACCGCTTCTCTTACCTAGGAAGCACAATCTGCAAAGACGTAGGTTCAAATGCCGATATTACCGACAGAATCAACAAAGCCCGGACAGCTTTCCACTCTCTACACAAAATCTAGAGAGCAAACAACATATCAACAAAAACAAAGCTGAACATTTTCAATAGCTGTGTAAAATCTGTCCTTTTGTACGGTTGCAGTACCTGGAGTACAACACAGGTGTCTCTTAGGAAGATTCAAGCCTTTTACAATAGATGCCTGAAACAAATCCTGCGAATTTTTTGGCCCAACTGGGTAACAAATGAGCAACTTTACGTGATGGCGAACTGCAATCCAATAGAACATGAAATCCGCAGACGCAAATGGACATGGATTGGACACATTTTGAGGAAACCCTCTAGTGAAATCTCAAGACAAGCTCTAGATTGGAACCCACAAGGCCATCGAAATCCTGACAGGCCTCGAAATACATGGATCCGTGTTGTGAAGAAGGAATGTCTCTCTTGCAATCTTCCCTGGAACCAAGCAAAAATTCTAGCTAATGATCGACAAAGATGGAGAGAATTTGTAGACGCCCTATGTTCCTCGTGAACTTTTATATAATATACAAGTTTATTTAAACTCTGTAACTTTTTATAAATAAAGGAAATATATATATATATATATATATATATATATATATATATATATATATATATATATATATATATAAATATGCGGCTACGAGAATTTTTGAATGTTTCTGTTGAATTCGCATTTAAACCAATTCATCGGTCACATTTATTCTTGAGCTCGAGTCTTCAGAAAATTGAGGAAGAGTTCTTCGTTTCAATACAAAGAACTAAGGGAACTGATGAGTCCAAGTGGCGTTGAACGAAACTAGTCTTCTCTGCCCTTCCCTAAAGTAAATCAATTTAACTAAAACAACTTTAAAAACTTCTTGTTTTTAAAATTTGAAAACAACAAATATGTGATTAAGCTGATCTTACTTTAAAAATATTATTATATGATAAAAATATTTTTACAAATTCGCTCATCTTACAAATATTATTGTATGGTACAAATATTTTTACAAATCCACACTTCTTACAAATATTATTATATGGTACAAATATTTTTACAAATCCACGCATACTAAAATATTATTATATCGTAAAAATATTTTTATAAATCCACGTATCCTAAAAATATTATTAAATGGCAAAATAATTTTTATACAAATCCGAGCATCCTAAAAATATTACTATATGGTAAACATATTTTTACAAATCCATGCACCCTAAAAATATTATTATATGGTAAAAAAGTTTTTACAAATCCAAGCATCCTAAAAAATTATTATATGGTAAAGATATTTGTACAAATCCAAGCATCCTAAAAATATTACTGTATGGTAAACATATTTTTACAAATCCATGCACCCAAAAAATATTATTATATGGTAAAAATATTTTTACAAATCCACGCATCCTAATTATATTATTATATGGTAAACATATGTGTACAAATCCACGCATACTAAACATATTATTATCTGGTAAAAATATTTTTACAAATCCACGCATCCTAAAAATATTATTATATGGTAAAAATATTTTTACAAATATTATTATATAGTAAACATATTTTTACAAATCCACGCATCCGAAAAATGTTATTGTATAGTGAAAATATTTTTACAAATTCACGCATCCTAAAAATGTTATTATATGGTAAAAATATTTTTACAATCCACACATCCTAAAAATATAATTATATGGTAAAAAATTTTTACAAATCCACGAATACTAAAAATATTATTATAAAAAAAAACACATTGTTCCACAACATCCCATACGGGACAAGGGAGACTTCTTTCATATCAATGAGTGCACCCCAATTCATATTTAGCTCAATGAAATGGGACCTACTGTTTATCGCCGAGTCCGAACGGCGTGTCTTAAGACACCACTTATGGAGAAGTTTTTCAAGGCTGAAATACTCAGGAAATGCCGCCAACATTACTGAGGGGTATATTATTATATGGTACAAATATTTATACAAATCCACGCATCCTAAAAATATTATTATATGTTAAAAATGTTTTACAAATTTACGCATCCAAAAAATATTATTATATGGTAAAAATATTTTTACAAATCCACGAATACTAAAAATATTATTATATGGTAAAATTATTTTTTTAAATATTATTATATAGTAAAAAATATTTTCACAAATCCACGCCTCCTAAAAATATTATCATATGGTAAAATTATTTTATAAATCCACGCATCCTAAACATATTTTGACAAATCCTCGCATAATACAAAGATTATTATAAGTTAAAAATATTTTTACAAATATTATTATATTGTAAAATTATTTTTACAAATCCAGGCATCCTAAATATATTATTATATAGTAAAAATATTTTTAAAAATCCACGCATCCTAAAAAATAGCATATGATAAAAATATTTTTACAAATCCACACATCTTAAAAAAATTATTATATGGTAAAAATATGTTTTCAAATTCACACATCCAAAAAGTAGTATTGTATTGTAAAAAATCATATGGTAAACATATTTTTAAATATATTATTATATTGTAAAATTATTTTTAAAAATCCATGCATCCTTAAAAAATTATTATTATAGTAAAATATTTTTACAAATCCACGCATCCAAAAAATATTATTATATGGTAAAAATATTTGTTGTTGGCGTTTTTTATTGTTGGACTGCAGAATTTTACATCTTTGTGTTTATTTCAGCTTTAGTCCATATTTTGTTGTAATTCAATTGTTTGAATAACAACAAAATCAATTTCATATCTCAACTAATCAATTTCATATCCACTTTAAAATATTTTGTTGTTATTCAAACAATTGAATTACAACAAAATATGGACTAAAGCTGAAATAAACACAAAGATGTAAAAATATTTCTACAACTCCGCGCATCATAAAAATATTATTAAATGGTAAAAATATTTTACAAATCCATGCATCCTAAAAATATTATTATATGGTAAAATATTTATATAAATCCCCGCACCTTAACAATATTATTATATGGTAAAAATATTTTTACAAATCCACGCATCTTAAAAATATTATTATATGGTAAAAATATTTTTTCAAATATTATTATATGGTAAAAATATTTTTACAAATCCACGCATCATAAAAATATTATTATATGGTAAAAATATTTTACAAATCCACGCATATTAAAACTAATATATGGTAAAAATATTTTTACAAATCCACGCATCTTAAAAATATTATTATATGGTAAAAATATTTTTACAAATCCACGCATCATAAAAATATTATTATATGGTAAAAATATTTTACAAATCCACGCATATTAAAACTAATATATGGTAAAAATATTTTTACAAATCCACGCATCTTAAAAATATTATTATATGGTAAAAATATTTTTACAAATCCACGCATTTAAAAATATTATTATATGCTAAAAATATTTTAACAAATAAACGCATCTTAAAAATAGTATATGGAAAAAATATTTTTAAAAATCCACGCATCTTAGAAATATTATTATATGGTAAAAATATTTTTACAAATCCACGCATCTTACAAATATTATAATATGGTAAAAATATTTTACAAATCCACGCATCTTAAAACTATTATATGGTAAAAATCTTTTTACAAATCCACGCATCCTAAAAATATTATTATGTATATGGTAAAAATATTTTTACAAATCCACGCATCCTAAAAATATTATTATATGGTAAAAATATTTTTACAAATCCACGCATCCAAAAAATATTATTATATGGTAAAAATATTTTTACAAATCCACGCATCCTAAAATATTGTTATATGGTAAAAATATTTTTACAAATCCACGCATCCTAAAAATATTGTTATATGGCAAAAATATTTTCACAAATCCACGCATCCTACAAATATTATTATATGGTAAAAATATTTTTACAAATTCACGCATCCTACAAATTTTATTATATGGTAAAACTATTTGTACAAATCACACATCCTAAAAATATTTTTATATGGTAAAAATATTTTTACAAATCCCCGCATCCTAAAAATATTTTTATATGGTAAAAATATTTTTACAAATCCACGCATCCTAAAAATATAATTATTGTATGGTAAAATTATTTTACAAATCCATGCATCATAAAAGTATTATTATATGGTAAAAATATTTTTACAAATCCACAAATCTTAAACATTTTATATGGTAAAAAAATTTTTACAAATCCACGCATCCTAAAAATATTTTTATATGGTAAAAAAATTTTTACAAATCCAGGCATCCCAAAAATATTATAATATGTTAAAAATATTTCTACAAATCTACGCATCCTAAAAATATTATTATATGGTAAAAATATTTTTACAAATCCACGCATCCTAAAAATATTATTATATGGTAAAACTATTTCTACAAATCCACGCATCCTAAAAATATTATTATATGGTAAAAATATTTTTACAAATCCACGCATCCTAAAAATATTATTATATGGTATAACTATTTTTACAAAGCCACGCATCCTAAAAATATTATTATATGGTATAACTATTTTTACAAATCCACGCATCCTAAAAATATTATTATGTGATAAAAATATTTTACACGCATTCAAAAATATTATTATATGGTTAAAATATAGATGTTAAAAATATTTTACAAATCCACGCATCTTAAAAATAATATTATATGGTAAAAATATTGTTATAGGTTAAACTATTTTAATAATCCACGCATCCTAAAAATATTGTTATAGGTTAAACTATTTTACAAATCCACGCATCCTAAAAATATTATAATATAGTAAACATATTTGTATAAATCCACGCATCCCAAAAATTGTATTATATGGTAAAAATATCATCACGTATCATTGTAGGGACTGAAGTGCATAGTAATAGTTCTTTCAAATTCGGTCTACTCCTTTGGTTTCTTCCCCCCAACACATAAACAAATTTCCACTAAGTGCCTTTGCGGCCCATAGCATAGATCTTAGGCAGCGCAGCATTATATCTACGCTACACGCCATCTCCAAACATATTAGTCGAGGACTCAACCACAATAAGACGGTGGCGCTCGACTTAGGAAAAGCCTTTAAAACTGCCAAACTCTCTTAACTATATGAGAACATGAAAACTGTGCATTCTTGCATTCCAGCACAGCATTCAGATCGTTACGTATGCTGATGATTGTTCGATCTTTACACCGGGAACCTTCCATAATGTCATTTTTAAAAATCTGAACACCTTTTGTCGCGCGAGGAATATGTAAATATCCGACACGAAATCTGTTCGATTTTTTACGTGTTGACTAAGAAAACGTTTAACCCTAATGTCTCAAACTGTTTTACCACACAACATAACGTTTGCAAATACAAACAACACAAAATGGCCAACTGAGAAAGCAACAAACCCATCATGAACTAAATACAATTAGCTGTCCTGTCAGTTGGCGTTATGCTTTGTATAGACCGAAGAAAAGTACACAAAAATAAACCAAAACATACATAAGAAAGAGACCACACTGAGACGAGAAAAATAAAAACGCAGATTAAACAATAGTGATAGAAACGAAGAAAATAAAAACGGTGATTTGATACTTTGGGCCACAGTAGGACATATTAAATGGATTATATATGTGTGCTTTGTATACCCTCTTTTTTATATGCCCGTTTTTGCATATCTTTATAAATCAAAATCAAATGTCGTTCGTTGGTAATGGCATTAGTTGAAAACGGCTAGAGTTATTTGGATAATTCTTTTTGTGAAGTGTTCACCATAACCCAACTTAGGTTTTTATGCAACAAAATTTGACCGCGCCCACTTTTACGGCCAATTTTTTCAATTTTCAATTTTTATTATTTTCTACAAAAACTACTGAACCCATTTTTTTGAAATTGACAGGGAATGTACAGGGATGCCCCCCGGTAAAATTAGGCTACAAATTTAGTTGAATTTCGGAAGGGGCGTGGCACTTCCCCTATACCCATTTTTTTAAAAATTATATATTTACAATAATTCCGAATGTATCGATTTGGAAATTAATTTGCGAGACAATTGTGTCTCCGACCTTACCTCCTTTTTTAGGACTCAAAGACTTGACGAAGCCCACTTTTTAAAATATTTACATCTATAAAACTACTGAACGGATTTTCCTGAAATTTTTCAGGGAATGTACTGGGATGACACCCGGTAGAAATAGGATGCATATTTTCTTAAATTTCGAAGGGGCGGAGTACTTCCCTTTGCCATGTTTAAAAAACGCCATATCTTTATGAATAAAAATCAAATGCCGTGATAACCCAATGTATGTAATGCAATGTAATGTAATACAATATGTATAAGCCGAACTTATGATTATATCAGTTTCAGCTTAAATTTTGGGAGCCAATGAGGTTGTGTATACCCTAGGTACATATTTGGAGTCGAAATACCGAACCACACCGGAAAAAATATACCGTATGAGGCCGCTAGAACAACCTACTGAAAAAGGAATCAAAACGATGCGAGAGGAGTTCTTAAACTTAATTTTTTCCGAATTTTGTGTGGCAGGTACCCGAAGGAATGGACCGATATAGTCCATATTCTAACCTGATCAAAAACTCCCTGCAAGAATTATCGTGCAGATTGGCCATTTTGGTTGGTGCCGTCATGATTTCTTGGAGCTTTTAGGCCATGTGTGTTCAAGAAGTTTTCTGGGGTCAAAGGTCAAAACATAAGGGTTTTTTAGGTTTTCGGAATTTTCCCTGAAAACAGTGGGTCTAATCAAAAAGTGCCTACACTAAATATTCAAAAACACATCATTTATATGCACATATAAAGGAAATATGCACATATTCAGCCGAACTGGCTAAAATAACAGGGGTAACCGCGTGTGTTTCCCCAAAAAATATATGTTTCCTTGAAAAGCTCTATTATACAAATATTTCGAAAAAAAATCTAACAAAACCGTAGAGTGTTTAGTGGAGTTATTCCATGTTTGAGTCAATTTATGCAAAATTACCTCATTTAAGCCACATGTATAATCAAAAGTCTAACGGGAACGACTCCAACGAAAACATTCCGCTTTATTTTTTCTAAAAATAAGTGTGCCAAATTATATCGAAATCGGTTCAGAGTTGGATATAGCTCCAATATAATTTTTTGCCCGATCTGTCCACTTTTGGTGAAATTTGGAATGTGTGGCGGAATTTTGTCTAGTAATAAGTATACCACATTATATAGAAATCAGTTCAAATTGATATATATCTCATATATTTTACATATCACTGTGCAGGGACGTACGCAGGGGGGGGCACAGGGGGCCCGCCCCCCCCCCCCCCCTCCGAAATGGTTTGGTAGACCAAAAATTTCTTTAGCTACTGGAACAGATCATTAGCGCTTTCTTTCTCATAAAATAATTTTATGTTTGGATATTTCAAATGAAAACATAAATTTTCTGAAGTTTCTGTACAAAAAATGTACTTCGTTAACAAAATTTTGTAAGAAATAATTTCGATTTTTTTGTTCGAAAATTTTTGAAATTTTCAAATTTTTCTGTATTACGGCTTTATGCCATATCGTTACACACGGTGTGCCTTAACCAAATTTAAATGGAAGGTGCTTACACCTGGGAAGTTTTTGCAAATTCTGAAGCTACAATGCTCATAGATGAGAAATATAAAGAAACAAAAAAATAGCCGGAGGGATTTTCAAATAAATCGGTTTTCACGATTTTGCTTGGAAACCGCGATTCGTATATAAATGGGCCGAAATAAAATCTTATAGCATCGAAAATTCTCCACAAGATTGACCTTTATGATATTTTCGTAGGTTTTACTGTTTTTGAGATATAAAAGTTCAAATTGAGACAATGCACTGACTGTATTGCCTTCTTATAAAACAATATCATGCTCAGTGCGCCTTAACTAACTTTTGATGAAAACCGCTTACACATGGGTAAATTTCGAGTATTCTGAAACAGCAATGTTCATAGATAAGAAAAATAGAAAAAAAAAGAAAAAATCGCCGGAGGGATTTTTAAATAAATCGTGATCAAAATTCACAATTTTAGGGTTTTTTAGGTTTTCACGATTTTGCTTGGAAACCGCAAGTCGTATCGAAATGGGTCTGAAGAAAATTTTGTAGCTGTGAAAATTCTCTACAAGACTAGGTTTTTTCGTAAGTTTTACCATTATTGAGATATAGAGGTTCAGTTCTAATTTTTAGGTTTTTAGCTTAAGTCTTCAAGATTTTGCTTGGAAACCGCAAGTCATATCTAAATGGGACTAAAGAAAATGTTGAAGCTGTGAAGTTCTCTACAAGATTGGATGATTTTTTCATAGGTTGTACCATTTTCAAGGTATATAAGTTTAATTTGGGAAATTGCAGTAATGACATTGTTTTATAAGGAGGCGATACAGTCAGTGCATTGTCTCAATTTGAACTTCAATATATCAAAAACGGTAAAACGTACGAAAATATTATAATGGTCAATCTTGTGGAGAATTTTCACAGCTAAAACATTTTTCTTAGACCCATTTACATACGACTCGCGGTTTTCAAGCAAAATCGTGAAAACCTAAAGAACCCATAAAAATGTGAACTTAAATCTCGGTTTATTTGAAAATCCCTTCGGCGATTTTTTTGTTTCTTGATATTTCTCATCTATGAACATTATAGTTTCAGAATCTGCTAAAACCTACCAGGTGTAAACACCTTCCATTTAAAATTAGTTAGGGCGCACCGTGTACAGTATCAAAAAAAAAAATAAATGAACTCGGAGTTCCGTAATGATTACACTCCATTTTTGCTAGTTCATTTTTGAGGTTTATGGTATCCTGTATCAAAAAATATGACGAGTTCAATGTTGTGGGTAGGGAAGTGCATGAAATGGGGTTTTTGTGGACTATATATCGAAAACCAATTATATATTTATTTCGACAAATTTGTTGTTCATTTTCTTTATGGTATTGAGGTAATACTTGGTACCACGGAAATAATATAAACAACTTTATGTCCAGCTTCCGTCAGATATTAAAATGTGCGTATGGCAGATGTTTGCAGAAATAATTGTTCACAGTTTTTCCTTCAGCTTGTAGGGTTTTCATTTGATCGGTTTGTTGAAATCTGATACCTCTATTCCTTTTATTTTTTGAATATATATTTTTATCGTCTTCTAGAAGCTCTCAGATACAAGTAAATATTTAATAAAAATCCTTTTTTAACCGAATTGTTCGATTGTGCAACTTTTTGCTCCTAATATTAAAACGTTTTCGGTTTCTCAGCAGACTTTCAAAAACCAGATTAATATATTATTACAACGAACTTCCTTAAAAATACGTATCTTTTCTACTTCTGTCTATTTGGATGAAAGCCGGGTCAGACAAGCATTTAGCCCAGTCCGCCTCTATGGCTGGAGACTTGGTATAAATTTTAGATGAGGTAATATTTTCCAAACTTAGTTAAAATCACATTGGTCCACCACTTCGAGTTCCTCCCCCACAAAAGTTTGAATTGTTTCCTGATATGACTAGACTGCGGAATCCTATGCAAATGCATATATGGTTAGGATGGTCGTAGAGAAAATCTGATTAGACAGAAACTCGTTTTATTAGAAAATAAAACGAATTAGGCCCAGAAATTTTTGCATATTTTGCATATTCTGCATATCGTGCATATTTTGACATATTTGTACATATCTGCATAAAAAGAGCATATGCAAAACCATATGCAAAAATATATTCAAGGATTTGTGGTCTAAATATCCCACCAAAATGGCTGAAATTTGGTATTAAGTCTTCGTTAGGGGTATGCAACTTTACAACTGAAATCTGTCCGCATAGGTCCACTTCTTCATATAGGCCCCATAGAACGGTACCTACCGATATTCGGTATTTTGAAAGTTGTAGCCTCAATATGCCACCGAAATGACTGAAAATTGGTACTTAGTCTTCGTTGGGGGTATAAAACACTCCACCTGAAATTTGTCGGCATAGGTCCACGTCTTCATATAGCCCCCATAGAATGGGACCTCCCGATTTTCAGTATTTTGAAGGTTGTGGCCTCAATATCCTACCGCAATGACTGAAATTTGGCATTTTGTCTTCGTTGTGGGTATAAAACTTTCCACCTGAAATTTGTCGGTATAGGTCCACGTCTTCATATAGCCCCCATAGAACGGTACCTCCCGATTTTCGGCATTTTGAAGGTTGTGGCCTCAATATCCCACCGAAATGACTGAAAATTGGTATTAAGTCTTCGTTGGGGGTATAAAACATTCCACCTGAAATTTGTCGGCATAGGTCCACGTCTTCATATAGCCCCCATAGAATGGGACCTCCCGATTTTCAGTATTTTGAAGGTTGTGGCCTCAATATTCTACCGCAATGACTGAAATTTGGCATTTTGTCTTCGTTGTGGGTATAAAACTTTCCACCTGAAATTTGTCGGTATAGGTCCACGTCTTCATATAGCCCCCATAGAATGGTACCTCTCGATTTTCGGCATTTTGAAGGTTGTGGCCTCAATATCCCACCGAAATGACTGAAAATTGGTATAAAGTCTTCGTTGGGGGTATAAAACATTCCACCTGAAATTTGTCGGCATAGGTCCCACGTCTTCATATAGCCCCCATAGAATGGTACCTCCCGATTTCTGGTATTTTGAAGGATGTGCCCTCAAAATCCCTCCAAAATGGCTGAAATTCGATATTAAGTCTTCGTTGGGGGTATCCACCTAAAATTTGTCGGCTTAGGTTCAGGCCTTCATATAGCCCCCATAGAACGATACCTCCCGATTTTCGGTATTTTGAAGGTTGTGGCTGTGGTTATACATTTCTCTATTTTATTGACTTGTCTGAAGAGAATTTTAAACAGAAAAATTGTACACATAGACATTTCTGTACCTATTATTGAAATATTTGTTGCATAAGAAAATATGTAAAATGCATAAATTTTGCATATGCAAAAATTTATGCATTTTGCATAATTTTGCATATGTCATATGTTTCGATTGCAATGTAATCAGAAGCCAAAAATATGCCCAGTCCCAAAATTTGACATGAATCGGACAAAAAATAGGGGTTGCATAAAATTCCGCTGTCTAGATATGACATAATGTACGGTGACCAACTAAAATGGATGGTGGGCTCAATAACTATAGAAAGGAATGACTCTCATAATGAGATACACTTGCTTAATGGACTAATTCGGCACATTCAGAAATACTCTCCTTTTGCGCTATGAGCAATAATTCGAAACGTCCACAATCGCTAAGATAGGTATCCTTAAAGTTTTGATATTTTTGCCGGTAAGTTCATACGTCCAAAAAAGGTCCAAGAATACAAATTTTGGGGATAAATATATTGTCTGTGAAGCCGATTTTGGATCTGTCGATAGTAAAGGTATTAATCCACACAGGCAACTAAAATTTTTTTCTTATGTAAATATTATGTAAGGTTGTCCGCACAATAGCAGTAGACAATTTTCGATTGGAATTAGTTGATGTCGGATGTATTAATTTATAGAAATAACTTAAAAGATATTAAAATACCTTGACATATTAAAGTATACCAAATTCCTATTAAAAGGTTTATAAGATGTTAATATGTAATATATGGGCGTCAAAGATTTGTCCACTAAATACTTTTTGAAAAATGGGCCAAAAAAGGGCGATATCTCGATATGCATTAAAACATAGACTTATTTTAACCACTTTCAGCATAGAGGTTGTCCAAGCAAAAAAATCCAAATATCCTTATTATAGCCAATATTCTTAGAAATTAAGTTAAGATCTTCGAATACTGAAAATCTAGCGAAAACAATTGCGGATATTACAAATTCTGAGATATACCAAAATGTAAGCATATGTGGTGTACAACTTACAAATACCGATAACCATACCGAACGTGGTCTGATATGGTAATTTTCAATAAAAAATATCCAAGAACTAATACATAATATATATTACTCTGTACCAAATTCCAAAATAGTATTTTAAATTTTTTAAACTCTCTCTTCATTGATTTTATACACCTTATCTCAATAATTGTTAAAAATCGACTAAAAGCCTTTAAAATAGCATAATGTAACCCTACACAACATTTTAAAATTTCATGATTTTTGTTCATGGTGGCCCCCCCCCCGAAATGAAAACCTGCGTACGTCCCTGTCACTGTGTGTAATTTTTTGAGTCATGTTTTATTAACCATATTCTGACTCCACAGTGTGATAGAACACCAAAAAAAAAAGAAGACACGTGTCTCGCCGTTTTTCGCTATCTCATCAACTTTCGCGGTTATAGGCTTCCAAAGTTTGAGGCTTTGATGTAAAAAGGGGTAATCTAGTCAGGACTATATCTTCCAAACCGTATGGAAATTTGAATTTATCTCAGAGGCAACGTTGTAGCTCTTGTCTTAA
Organism: Musca autumnalis; assembly: GCF_047663935.1. Lineage (NCBI taxonomy): Eukaryota > Metazoa > Arthropoda > Insecta > Diptera > Muscidae > Musca > Musca autumnalis. The sequence continues at coordinate 235,584,018 of NW_027411755.1, forward strand.
AGAACAAAAATTGTGAACACATATAATCCATCAAACTTTGTCTGCAAGGTCAAAATCGCCAAGGACAAATTTCTTTTAAATTTTTTTTCTCGTGTTTTGGTCTACAGCTATCAAACCGATCAAATTTGAAACAAACAACCAACTACAAAAATGTACCTCAGATCTCAATAAACATCTTTCTAGAATATACGAACTCTGTATGGACGGTTCTTAAAGGTCAAAATAGCAAAGCAAATGTGTTCTCTGGTTCTGGTCCACAGATACTAAACCGTTCAATATTCGAGAAAACAACCAACTACAATAATGTAGCAAAGGCATCAATTAACAACTTTCTGGAAATGCGAAATTTCTATGAATGGTTCATAATGGCAAAAATAACAAAAATCTCTTGAAAATATTCAATTTTTGACTTTTTTCTTCGACACTGGTCAAAAGATACCCAATCGCCCAATAATTAAGTATACAGTCAACCACTAAAATGTACCTAAGATTTCAATAAACAAGTTTCTAGAACATATGAAGATACTAGGAACAATTCTTCAAGCTCAAACTTCGATTATTTTAGATCATTCTTTCCTGTTCAGGTCCGTACATAACAAACCTTTCAAAATTTCTTAAGTTTTTAACAGTTTGTTATTTCCAAACCTGAGCAGGGGGAATGTTAAAAATAATTTAATTCTTCGTGAATTTCAGCGTTGAGGATCATTCCTAGAATCGTCATATGTTCTAGAAAGTTGTTTATTGAAATCTTAGGTGCATTTTTGTGGTTGACGGTATCCTTAATTTTTGGGCGATACGTTATCTGTGGACCAGAATCGGAGAAAAAAGTGTAAAAATTGAATATTTTCAAAAGTGTTTTGCTATTTTTACCATTAAGAACCGTTCATAGAATTTTCGCATGTTCCAGAAAGTTGTTTATTGATTGATGTCTTTGCTACATTATTGTAGTCGGTTGTTTTCTTGAATATTGAACGGTTTAGTATCTGTAGATCAGAACCAGAGAACACAGGATTAAAAAATCTCATTTGCTTGCTATTTTGACCTTTAAGAATCGTCTATACATAGTTGGTATATTCTAGAAAGATGTTTATTTAGATCTGAGGTACATTTTTGTAGTTGATTGTTTGCTTCAAATTTGTTTGATCGGATTGTAAACCAAAACCTGAGAAAAAAATTAAAAGAAATTTGACCTTGGCGATTTTGACCTTGCAGATGAAGATTGAAGGATTATATGTGTTCACAATTTTTGTTCTTTAAGACAAGAGCTACAACTTTGCCTCTGAGATAAATTCAAATCTCATAACGGTTTGGAAGATATAGTCCTGACTAAATTACCACTTTTTACATGAAAGCCTCAAACTTTGGAGGCCTGTAACCGCGAAAGTTGATGAGATAAGAAAAAACAGCGAAACACATGTCATCCCTTTTTTGATTTTCTATCACGCTGCGGTGTTAGAATATGGTTAATAATTTTCGTGTTGCACAGTGTATTCAGAGTGGTAGAGGGTATCATATAGTCGTTCCCACCCGACTATGATCCTTTCCTTACTGGTTATTTTTGGGGGGATTTTAGCAACAATTTTAACCGAAATAGCTGCAATATTCCAATTGAGATTCTCATTGGTCACAAAAAGTTTACTCTAATAATTGTGAATGTGTGTGTGTGATTTGGTATGGCTCAAATATAACGGTACCTTTATATTGATTTTAATTACTTTTTGACCGAAAGACCTGTTATTTGACATATGAGGTTCCTAGTGGTGGCAAATCTTTTCCACCAAAAATTGTCAACATAGGTCCATGTTATGGTATAGCCCCCATATATCGCTTCCTGGGGATTTTTGTTATTTTGAGTTTTTTAACCGAACTAGCTGTAATTTACCATGTGAGGTTCTCAGTAGTCACAAACTTATCCACCAAAAATTGTCAACATAGATCCGCACTTTGTTAATACACCATATAAAGGTGGAGCCCAATTGAGGAAATTTGTATACCCTCAGTCTTTAGGCTAGAAAGGGTATATCGTCATCATAAATGCCCGAATGCTTCTCCTGTAAATTTATTATTTTGTTAGTTAGGACTTTTCGCATTTATGGTGATGATATACACTTTGATACGACAAAAATGTGCCTTATCGAAATGATGGTTTCAGACCCCAAGTATGTTTGGACGAAATTCTTTTCAGACAGTCCGTCTGTCTGTCCGTCTAGCTGGTGCACACGATAACTATCAAATGGATCATCCGATTCAAACCAAATTTTGAGTATCGTACCTTGGGACCTTGGTACATCCTTAAAAATAAATTCTTTGTATATAACTTTTTGTCCTATACTGAATATCGGGAGGTACTTTTATATGGGAGCTATACCTAAATGTGGACCTAGGAGGTATGTTATCCCCTCCAAACTCAAAATGCAAAATTTCAGCCAAATCAGTTGGAAAATTTGGCTAAAATCGTCAAAATATAAAAAAATCGGGAGGTACCTTTATATGGGGGCTACACCCAAATGTGGATCTACATCCATTAAAATTTTTTTCTCTCTTTTGGGCTCGTTATAAAACTATGTTTAAAGACGGTAACTCGATTAGAACTATTTTTGGCACTCCATTCCATACGAATGGTACCACTGTGCAAGTGGTGTCTTAGACACGCCGTTTCGACTCGGCAATAAACAGTAGACCCATATAAATGAGCAAATATGAATCGGGGTGCACTCATTGTTATGAGAGAAGTCTCCCTTGTCCCTTCTGGAATGTTTGTGGAACTATTGTTACAGACTTTGCACAACGTATTGCTTTATCCAGTAATATATCAGGTTAGAATATGGACTACATCGGTCCACTCCTTCGGGTACCTCTCACACAAAATTCGGAAAAAATGAAGTGTAAGAGCTTCTCTTGCATCGTTTTGGTTCTTTTTGGTTGTTCTAGCGGTGTCATTTGCAATGGTACATTTTTTCCAGAGTAAGTCAATACTTCCTGAGATAATGGCCCAAAAACTCCAAAACCCTGCCGACACATTCTAAAATGGCGAAAATTTCTTCCAAACTTACGGCCTGTTCCTTTACTTTAGAAAGTGGTAAAACCGGCAAAAGTAGGAAAAGTTGTAAACTGCTCTCATATGAATTGTATGGTGTCTGAAGTAAAGGAACGCTTTTCGAGTAAAAAGTGGTAAAACTTGAAGATTCTTGAACGTAAAGGAACAGGGCTTTAGTTGTACGTACTTTAATATTTCGAGTCCCTTATGAAGAAGTATGGTTACTAAAAATGTTTGGTACATGTCAATGATTTGGTATAGGAAACTCAATCTCATGATACAAAATCATTACTTTTTATATACGGCATAATTATTGTGTTTGGTTTTTTTATCAGTGGCTGAGATTATGTCTTCATCTGATACTTTCTTACTCGATATAATTTCTGACCTTACTTTATATAATTTCTGAACTTACGACCAAATGCCTAAGGGTTTCCGCGGTCACAAAATATGTATATCCACTTAAAATTTTGGAGAGGGAAGAAAACTAACTAATATGTATTTTATGGTTCAGGGATATAAAAAGTTCGACCCCTGCAGAACTTAACGCTTAAAATCGGTCCAAATGTACCCTTTAAATTTGTGTAAGAAACTTTTTTATTAGCCCCCAATTCATCCAATTGACCAAAACCACAACCCTAACAAACATAAATCCTATTAACGCGAATAAGTGTGTGACTTGAATTTTAATATAAAATAAAATCATAAAATTTAATAACAACATTGAATTTATGATTTTTTCACTTTTTTGTAATTTAATGAGAACAATTTTCACGAGTTTTCTTTTCATGGCTTTAATTAACATCATATTTTATACCAAAGACCTTAATAAAAAATATACCCCAAAAGTACTGCCTTTATTTTATTAAACCCTGGTCGTGGCTATATTCATGTCAGCAACAACAACGAATACACCCAAAGGAACCAAATTTTTATGAGTCAACACCATATTTTTAGCAACTACTGTCATTAGTAGAGGCCAAACAATTGCATAGATTGTTGTTGAATTGTCAGTGTGTAAATAGTCGACAGTCAAAGAGGGGAAGGGGGACTAACTCACCCTCAAAATCCAGCAGCAGTTTTCTAATTGCAGATGGATGGCAATGCAACATTCGCATAACATTATTCAAAAGTCTCCCTTTTGGCAAAAACTATGCTATTCTCATGAGATGCTACTTCGGCTGCTGCTAGGATGTGGTGGTGGTGGTAGTGGGGTGTTAAATAAAATTACACTTGACAATAAATTGGAATGGGCGTTTTTCCTTCTTTTTTGTGATAACCACCAACATAGAACGTGCCGTATATAGCCACCTTCATCAGTTACGGTCGGTCTATCCTTGCCAGGCTACTTCTACTTTTATTGCTGTGGATACCGGTTTGTTTGTCAAAATTTGCTTTTTTTATTAAAGTCGGTATTCGAATAATTTCATTTAGCAGCATGTTATTTGAAATATTTGTGAGGATATTTTTCTCTTCCCTTACTTAGGTATTTTTTCGCCCTCATCCACATTTTATGACAAATAAAAAACGAGATTTTATTATGCGTCACATATTTCTAGTTTGTTGTCATACTTATCATGGTTGGACAGACAGACATTCAGCTATTTGTCTCCAGGGTTTTTTGTTATTTAATATATACTCTGTGAAGCAGTGGAAGGTATGCTTATTTTGGCACAAGAGAATTTTACCAAATAATGGAGAGAAGACCTTTTAAAACTTTACTTTAGGTGCAAGACCTTCTAGCGGTCTTCTATAGATAGAATACCTTCTAAAGATATTCTATAGACATAACAACTTTTAAATATATTTTTTAGACAGAATACCTTATAATGGTCTTCTACAGACAGAAGACCAGCTAAATGCCTTCTATAGACATAGGAATTTTTAAAGGTCTTTTATATTCAGAATACCCTCTAAACGTCTTCTATAAATGTAAGTAAGGCCTTCCAAAGGTTTTAATGACGGATTTTTATAGGCAGAAGACCCTTTTTAATGCCTTCTCTAGAGAGAAGACCTGAAAAGGTCTTCTATAACCAGAATACTGTCTAATGTCTAAGGACGAAAAACCTTAGAGTTTATCTAAAGGTGGAAGATGTTTTAGAGGGAGAGATTGAAAACTTCATAAAAGTCTCCTGCAGACAGAAGACCTTTTAAGGGTCTCAGAAAAGTGTTTGTTGATATCTTTGTTACACTATTTAGGTTGATTGTTTTCTTGAATTTTGAACGGTTTAATATCTATAGAGCGGAAACCTAGAAGAGGGAATAAAAATCGCATTGCTTTGCTATTTTGGGCATTAAGAGCCATTTCTACAGAGTTCGTATGTCGTAGAATATTCCTTATTGAGATCTAAGGAACATTTTCCTAGTTGCTTGTTTGCTTCAATTCTGATCGGTTTGATATCTGCAGACTAATGGAAATGGATGGATAATGGATTTTATAGGTTCACAATTATTATTCTGTAGGACGAGAGCTACAACTTTGCTTCCACGAGCAAACTTAAATTCCTAGCGGTTTAACAGATATGCGCCTGACAAAATTATTCCTCTGTTCTTCTCGCGACAGTTGAAGTGATAGGGCAAAACGCCGGGACACGTGTCTTCTTATTCTTGGTCTTCTATCACGCTGTGGTGTCAGAATATGGTTAATAAACCATGACTCAAAAAATGACACACAGTGTAAGCCATGTTAACACGTGCCACGGGACTCAAAATTTCCATGGGCCCGATTGAAATCAAACATTGGCAATCCAAACTTTTAACAAAACTAAAAATTTGGGGAGGGTGTCTGATAAAAAAAAATCCGACATCGATTTTTTAAAACCACTCTAATAAACATACAATAAAACATCGACTTTTATTTTCTCTGCGCTATATCTATTTTTTCCCACTGTGCAGCGGTCTTCTGTGGATAGAAGAGCTTTTGAAATGTTTATAAAGGAAGAATACCTTCTGAATAAATAAGGCCTTTCCAAAGGGTTTTGTGGACAGAAAATCTTCTAAATAATCTCTAAAGACCGAAGACCTTTTAAAAGTCTTATCTAGACTGGAAACCTTCTAAGGTATTTTATAGAGAGAAGTTCTCTAATATCCTTCCAAAAAGGGAAGACATTAACTCACTTAGCGCCGAGAATATTTGTTGAGAGACTTTTTAACCATTTTTTAAATAACTTTTTTCTCTAAAACGTATAGTTTTCCTACAGTCGGGCCTTCTTTTAAAAGCCCCGAAAATTTGGAGGGTAATATAGGTGTATTATTACATGCCAATCATGATTCGATAGAAAACCTATTAAAACGAAGGAAAGCAAAAAATTAGATAAAAAAATTCCGGAAGGTGTGGGCGTGCTCCTAAAAACGAAAAAATGTGTCCCAATTTTGGAAAATACGCAATCTCTGCAAATTTCTGGAGAAAGAAACAGTTATTTCTCAGAAACTATAACAGATATTGTGTTCATTGTTCTTTGTTAGGTAGGTAGGATTGTTGCCTTTAAGAGTAGTTTTAATAAATTATCCTTGCGTTTACACGAAGTGAGCTATTTTATTTTTCCTCAGATACTAAATTTTACTGAAATTTCAAGTTTAGTGGACTAGAACTTTAAGGGAACAGATTGAAACAAAGTTCCGTTTTCACAGAATGATGCCAGAGAGTGTCCTCTTTCAGTCCATATTTTAACACTTTTTTACATTTTTTGAAATTACATGGGTAAAAATTTGTGTGTTTTTCACACCCTTTCCCATATAAAATATAACTTATTCACACAAATGGACATTTTTTTAATATATGAGTTCTTATAGGAGTTATAAACCCAAGGAGTATTTTTTCAATTTTGGAAAAGAATTAAATTTAAAAAAAAAAATTAAAAAAAAATTTTAAAAAAATTTTTCCAATTTTTTAAATTTTTTTTATATATTTTTATGGTTTATTTATTGGGTTTTGACCTTTTTCATATAGTCAGAACATATAAAAAAACTCACAAACACTCATATTTTGTTGCAAAATATGAAAAAAACCAAATTTTTAACTTTGACCTTGAATTCCTCTGCAACCGCTGCACAGAATTAGGTAACTTTTAATATGTCGGGAAGCAGAAAGTGTTATATGTCGAACCAAAAATAAGAAAAAAAAAATAAATTTATTCGTTCAAAATTTACAGAGTTTTTACCAGAAAAAACGATTCTGAACCACTGTGCGACGTTTATAAGATCGTCATAGACCAATCTTGGACCTATATGTATGAGCCCGAAACAAAACAATAATCGACCGTGTGGGTATTCGAAGGCGACAAGAGGCGATTAACGACAGTTTTTCAAGGAATACGCACTTAGAAGCAAATGGTCGCCCGATTCTTCGACAAAACTGACAATGTGGCGACTATTTCGCTTCAGCGTCGTAAGACGGTCATGGTAAAACGTGTCAGAACGTGAAATTATCCGCCGTAAAGCCCTGATTTTGCACCCAATGGCTTATTTTTATTCCCGAACATGATGGAAAAAATGCGTGGTCGATGCTGTTAAAGTGTTCAAAAACCATATTTTGGAGGTGTCTCAATCGAAGAGGAAAAAGAGCTTCGACAATAGGTTAGAGCTTTGAAAAACAATGAAACCATTTTTGATGAAAAATATTGGCATTTTCATTATTAGTCCTCGTATGTAGCTGTCGGTAAAGTCAATTGATTATTTTTCCCTTGTAGTATTTTCGGCATTCTTAAAAATGTGATGTCGCCTGGCCTGACTTAAGACTTTTTACAACCTAAAATTAGATAAAAACTTACATAATTATAGGTGATTCGATAAAAAAAACCTCACTCACAAAATCATTTAAAAATGTTTATTCATGAGACTTATTCAAAAACTGGCAGACCCGGGTTCGCGTTATTACCCGTGATATTGAGTTTTAATGACAGCTTTTTATGGACTTTATGCTTGACAATTCAAAATTAGATATTTTCTACCTCATTTCTTTGGGTCCATTGTCAAACCGAGTTATTCATTGAGGATTTTAAATGTATCAACAGATTTTGTCTGTAACCTTTCTTTTCTCTTACGGGCTTTGTCGGATTTTTTTCGACCAATGATGCTTATGATTTATTATCGTCCCTGTTCCCTTACTTTATTCTAAAGCGATCTCATTATGAAAAAAATTTAAGGTTGAATTCTCCCACTTATTACATGTTTTCAGTTTTTCATGGCCGTTGAACCTCACCATTTAAAGAAATTTGTTAATATATCGTTTTTCTTAATGGTTGGAAGTGCCGTGTCACCTCCTCAATGTACCTACATGTATCACGGCACGTTCCACAAAATTGCATGAAAATCGGTTCGTTAGTTTTCAAGATATAACATACTAAAAAATTGGTCGGGACTTCGGGCACCAAGAAAGAACATGTGATCGGAGGCGCAACTACCGTTGTCTCTAAAATTAAGTTGCAAGCCGATGCATTCAAAAGTTTAACAAATATAGCGATTATAAAATAATAGTCCCCCAAATTCATTAACAATTATACAGCAGTTTAAACCACGGGACATTCCTCAACATTTTCTAAAAATGTTATGAAATAAGGTTCCGTAGTTTTGGAAAAAATATTGTATTGAAAAGATATAACATATTTAAACAAGTGGGCGTGATCTGGTATTTTGGCTCCAAATATGTACATAAGGTCCGAGATACAACCCAACTGTCTCTCAAAATCAATGCTGAAAGCGTAAAAAAGGGCATGCGGAAGGTACCCCACCTCCTCAGAAATTCATTAAATATACATTGCCGCTGAAAACCTTGAGCATTTGCTGCAAATTTCATGGAAACCGGTTCAGTATTTTTTTTGAGATAAAACATTTTTAAAAAAGTAGGCGTGGTCCGGTATTTAGGCCCCACAGAAGTACATAGATTCTAGATAAATTCGTTAATTTTCAAACCAATTCATTGGTTATTATTTCAAATGTAGTATTTTCTTAATAATCAACAAAATATGCAGATTATTTTCACAGGAGTCATAACTGTACATTCCCTGAAAATTTCAAAATCTGTTCAGCAGTTTTGCAGATAGGCGTGGTCAAATTTTCTTTCCATAAAAACCTAAGTTGATTTTTATTGATATAACGTTTTTTTAAATATGACATAGGAGAGATGACAAGTTACCCTACGAAATATACAACAAAATATGCATCCTATTTTTACCGGGGGCCATCCCTGTATATTCCTAAAAAATTGAGGAAAATCGGTTCAGTAATTTTGTAGAGGTAATATATTTAAACAAGTGGGCGTGGTCAAGTCTTTGGGTCCAAACTAAGTAGGTATAGTCTCAGGCACAACCACACAAATAAAAAATATATCCAAATCTGTACAGCCGTTCTCAACTGACGCAATATCCAACGAACAACAATGGTTATACCCTCCACCATAATATGGAGGGTATAATTAAAGTTGTCATTCCGTTTGTAACAGAGGTCCGCAAAATGCCACTCGCTTTTAATGCATATTCGCGATTTCGTGCCTTTTTCATTGCTTGCTATTGCCATCTCTGTTTAATGCTATTGCTTGCTTTGCCTTTACTTTCATGAGTGTGTGTCAATTGCACACACACAACACACTAAAAGAGCTCGTTGCCTTTTTTTGCACGCTGCCTTCGAAAAAGCTCGTTGCATTACAAAAAGCAGTAGATATTTCTGGTCTAATTTAAAAAATAAAAAATGAATGTTGAGACAATAAAAACAATTACTTGTAATGGTGCTTATCCTATTATTAAAGAACTCAAAGAATAAGCTTAATTTGGCAAATGTATTCATTTATTCAAACAGAAGATGGTACGATACTGTGTGGTGGTATACAGTATTGTGCATACTGCATTTGCGAATCGTGTGAATACAAATGTAAAAGCAAGCAAGCATGCATTAAAGCAGTGAATCATTTTTTGGGGTGAATCTGCTTTTTGCACATTCATATTTTTTATGTGCAAGGCACTGCACTATTCGCTTTTGGGAAAAGGCAATAGAGTGTGCCTTTTATATGCATTTTGCGGACCTCTGGTTTGTAACATATGGAAATATTTAACGGAGACTCTATAAAGCAAGGAAGTTTATGGCAACAATAATCCATCGAAATGGCAAAAATTTGATATTAAGTCTTCGTTTGGGGTATTCAACTTTCCCCTCTAAATATATGTTGGCCACATTTTTTACCGAAATTGTTGCAATTTGGTATTTAGTCTTCTTCATAAACGTAAGGAAACTAATTCATCATTTTCACTTCAATACAACTCGTTGTGGAGGGTATAATAATTTCGGCCGGGCCAAACTTAAGGCCGTTCTTACTTTTTTTGTAAATTATGTTGGCCCTTTCATGACTTAAGGGGTTACCTCTAATTATCACTCTAAAAAATCCAAAAAAAAATATTAGCTTATTTTGAAGTACAGGTAGTATAGGGTAAAAAAATTCAAGCCGATCAGTGCAAAAGTGAGTGAAATATGAGCATTGGAAGGGAATAATTTAAAGTAATTTAAATGTGTGTTTCTCGAAATGGCATGGTGCAAACGATAGCTCGAAAACGAAATGACGGATCTTCAAATGCTTTGGTGAGCTTATTAAATAATATATAAAAAGCTTGACTTTAAGCGAGAACGTTTTTTTTTTAATTTTTCCTCGAATTTTTGACAAAAATCGGAAAATTTTTTCATTAAAATCGAAATTTTAACGTTTCTTTGAAAACAAATCATGAAAAATGTTTCCTTATTTTTGGTCTGCGCAAATAATGATAACCCACTAATTGGGCCAATTTTTTGCTTAAAATCCATTTTTATAACCTCAGCATTTATGCTAACGAGGGTATATGACGAAAAGTAAAAAAAAAATTAACATTAATAAAGCCAAGGTTTGCACTCTTATAATTCGCGAAATAAAGCAGTGTACCACGAAATATGACCATAAATGAATACAACGAAGTGTTTTTGATCAAAGCTCATAAATGTGCCTAAAAAGTCAATTTGCGCGGAAGCTATGACCGCGTAAATGAATAAAAAATAGGTAAAACACGTTGAAGCAAACGAGTTTTTTTTAACGTTGTTATTTGATTGTCGGTTAAAGCGTTTAAATTACAGATATCACATTTCAATATCTCCACTACATCCGCATTTTATGAATGCTGACATTTTGAAGCCATGTTTTATGTGTTTTTTGTATTTTTTATCTAACTGCGGCGCGCATTCGGGTATTACAGAAAACATATAATAGTATTAAAGTACTCGAGATTACGCATAATTTGATATGTATATTGACTATGTAGCCCAGACAGCATCACAATAATCCACTGCCAAAAGCCAAAATTTAGTGCAATATTTTTTTTCGAAAACCCCTTTTTTTGCGTTATACAGTTTGTTGCACACTAAACTGCAGATGCTGCTACATCCTGGCAAATATGTTCAAATTAAAAGAGAAGAATTCGCTGTATTGGTAAACCGCATGCGCATCAAGTTATTTTGAGGATTTCGCGCTTTACACGCATTTCAAACTGAACATTACCCGATACAGTTGTATTTCAAGATTATACCCAATTTAAAGGAACCCAAAATTTATTTGAACGATGCCCATATCTTACGCTAGATGATATCGTGTATTCGAGAAGTGATTGGAATAAAAAAAATATTTTTTGCGTGAAATTTAAATAAAATAGGAGAATTACTCCGACCTATTTTTCCTAAACTTTCTTCACAGAATAAATTTTAATAATTATTTTCTCTTACAAAAAATATATAAATTTGCTCAATATATGTTTTTGTTTTTGCTATATTATGCAAACCACGGATTTGTATAGTTTTCATTTTAATCTTCGCGATGTTTAGAATACGTACATATTTTTTATATATTTTTCGGATGCATAAACATCTTGAATTTTATTAAAAGAATTTGCAAACTACCAATTGTTTTGAATTTCCGCGAAAATTTACAACTTTTTCGCTAAAGTTATGGGACCTCAGTAAACATATAGTATGTAGGAATCTATAAATTATCTCGATATATTGAATAGCGTTTTTAAAAGATTTTTTCTAATAATCAAAATTGAAGCCGATATAACTTTTGCGCGCAATATCCAAAATAAGTATCTCCAACATATTTGAAAATGGAATTTTTTCTCAATCCATGTACAAAAAATCGTTCATGTAGCCTCAAAAAAAAATTTATTTTTTTTTTAAATGGAATATTAACAAATTCTGACTTTTCCTCATATACACTTTCATACGGGCAAAATGGGCCTCATCGAAATAATGGCTTTAGACCCCCAGTAGGTTTAAACGAAATTTGGAGTTGACTTAGCCATGTCCGTCCGTCTGTCTGTCTGGCTGGAGCGCAAGAAAACTCTCGAACGGATCAACCGATTCGGTCCAAAATTTGGCTTTTCACAGTATTCTGTCCAAACTGAGTTTAAGTTCGAAGATGGGTTGTGTCGGTCCACTCCTTCCGGTACCTCCCCCACAAAAGTTCGAAAATGTTTAGAAAATTTGTGCGTACGATAACTCTTGAAGGGAGTAACCGATATGGTTCATACTTTGCACATCGTGAAATGTTTACCACTTATATATATAGCATAGACTCAATCGGTCCACTCCTTTGGGTACCTCCCACACAACATTTCGGATAAGTTCAGTTTAGGAACTGCTCCCGAATCGCTTTGATTTTTTAGTAACAAATTGTATCCACTGCCCCCACATACAACTGTACAAGTTTAATCAGGGGCAAGTCCATACTTCCTGAGAAAATGGCCTGAAATATGCAAAAAGTAAGTAAGTAGTATTTTGTTCAAAGTTAGTTTTAGTTCGAAGATAAGCCCTATCTGCCTACTCCTTCAGGTACCTCCCCCACTAAAGTTCAAAAATGTTCGGAAAAATTGTGCGCACGATAACTCTTGAAGAAGTGACCGATTTCGTCCATACTTTACACATCCTAATATATCTACCAAATATATATCAGGTTCGACTATGGACTATATTTGTCCACTCCTTCATGTAACTACAACACAATATTTCGGATAAGTTCACTTTAACACTTAGATTTTTATTGAAACAACTTGCATTCGTTGCCTCAATAACGACGGGAAAAGTTTTCCAAGGGCAAATCTACACAGCTTGAGAATACAGTCCGAAAGTTGTAAAAAACCCAAAAACCCATGGTCCAAAAGTTATACGATGACCCAGTACAAAATTCAGAAAAGACTCTAAATACATTCGACCTGTCCGTAGATGAACGTTTCAATTCACCTAGGCTGAGGGTATATATCTGTCGGCAAAGCCGACTGATTCTTTTTACTTGTTTTAATTAATATTAAACACATTAATATTATTTCTCGCTTAAAGGCAGTATTATTAGGCACTTAAGATTGTTAGCTCACAAAAATATGTGATCTTCAGTTCAGCAATTTACGAGTTATAGAGGACACCCTAAAACGCTTTTTCAAAAACAAAGTTTCGTAGGCATCCATTTGTACCGAAAGTAAATCAAGGTGAAAACAGTTATTTTCAAAAAGTCTGGTAGTTGTCTTGGACAAATCATAAAATAGGGTTTTTGGTAACCATTTAACGAAGATTTCAGTTTATCTAGCTATCAATTATTGGTATTCCACTGTACTTATGTAAATGCTTATGCCGATCAAATAGTTTATCGAAAACATAAACAACTGCAACAATAAAAACAAGTGAGCCAAGGCTATAGTCGGGTCGGGGCCGACTATGTGATACCCTACACCACTACCCCTGTTCATAAGCTTTTGACTAATAAAATTCAAAATATTAAAATTGGGATAGCTTAGCGCCTTTGCTCTGAATGTCTTCATTAACCCAGGTCAATTTTTTTGAAACGCATTTAAGTGCATCGACAGTACAACCCAAATAAAAAATGGAAAAGTGGGATGTATGCCAACCATCAATAGGCTTCTTTCTGTGTTAGACCCCCATCAACCCCCAAAATTTCGTGAGGATCCGATCAAAATTTCGTAGTGTGATTGCACAAAAATAGAAAAAGGGATGCATTACCGACTATTGCGATATCTCTGTTGTTTTACCACCTATGACAACCTACTTCACATCGTTGTAAAGTTGATATTTTCTACTTTCCTGGCCAGTTTTTGCTTTCGATATACCTCCTACAGAAGGGAGATATTAACTTTGAAATAAAACGTTGTCCTTTTTTCCAAATATTTTTTTTTTTTTGTCACATTCCGACCCCTGAATAATATCCGGCCATTATCAAAAATCAAAAGGATTTTTCCTCTGTGGGACCCCCAATAACACCCAAAATTTTGTGACGATCCAATTAAAATTGCGAACTGTAGCGTGATTTCCAAAAAAGTGGAAAATGGGATGTATTACCGACTATTGCGATATCTCCGTTATTTGGATACCTACGCCAACCTGCTTTACATCATTGTAATGATGGGATTTTTTATTTTCATTGTCAGACTTTGCTTTTGAAAGGTCCGGAACCAAAGCTGTGATATTCGTCATTATTATCAAAATCGCAAAAATGAAAAGTTGTGTTCTATTAGCGGCTTTTGCGATATCTTCGTTGTTTGACCACCTACGACAACCTTCGTTACATCGTTGCAAAGGTGATATTTTCTACTTTCATCAGGTTTTGCTTTTGACATACCCCTTTTAGAAGCAGAGATATTCGCTTTGAAATAAAACATTGACTTTTTCCCCCAAATAAGTTTTTTGCCCATTCCGACCTCTGAATATTATCCGACCATCACCAAAATCAATAGGCTCCTTTCTCTGTAGGATCCCCATTAACCCCCAAAATTTCGTGACGATCCGATTAAAATTGCGACCTGTAGCGTGATTACAAAAAAATTAAAAAAATGGGATGTATTGCCGACTATTGTGATATCTCCGTTATGTGGTCACCTACGCTGACCTAGTTTACATCATTGTAAAGATGGAATCTTCTACTTTCACAGCCAGGCTTTGCTTTTGGAAAGTCCCCAACCGAAGCTGTGATATTCGTCATTATTATTAAAACCGCAAAAAATAAAAAGTTGGGTTCTACTAGCGGCTATTGCGATATATTCGTTGTTTGATCACCTATGAGAACCTACTTTACATCATTAGAAAGGCGATATTTTCTACTTTCATGGCCAGGTTCTGATTTTGGTATACCCCATATTGAAGCTGAGATATTCGCTTTGGAAAAAAACGTTGTCTTTTTCTCCAAATAAGTTTTTTGCCCATTACGACCCCTAAGTATTATCCGACCATCACCAAAATCAATAGGCTTCTTCATCTGTGTGACCCCCATTAACCCTCAAAATTTCGTGACGATCCGGTCAAAATTGAGACCTGTAGCGTGATTTCCAAAAAAGTGGAAAAATGGGATGTATTACCTACTATTGCTATATCTCCGTTATTTGGTCACCTACGCCGACCTAGTTTACATCATTGTAAAGATGGGATCTTCTACTTTCACAGCCAGGCTTTGCTTTTGGAAAGTCCCCAGCCAATGCTGTGATATTCGTCATTATAACTAAAATCGCAAACATGAAAATTTGGGGTTTATTTGCGACTATTGTGATATCTTCGTTGTTTGATCACCTACGAGAACCTACTTTACATAATTAGAAAGGTGATATTTTCTACTTTTATTGTCAGGTTTTGCTTTTGGTATACCCCGTATAGAAGATGAGATATTCGCTTTGGAAAAAACGTTGTCTTTTTATCCACATAAGTTTTTCGCCCATTCCGACCCCTAAATATAATCCGACCATCACCAAAATCAATAGGCTTCTTCCCCTCCGGAACCCCCATCAACACCCAAAATTTCGCGACGGTCCGATCAAAATTGCGACCTGTAGCGTGATTACAAGGTTTAGATGGACAGACGGACAGACGGACGGACGGACGGACGGACTGACGGACGGACACACATAGCCAGATCGACTCAGCTCGTCGAGACATTCATTTTGATATATATAAGTATGGGTCTACGACCATTATTTCGATGCGTTACAAACTTTTTGGCCAAAACCAACTTATAATACCCTCCCCACATAGTGGTGTAGGGTATAATAACAACGAATTAAAATAATGTGTCATCAACAGTGATTGTTTTTGTTGCTGTTGTTCGTTAATTCTCTTAAAATATTATTTTATTTTTAATGAATAAAAAAACACAACATCAAATTACGCCCAAGGGTTTAATTACCATAAAAGCTTAAAACAAACAAAAAAACTGACCGACGTAACATTAAAAAGAGATTAATTTTAAATTTACTCTTTGCGTTAATTCCTTAAATGAAGGATTGATTGGGTGTGTGTGGTAGTTTAATAAAAAAATATATGTATAAAAATTAAAAAAGTCAGCATCTTTTCTTAAACTAAATTAATAAATATTTTCACATTTTCTTGCAACGACCTTTTCTTAACTTTTAAAGTCTTTTCCCTTTTTAAAACCATCAATATTCATAAAATGAACAAAAGAGAAAATCCATTTAAGAGGAAGGCCATTAAGAAAACAAGAAGAAATATTATTGAAAAAAAAAAAAACTTTGAAAATAAAAAAAAAACAAAAATTGCGTTAGGCATGGCGTAGACGAATCATAAAAAACCCTATGTATGTAATTGTAAAAGCATTCATATGTATGCGATGGAAGGTGTCCGAAGAAGTGGACCTATTAGTCAATCTGCGAACTTTATCTAAGAGTGAATGAAAACACTACGACGTGCAAAATTTTGACGACTGCTCGAGTGGCAATATTAGGATCGGTTAAATTTTTCGGAAACTAGAATTGCAATATTCCAGTACATTTACTGTGCCCCCTTAAAACGATGTTACAAAGAAATGGACTAACTTAGTACATCCTCCGTAATATTGTGAAGAGAGCACAACAAAACTCATAATAGGTTTATCAAAATGAAATGGCTTCAAAAGGGCTCTTTAGGGCCATAAATCTTTTTATGTTGTTGATTTTCGCTGATGTTGCTTTGTATTTTCACATAAACGCACAGAATTTTTTATTAAATTATTTCTTCTAAGGGTATGACGCTGCACAGGACTTAATTGATGGTCTGGCTTGATAGATTATTGCCTTTTGCTGGAAAAGAGTCATCAACTGTTTTTATGGCGTGATGACTTACAAACTTGAAAATTGGGAAATTTGAATATTTGGTGGTGGCTAAAAGGAAAACTCCCTTATGGAGTACCACAAAAAAATTGATGTCTGCCAGTTTCCGAATTTATGACGCATCATAAAACTCTTTCACCAAGACATCACCACATGAGCCACTTATTTTTATGTATATTCAAAAACCATGAAAGAAAAACTGAAAGCGTATCAATATTATTACTGCCTTGGGAACATTTAGAAGATTATGGCATTCTCCTCACATGGCACTTGTTCCTTTGTTTACATTGTCAGCGGACATTAGCCGCCAAGGTATTCGTCTAGCATACCAATGAGCCAAAGAGGCAATTAAAAGGGCAATGGATGCTTTAATGGATTTTCGTTTGCAATACTCTGGGGTGTTTTTCCCAAAGAATATTGACACGAACGAGGTGATAGTTATATAATTATTTGACTTCGGCCATTTTTGCAACATCATCAATATTAGTTGAGAGCTTTATGGATGTGTTAATGGGCAAATATTAAGGAACGTGTGCTACTGTCAGAATTTGACTAGGATATGAAGATATATGACGTCGAACACTACGCAAAACATATACAAATCCTTAGCAATTATATTTATATGTGCCGTGTTGTTAAAGATAAGGAAGTATGGTTTTGAAAATTGCAATGAGTTTAGAAGTGTGTCGGTCTGAAAAACCTTATAAAAATTTCTTTAATAAATCCACGTTTGTTGGTCTGAAAGTCCTTACTAAAATTTCCTTAATAAATCCACGTTTGTTGGTCTGAAAGTCCTTACTAAAATTTCCTTAATAAATCCACGTTTGTTGGTCTGAAAGTCCTTACAAAAAAATTCTTTAATAAATCCACGCTTGTTGGTCTGAAAGTCCTTACAAAAAAATTCTTTAATAAATCCACGCTTGTTGGTCTGAAAGTCCTTACAAAAATTTCCTTAATAAATCCACGTTTGTTGGTCTGAAAGTCCTTACCAAAAATTCTTTAATAAATCCACGCTTGTTGGTCTGAAAGTCCTTACCAAAAATTCTTTAATAAATCCACGCTTGTTGGTCTGAAAGCCCTTACCAAAAATTCTTTAATAAATCCACGCTTGTTGGTCTAAAAGTCCTTACAAAAAATTCTTTAATAAATCTAAGCTTGTTGGTCTAAAAGTCCTTACAAAAAATTCTTTAATAAATCCACGCTTGTTGGTCTAAAAGTCCTTACAAAAAATTCTTTAATAAATCCACGCTTGTTGGTCTAAAAGTCCTTACAAAAAATTCTTTAATAAATCCACGCTTGTTGGTCTAAAAGTCCTTACAAAAAATTCTTTAATAAATCCACGCTTGTTGGTCTAAAAGTCCTTACAAAAAATTCTTTAATAAATCCACGCTTGTTGGTCTAAAAGTCCTTACAAAAAATTCTTTAATAAATCCACGCTTGTTGGTCTAAAAGTCCTTACAAAAAATTCTTTAATAAATCCACGCTTGTTGGTCTAAAAGTCCTTACAAAAAATTCTTTAATAAATCCACGCTTGTTGGTCTAAAAGTCCTTACAAAAAATTCTTTAATAAATCCACGCTTGTTGGTCTAAAAGTCCTTACAAAAAATTCTTTAATAAATCCACGCTTGTTGGTCTAAAAGTCCTTACAAAAAATTCTTTAATAAATCCACGCTTGTTGGTCTAAAAGTCCTTACAAAAAATTCTTTAATAAATCCACGCTTGTTGGTCTAAAAGCCCTTACAAAAAATTCTTTAATAAATCCACGTTTGTTGGTCTGAAAGCCCTTACAAAAAATTCTTTAATAAATCTACGCTTGTTGGTCTAAAAGTCCATACAAAAAATTCTTTAATAAATCCACGTTTGTTGGTCTGAAAGTCCTTACAAAAATTTCTTTCATAAATCCACGTTTGTTGGCCTGAAAGTCCTTACAAAAATTCTTTAATAAATCCACGTTTGTTGGTCTGAAAGTCCTTACCAAAAATTCTTTAATAAATCCACGCTTGTTGGTCTAAAAGTCCTTACAAAAAATTCCTTAATTAATCCACGTTTGTTGGTTTGAAAGTCCTAACAAAAAATTCTTTAATAAATCCACGTTTGTTGGTCTGAAAGTCCTTACAAAAAATTCTTTAATAAATCAACGTTTGTTGGTATGAAAGTCCTTACAAAAATTTCTTTAATAAAACCACGTTCGTTGGTCTGAAAGTCCTTACAAAAATTTCTTTAATAAATCCACGCTTGTTGCTCTGAAAGTCCTTATAAAAAATTCTTTAATAATTCCACGTTTGTTGGTTTGAAAGTCCTTATAAAAAATTCTTTAATAAATCCACGTTTGTTGGTTTGAAAGTCCTTATAAAAATTTCTTTAATAAATCCACGTTTGTTGGTCTGAAAGTCCTTACAAAAATTTCTTTCATAAATCCACGTTTGTTGGCCTGAAAGTCCTTACAAAAATTCTTTAATAAATCCACGTTTTTTGGCTTAAAAGTCCTTACAAAAAATTCTTTAATAAATCCACGTCTGTTGGTCTGAAAGTCCTTACCAAAAATTTCTTTAATAAATCCACGTTTGTTGGTCTGAAGGTCCTTACAAAAAGTTCTTTAATAAATCCACGTTTGTTGGCCTGAAAGTCCTTACAAAAAATTCTTTAATAAATCCACGCTTGTTGGTCTAAAAGTCCTTACAAAAAATTCTTTAATAAATTCACGCTTGTTGGTCTAAAAGTCCTTACAAAAAATTCTTTAATAAATCCACGCTTGTTGGTCTAAAAGTCCTTAAAAATTTCTTTAATAAATCCACGTTTGTTGGTCTGAAAGTCCTTATAAAAAATTCTTTAATAAATCCTCGTTTGTTGGTCTGGAAATCCTTTAAAAATCCACGTTTCGTGGTTTGTTGTTGGTTGAAAAATATTCTTTAAAAATCCACGTTTCGTGGTTTGTTGTTGGTTGAAAAATATTCTTTAAAAATCCACGTTTCGTGGTTTGTTGTTGGTTGAAAAAATATTCTTTAAAAATCCACGTTTCTTGGTCTGCTGTTAGTTGAAAAAATATTCTTTAAAAATCCACGTTTCTTGGTCTGATGCGGGACACTTAAAGTAATATTTTTTTAGATTTGAACATCTTTTATTAAGGTCATCATTTCCATTTTATTATTTTTCGCCAATTGTTGCTGCAAAGTTTGTATGAAATTGTCAAGTAATAATCCAAGTTCATATATTTTTAATACTATTCCAGTCGACAACAGATGTTGCCTTCTATCCTCCCTCCCCTCTTGATTTCTCCTCTATGAAAACTACGTTGTTTTGCAAATTTATCACATAACCCTCGTTCCACGTTTTGAAGACATTTATATGTCGAAACAATCTGTATGACTATGACTAATACGTAAGCTTTTTTGTGTGACTATGTGTGGGAGTGTGTGATTGTGACTGTGTAAGATTTATGGTAATTTCATGAATGTTCACATAGACAAATATAAAATGGAGATTGCTTTTGCTATGTGTGCACGTGGTTGATACCCCGGACTATGTCCAACATACCAACAACACAATCCATTTGGATATCTAAGCCCTCATCTACATATGACAGGGGAAACACAAACTACATACAAACATTTGCAAAAGAATTTCCGTTTCATATAAAAACCAAACTCTGTCTCATTCTCATTGCGGTTGCCGTAGTAGTAGTCATAGCATCCCATCCAAATAACCAACCATCCTAGCCAACTATACAGCCAGCCAGCATTATAGCCAGTCCCACACAAAATGTGATGGGTTTAACTTTACATGCTAAAAACATGTCTGTGGTTTTGGAGCATGGTTTTATAGTTGGGTTGGAGTCTCTTAGACTTAAAGTTCACTTGAAGAGTATTGGAAGCTTGAATTTGTAAATTTTAAGACCTCACATGGAAATGTTTTGGCAATTGTATTAAATTTAAATTTAGTGGCCGGTGTCGGTAATTAAGTGAATTTTGAAATTGAAGCCATAAAAAGTGTGAAATAAAATTGTAATCAATAGCGGTAAATGACTTCCCCAATGCATTTGAATTTCATTCCTGACGATGTTTTTTTTAGAATTTTCAGTCAGAAATATTCCCTTTCTCCTTAGAAATATTTCACAATTAACATTTTTCCATTTTATTTATCAATCCATGCGAGCTGTTAACAAACCTTTGCTTATTTTTCCATTACTGAAAATGCTTATTAAAAGTGTTACCATTGACAACAGCATTCATTCTCATCATTAGCATTCGCTAGACTCACCTCAACAACAACAACAGTATAAATTTAGACAATAATTCAATGCTTTTGCTAAAGTCCAACAATTGCCATCGTAATGCCAAGTTTAAAATGAATGCATCCAATAAATTGATGTTGCAATTTGAAGCGTTCTGCAATGAATGATGACGACGATGATGATGCCGTTGATGAGAACTCAACACCATGGTAGCTATCTTTCAATTTATTTGTATCGGGTTCATAAAAGTTGTCATGGTATCATCCATCCATCCATCCATCCATTCGTCGGAACATCATATTAGAGTTGAGTTGAGTAGTTGCTAATACCAAGGAATTAAAATGGTATTTCCATGGAAGCCAGTGCGAAGGGAAAGAATTACAAGGCACATTGCAGAGGAAACAAATTTCAAGTATCAGAGTAATGAACGGGAATCAAAGACCAAAAAAAAAATATTGTTTGATAGAACCTTGGACCAAAAATCGTGAATGTATTATTGTTGGAGGATATGTAGACTAGAGTGGTTTTAAAAAATCGATGTCGGATTTTTTATTCGGCACCCTCCTAAAATGTTTAGTTTTGTTAAAAATTAAAATTGCCAAAGTTTGAGCCCAATCGGAATATGTTAACACGTGCCACTGGGGCCTCAATGTTTCCATAGGCCCTTTATATAGCTAAAATTAAAAACTGACCTGATTTTCAAAAGTTTTTGTAGGATTACTTGTTTAGCCACTACAAAGATATTTAAAGTTTTTTTTTTTTTTTTTTTTTTTTGTTTTTTGAAAAATTTTGTGCTTTGAAATGTTTTTTAAAACGTAAATATGATGAGAAAACGAAAAATCTTAAGTGCGATTTTACTCCATTTTTCCTATAGTTTCAGACGTATATAGTCCTGTTCATGTGCAATGAAATTTTTTGAAAATTGTCGGACGATGATATCAGGCAGAGGTGTTGCACAGTGGATCCACCCATTGGCCAAAAAAAAAAAAAAATGTCGAAATTTTGGTACAACATCTGGCACCTCTGACAGCTATGACATGGACCTTTTTAAATATATATTAGTTTTTGTTTCATTCGAACGCGAACTTCTCAAGGAAGCTTCAAAAGTCAGAACATTTGAGTAATATTTTTTTGTTGTGAATACAACCTAAATTTTAAGTGCAAGTAAATATATTCAAAATATCGCGAAACTAATACGTATAGCAAATTATTATAGTGGATGTTGAAGGAGGAGGCAATAGCTTAATTTTCATTAAAAAATAGTGTTATAGCGTCTTGTGAAATTCTAGTTAGCTGCATATTTTCTTAGTGTATTTTGTAATGCCAATTCGATCATATACTTAAATTTGACCTAAGGTTTTAGTCATGATGCCCACCAGTGCCCACCTCGGGAATAATTTTCCAAAATAGGTCATGGGTTTAAGATTATTCAGTATTAAAATCAGCTGCCATCTAGTGCCAGACTATAAATGGTGGGTCGCTCACTAAAGCTGCCCTAGAATAGGGTCTCTATGGATATATTAGCGTATAACTGTGTTATCTGACCACGTATAAATAATTGGCAAAAGTGGCAAGATGAAGAAATCTTCTTCCAAACTTGTCTTACGTTGGCGGTACGTGCCTTCCAGGAAGAACGCTACCAGATCTATATTAAACATTTTATCAGTTTTCAGACAAAAATTTTGATTTTTTTTAATCCACTAAATTGGTTGGATTTTATGTTGTTTTGGAGACGGTTTTGTTTCCCCAAGCCTACTTTTGCATCAAAAGATAATCGGGACCATTGTTTATGTCATTTTGTATTAACAGCACAAAACAATTCTTACCGTATACCCCCTCCAGAGGGGAAAGGGGGAAGAATGCTACGCTCGTGGTTTCTTAAAACACTCTTTGCAGCAGCACAAAGCTGTAACTGGCGCATTGGCTTGATTTTTACACTCTAAATATTTTTGGCCACTTTCTCCATACAAGTGGATCCACTGTGCGTTGGTAACATCCAGATTTTGGAATAAACAAAGAAGGTTTATATGTATATTTTAAAAAATGGTTTTACAAACAGTGTCAAGAAATTTGGGTTTGTTGAACCTAAAAATTCAAACAAATTGCAATATATGTAAATACTACCAAAGCAACGACCCTAAACGTAAATCCTAATTGTGTATCGAAAATTTATGGGTACACCTGTAGTGCGATTCTCTAACTCATTTTTTGAGATACGGACAAATATCGGTAAAATTAAAATGCTTATAAATTCGGTAATTAACGATATTTCTCGGTAAGTTAGCGACGAATAAAAAGTAGTCGTAAAGTTCTACCGATAGCAACAGTGCTGTCAACTCTTGTAAAGCTTTTCATTCATAATTTTGCTTTTTATTGTTAACGATTTTTGTCGGTAACTCAAAAAATGAGTTAGAGAATCGTACTACTGAGACAACACGGCCATTGAAAACTTTAAACCTTTTTCTCTGAAATTATGCTGTTTCCCCGACAGAGATATACCCTCAGCCTGTGTATATTGAAACAATTTTTTTCCAAAAAAACGTATGTATATAACTGGTTTTAAAAATTTTCGGCGTATAAACCAACAAACATGTTGATTAGGATTAAAGAGCAAAAGTTTTGCGGAGGAGATACTTAAAGGAGTGGATCAACATTGACCATTATGGAAGTGGATCTCCAGCCACCACATATGGTGCCATAGGGGGTTTTTACACCCTTCGGGCTGATTGCTCACGAAGTGTGGACTTGCCCCTGAAAAAACTTTTACCATCGTAATTGAGGCAGTTAATACAAGTTGCTTCAACAAAAATCAGAGTGATTCGATAGCAGGAAATTTGGTGTGGGAGGTACCGGATGGAGTGGACAAATAAAGTCCTGATCTATATCTGGTAGATATATTAGGATGTGTACAGTATGGACCAATTCGGCCACTCCTTTCAAGAGTTACCGTACGAACAATTTTTCCGAACATTTTTGAAATTTTGTGTGGGGGGGCGTACACGAAGGAGTGGACCGATATGGCTTATCTTCGAACTTAAACTATATTTGGACAAAATATTACTAAGGCCAAATTTTGGACCGAATCGGCAGATCCGTTCGAGTGCTATCTTGCGCTCCAACCACCTCACACAGTGTCATAGGGTTTTTTTGCAACTTTCTGGCCTTTTTCTCAGGAAGTGTGGTCTTGCCCCTGATAAAACTTGTATAGTCGTATGGGGTGCAGTAAATACATTTGCAAACTATGGACCAAATCGTTTACTCCCTTCTAGAGTTATCGTTCGTACACATTTTCCGAACATTTTCGAACTTTTGTGGGGGAGGTACCGGAAGGAGTGGACCGATATATATTGAAAATTTAACATCGTTGAAGCTAAGGTTTAGCTTTTAATAATTCGCGAAATGTGGTTGGATATTATACAAATTAAATGCTTTCGGATAAAATGAAATGTTTTAGACTTGGCAAAAAATATTGGCCTTAAAAGTTATTTTGCGTGGAAGCTGTGGCTTCATTTTGTTAAAAGATGGGTAAAAATGGGTTGAAGCTAACGTGTCGTTTTTTTTTTGTTTTCTCTCGATTTGTCATTAAACCACACTTTTCACGATTTTCCCGTCAAAGTAAAAGTAGAAGGCAACTAAATAAGGATCATCTCACTGGTGTATAACTTTTCAAAATTTGATCTGCGTCTACCATTAAATGATGCTGACATTTTGAAGCCAGATTTTAAGTGTTTTTTGAAATTTTCTTCTAATTTCGTTCCGCAAACAGATTTGTCAAAAAATCACATATAGGATGGTAGAACTCACGATTCTGATTTATTTGATATATGTGTCGCGAATGTAGTCTACACAGCTTGAGAGAAATTTGTATCCAAATACGAAAATTTTGTACGAACAAATTTCTAAAAATCATATATTTCGCGTCTAATTTGTAGAATTGACATTCGACTTACTCGTGCATTATTGCAAATTTTGGATTTTTACGCTGCGGATCTAATAAATCATTACTCGTTAAAATCTATCTAATAAAACGCGAGATAGGAGAAAATCCAAGGTAGGAAAATCACCTAATATTGTTTTTGAAAATATCGCGCATTTTATCGCTTATTCTGTCGGCCGCTTGCTGCTATGAAAAAACTAGTGCAACATCTTCCTTTTTGCGGAAACAGAGATTTAAAAACTTCACTGATAAGGGAACTACATTCCTTTTTATCCCAAAAATAGTGTGTGATGCTCTTTATCAGTTCTTGACTGATTGCCTTGAAATAGGTATATATCGATGCAGATTTTCATGGTGACACTAAAACCGGATGCGGAACGAAATTGTATGAACTTTGCGCAAATTAGCGATGTTTTATAGGTTTTTTAATGCTAAGATGCAGCCGATGCTACATCTTAGCGTACAAATTATATTTCGAAAAATATATACAAATTAAAAGATACGCGATTTACACATATTTTAATAATGCATATAAGTTAAAACGGTTTATTTGAACTATATTTCCGTTTAAGAAGTCTAATGATTTATTTCAACAACCCGATAACTTTCCTCAATGGGAAACTTTCTATGTGAATGTAGATAAAGCAAAATCCGCCCATTTTCTTGGGAATTTCAAGAAAAATAAAAGAAGTACTCCTATAGAATTTTTTCAATATATTTAACCCTAGAATGCATGTGAAAACTATTATTCCAAACCAAAATTTGTTTTTTGTAACACAAATATGTGCTTATTTTGGCCATAATATCCTAACTACTATCCCGATGATTATAAGTTTGGCCTCATTTGATTCCCCGTGGAGTCTTTATTTAAAACTGTTATTTTTTGTAATTTTTGATGGGTAAATGGACCTATATTCATAACAAATTCGGATTACATTTAAGATTTTGTCAATTTTTTGTAAATTCCGCGAATGCTGAGTAACATTTTACAAATATTATGCAATCTACTTAATGACGTCACTTCGGGATAACTTTTTAGTGACAATTTTAAACGCAGAAGTAAAACCGCGATAACATT
The DNA here is from genome assembly GCF_047663935.1 of Musca autumnalis. Lineage (NCBI taxonomy): Eukaryota > Metazoa > Arthropoda > Insecta > Diptera > Muscidae > Musca > Musca autumnalis. The sequence continues at coordinate 235,610,400 of NW_027411755.1, forward strand.
TGTCCGCAACAATCAAAAATTTGCTCGCGAGCGGATTTGTACTGGGGAATTTTTTCATAACCTATGTACCAAAAATCGTTAATGTAGCGCGAAAAGAAAATATTCAATTTTTTGGAAATGGAATATGAAATAATTGGCAACTTTTCCCATATACCCTCGTTATCATAAATGCTGAGGTATAAAAACCAAATAAACAACTTTATATGAAAATGGTTAACACTGAAAATGTTGTTGTATTAGTGCCAATTTTAAATTATATTTAAGTGCTGTTCGTGCCACTTTACCCAATAGAAAATGTCTTTAAGACAACATTGATGACTCGTGCACGACATTTCCAATTCGTTCACGACTCTTTGCAGACAGCCCTTTGGGATCGTTGACGACTTTTTCACACAAGTGTCCCAGTATTCATTCACGACAACTTGGGCGACAAGGTAAGCGAAGCTGTCGTCGACGACGACTTCGAAGACAAAAACCCGTTATTTCGTTGACGACTGCCTTGGAGACACTGTCTTGCTATTTGTCATTGACGACCTTACTAAAGACAATTTGTTTTGTTGTCGTGTGTTAAATTTTATTTTTATTACTTTATAAAAATTCATTATTTTACAACTTTTATCTTACATTAATAACAATTAGTTCTTGAATATTCTCTGATCCACCATTTTTGAACTTATCCACGCCTCATTTTCCCATCACAACCGATGGAGAGGTGACCTCCTTTATTTATGAATTCTGAAAAAACATTATTAATAAATAAAATAACCGCTAATATAATCTATAATCTTACCATATACCACTCCCGCATCTTTTAAAACATCTTCAATTTACAGCATTCTCCATAACTTCAACCTACATATATGTATTAAAAGAATGACTTAAATAACTTTCAATGTTCCTTAATATAATTGTTCTTACTTACCGTTCTTTGGTAAAAGGAAAATCTTTAATCATTGACGCGATTTCAGAATTTGATGATTTTATTATCTTACATTTATTACAAAATAAAAATTGTATATTCAAATCAATATGTGAACAATCAATTCATAGCACGCTTTTTTGAAAATTGTTAGGTTTGATGCCACGACACATTGCAAGACATGGTCATGCACCTTGTCGTGCATGACAATTTCATAGATTTCGTTAAAGAATCGTCGACGAAAATGTCATCAACGATTCGATTTTCTATTGGGTAGTTATATTTTCCAAAAATTGGCCTACACATCAACAGCGACCCACTTTTTTGAGGTATTTCAATTTCAGGGGGTAAAACATTATTGTAAACAAATGTTCGCATAGGTCTATGTTTCCAAATGAAAAGATAGAGGAATAGGAAGATCATTTGGCTTATAGATATAGCGTTTAAAAGAAAGGCGTGGGGAAGGTACCCCACCTCCTCCGAAATTCATAAAATATACTTAACAACGGCATACATTGCGCTTTTGCTGTAAATTTTATGGAAATCGGTACAGTAGTACTGGAGATATAACATATTAAAAAAAAACAGGCGTGATCGGGTCGTTAGGCCCCAAAGAAGTACCTAGATTGTACATTAATTCGTACATTTTTAAACCGATACAAGCGTAATTTTTGCAAATATAGCGCTTTTAACAAATATCGCATTGGAGGCGGGGTACCTTGCTTTAATCAGTAAAATATGTAGCCTGTTTCGGGGACCATCCCTGCACATTCCCTGTGAATTTCAGGAAAATCGGATCAGTAGTTTTTGCAGAAAACTATAAAAAACGCCAACAGAAAAAAATTTAAATTGAAGTAAAATGGGCATGGTAAAATTTGCATTCCATAAAAACCTTAGTTGGTGGGTTATGAAGGCATTTGATTTTTATTCATAAAGATATAGCGTTTTTAAATATGGCAATCGGAAGTACCCCGTCCCCTTCGAAATTCAAGAAAATATGCATCATCTTTTCACCGGGGACCATCCCTGTACATTCCCCGAACACTTCAGGGAAATCGTTTCAGTAGTTTTTAGATGTGACATATTTTAAAAAGTGGGCGTGGTCAAGTCTTTGGGTCCTTAAAAAGTAGGCAAGGTCGGATTCACAACCACAATTATCTCGCAAATTAATTTATTGTAAATATAGCATTTTAAAAGAAATAGGGTATACGGGCAAGTACCCCGCCACCTCCGAAATGCATCAACATTTGTAGGCTATTTTAACCGGGTCATCTCTGTTCATTCCCTGGCAATTTCAGGACAATCAGTTCAGTAGTTTTTGTAGAGAAGATTTATATTGAAAATTGAAAAAAATTGGCGTAAAAGTGACACTCCAACTGTAATCGTAATTGCAAATTTCAGGATTCCAACTCTACCCGTTCACCCAAATCCAATTGTACCAAATTTAGTACCATTTAGTACTTGTCATACCCATTAGTACGAATTTCTAAACCTACCTCAATCCAGCAGTAATCTTTTTGCAAATTTCAGGATTCCAGTTTATCCGTTTACACAAACCTAAATTTAGTACCATTTAGTACTAAGTACGAATTTCCAAAACTACATCAAACCTACACTCCATATGTAATATTATTTCCGAATTTCAGGATTCCAGCTATATCCGTTTACCCAAATCCAAATGGTACTTAATTTAGTACTTTTCTTAATTTCACCCAAATTATACCAAATTTAGTACCAGTTAGTACTTTTCGTACCCCTAAGGACGAGTTTCCAAAACTACCACCACATTTTAATCAACACTCCAACAGTAATCTTTTTTCCAAATTTTAGGATTCGTTCACTCAAATCCAAATAGTAGCAAATTTAGTACCATTTAATACTTTGTCGTACACATGAGTACACTTTTTCAAAATCATCTTCTTGTATCAATACTGCTTCTCAACTGTGATTCCCTTCCAAGTTTCAAGCTTTTAGCTCTACCCGTTCACATAATACCAAATGGTACAAAATTTAGTACATTCTGAACAGTTTTAGTTCGAAGTTTTAAAAACAGTTTGGTACATCTATCATACGTTACACCAGTGGGCCCCATTCCAAATTTCAGAGTTCTATCTCTACCGTTTCGCCAAATACAAATGATGCCATATTTAGTAACTTTTAGTACTTTTCGTACCGTTCTATTACGAATTTCCAAAAACTCAGCCTTATTTGACACCTTCGGACCAAGAATGACCCTCACCCAAAATTTCAAGATGTAAGCTTCAGCTGATTAACCTGGGCGTTGATTCTCAGTCTGTGAGTCAGTCAGTCATCATTACTCAACTCTTGTATAAGTATAGATATCACAGGGGCGTACGCTGTATGTATCTAAACTGGTTTTGCTAGATAAGTATTTGTCATAGATTCCTTGAGAATATTTGACCAAAAATAAAATTTTTGATTTTTAACAATTTTCTATTTCTTTTTAAATAAAAATCAAATGTCGTTCGTTGGTAATGATATCAGTTGAGAACGGCTAGACCGAGTTGGATAATTCTTTTTTTAAAATGTTCGTCATAAACCGACTTCGGTTTTTATGCAAATAAAATTTGACCCACACCCAATTTTTATCTTTTCTACAAAAACTACAGAACGCATTTTCCTGAAACTGTCAGAGAATGTACAGCGATGGCCCCCGGTTAAAATGTTGAATTTCGGAGGGGCAGGGCACTTCCCCTATGCCCTATTTCTTTAAAAATGCTATATCTTTATAAATAAAAATCAAATGTCGTTCGTTGGTAATGGCATCAGTTGAATGCGGCAGGACCGATTTCGATAATTCTTTTTTTTTTTAATGTTCGTCATATCCCAGATTAGGTTTTTATGCAAAGAAAATTGGACCACGCCTACTTTTTCAATTTTAATATTTTCTATAAAAACTACAGAACGTATTTTACTGAAATTGTCGGGGAATGTACAGTGAGATATGCTTGAAAGTGGAACGCTTGACCTTTCAATTGATGCCAATTATGTTGGTGTGCATGATCAGATAACAGAGTTACAGCCTAATATATTCCGTTATTTGTTTTTAGTGTAATAATAAACTCGCTAGAAGTCGCAATTATAAATCAATAGTCACGAAATTTTGCACCGGGTAAGAGTATAGGTCGAAAAAGATGCCTACAATTTTGAATGATGATCTGATATTCTTTAGCGGGTGAAATGGACCATTACTTTTGTATGAAAAATATAAAAATTTTATTTTTGGTCGATATTTTGATTCCTTGAGGACATATATATTTCGCAAAGTAGCCTACGTATGGGAAAAAACTACTGACCTTTCCTCTGATGTAAATTGCAATAAAGTGTTTGCTAGATAACGGGCCTACTGCCTAATATATAATGGGTTCTGTGTAGAGAACCACATTTTTATCCCATGCTACATATTGTCTCTCCAAAAGTATGCCATGTGTGTCCGTCCATTAAAATTGTAAACAAGCTTAAGGTCGCAATTATGGACCGATTGTAACGAATTTTTAAGGAGGTTGGGTTCGGGCCAGAATAGAAACGATTAGTTTTTGCTGATGATCGTGAAATGTTCAGGGAATGAAATGGACCAAAAACAAAATTTTAACCAATTTTGTAGCGGCTCTGTAGGTCAAAATAATAACCCGCAAAATTTTGAACAAAGTTTGAGTTTATGATGAAGAAGAAGCGTACAAACCAACGTGAAGATCAGATAATACTTAGCGGGTTAAATGGACTGAAACTTTTGTGTGAAATTGGTAAAAATTTCAATAACGTAGCGGTTAAACAACGGAAGTAGTAGTACTACATAAGTGGGTTTCATTACATTTTAGTTTGTGTAAACTAAATTTTCCTGTCCTGCTACAAAAATGTCTTTGTCATGCTAGATAACTTTTTGGTTTAGGTCATAAGTATTATACATTACATCCCTGATATTTGATAATTAAATTTTCACAATCATTGAAAAGAAGTTCCGTGGATAGCGATTGTCCAGGGATAGTGGTATAGGGTATCCCATGGTCGGCTTCGTCCGACTATAGACTTTTCTTACTTATTTTAAATATGTTATGTCTTGAAAATTGATGACCACGCCCACTCTTTTCAATACATTTATTCAAAACTATTGAAAATAATTTCATGAAATTTTCAGAAAATGTTCAGGAATGACCCAAATGTACCAAAAGCTATATATTTGTCGGGGGCCTCTTGTTTTATAATCGCTATACTTGCCAAACTTATGAATGCATCGGCTTGCAAATGAATTTTCGAGACAACGGTGGTTGCGCCCCAGATCCAATGTTCTTTCTTGGTGCCCGAAGAATTTTTAAGTATGTTATATCTCGAAAACTAGCGAACCGATTTTCACGAAATTTTGTGGAATGCGCCGTGGTACATATAGCCATGAATTTCGAAGGTGGCTCCCCTTTTAAGAAAAACGACATATTTAAAAATTTCCTTAAATGGTGAAGTTCAACGGTCAATCAGCTATGAAAAACTAAAAACCTATACGTCTCAATAAGCGGGAGAATTTGCCTTAACTATTTTTTAACTTTTACTATTAGATCGCTTTAAGGCGACATTAGGTCCTAAACAGCATCAATGGACGAAAAAATCCGACTAAGTCTGTAAGAGAAAAGAATTTAAAAAAACCTGAATGAATAATCCGCTTTGATAATATAGCCGAAGAAATGAGGTAGAAAATACATATTTTTGAATTGTAAAGCATAAACTAAATGAAAAGTTGTCATTAAAATGTAATATGACGGTTCAGCAACGCGGACCCGGATCTGCTAGTAAGATAATAATTGTCTTTTAAGACTCAATATACACCCCCAATTCCTTAGCGAATTTCCTTCGGAAAACTTTCCACAAACTGAGGCATTAAGGTTAATTTATATGTATTCCAGGAATTCGAAAACCAAGAAGAAAAAACCTACAGTTATTGTTCTTTCTACATACACACATAACAGAATATTTATTTCCATATAGGTTGTGGTTTTATATACATATGTACATACATTCTTATATATCTATGTATATACACATAAACAAACGTAAACACAAACATTGCCACATACTCCTTGCGTTCTTAGGCATCCATACATACATATATAATAATATTTTTCCAGCAGCATCCATACACAACCAATACCTTTTCCTTTGTAATATCCCCCAGGGGATGATCGACCAGTCATCCAGTCTGTGAATATTAATGTAATATACCAACAAACAAACAAATGAAGTAACGTCAGCAACAAGAACAACAAAGAGAACAAAACATGCCAACAACGATATGCAAATTTCCATTAAATTCGATTATTTTTCACAAACAAATATTTGAGATTACATTGAAATACAGTGCTCTTCGGTCTTCGTTTGATGGCATATGAAAAATTTGCCAATATTGAATGAGAACAGGTGGATTCGTTTTCGTTTCTGTTTCCCCACCCCATCCATATCCTCTTTAGTAATAAATTATTATTATTACTTTTTTGCATTTCTTGTCAATAATAATCTCACAAAAGATGTGGTAAAATATCCATTTACATATGTACATGTGTGTATGTGTTTAATTAATTACAATTGGACCACATCTACATACGTAATTGATTGAATACTTACCGAGACAAATTGAGTCTCGGTTTCGACAAGATGAAAACCCAAATGAAAGAAACTCCCACTCTCCAACAACAAATGGAAATAAATTAATTCATAAACATAATTTGACAAAACGAATGTGTGTGTGCGGGATTTGTTTGGTTTTTGTTTGTGGTTCATATCTTCAAATTATCCTTTTGATTTCGTAGGATAAAGAATTATAATTTTAATGAAATTGTAAATATTGCATATTTTAAGGATGTGGTTTTGTGTGCAATTAAGTGTCAATATTTTGGATCTGAGGTAGTTGAATTGACAATGATGACGATTCATGTAAATACCATTCGAAAATTTCTTAATTAAATTATAATACCCAAGTAATATTAATGTATGCATGTATTGATGATATTAATACAGTAACAATTGACAATTTCATATTATGACTTTGTGTCAATTAACTTTAATATAATTGCCGATTGTTTTTGGTCTTGATGAACAAAGGTTAATTAATTGCTATTTACACTAAACGAAGATCAATGAAATTTTAATGAAATATTTATGTTGACAACAAATGAGTCTATGTGTCAAAAATAACAAGTGAGATACGTCCATACATGTGTATATCGTCTGCTACACACGACAAGGTCGAAAGTCCATTTTTAGAACTTTTTCTGGAGGAGAAAAAGCATTCGACCGCTTTCTGTATTAAAGACTAGCATACCCCGGTCCGCGCTGCTGACCCGACATAATGAGCGTAATGAGAACCTTTTATTGGCTTTATGCTTGACAATTTAAAAATAGGTATTTTCTACCTCACTTCTTCGGATTTTAAATTTACCAACAGATTTTGTCTGTAACTTTTCATTTCTCTTACGGACTGTCGGATTTTTTCGCACATTGATGCTGTCTAGGATTTAGTATCGTCCATGTCCCCTGTCTTTATCCTAAAGCGATCTAATTATACAAGTTAAAAAAAATTGTTTAGTCGAATTCTCCCGCTTATTGAGACTTATATGTTTTAGTTTTTCATGGCTGATGGACCGTTAAACTTCACAATTTAAGGAAATTTGTAAATATATCGTTTTTCTTGATCGGGCGCGCAACCACCGTTGTCTCGAAAATTAATTTGCAAGCCGATGCACTCATAAGTTTAGGAAATATAGCTATTATAATACAATATGCTACCAAAATTCGCCTATAAATATATGGCATTTTGGACCATGGGATATTCCTGAACATTTTCTGAAAATTGCATGAAATTAAGTTCAGTAGTTTTGGAAAACTAATGTATTGAAAAGAGTGGGTGTTGTCATCAAGTTTCAAGATATAACATATTAAAAAAATTGCACGTGGTCCGGTATTTTGCCGAAAGCAGAAAATTTATGCTGAAACCATATAATTATACATATAGCGTTTAAAAGAAGGGCGTGGGGAAGGTACCCCACCTCCTCCGAAATACATAAAATATACATAACAACGGCAAACATTGAGCGTTTGCTGCAAATTTGATGAAAATCGGTTCAGTAGTATTGGAAATATAACATTTAAAAAACAGGCGTGGGCGTTATGCCCTAATGAAGTACTATATTGTAGATTAATCCGTAAATTTTTAAACCGATGCATGCGTAATTTTTGCAAATATAGAATTTTTTACAATATCGCAAAGGGCAGGTATCCTAAACCCTCTGGAATTCAATAAAATATGTAGCCTGTTTTCGGAGGCCATCCCTGTATATTCCCTGACAATTTTTGGAAAATCGGTTCAGTACTTTTTGCAGAAAAACTTTAAATTAAAAAAATTAAATTAAAACAAGTGAGCAAAGGCTATAGTCGGGACGGGGCCGACCATGTGATACCCTACACCACTACCCCTGTGTATAAGCTTTTCACTGGTAAACATTTCATTTAGGGAATATAAACCGACTACCACCAAAAATAATATGCCTCTTTGTCTCTGGGACCCCCATAAGCAACCAAAATTTCGTGACCATCCAATCAAAATTACGACCTGTAGCTTGATTGCAAAAAATGGAAGAATTGGATGCATTACCGACTATTGTGGTATCTCCCTTGTTTGACCACCTTCGCCAACCTGCTTTACACCAATGTAAAGGTAATATTTTCTTCTTCCATTGAAGAATACCCCTACTAAAAGTCAATATATTCACAAAGAATAAAACTTTGAATTTGTCTCCAAATGAGTTTTTCCCCATTCCGACCCCTAAATATTATCCGACTATCACCAAAATCAATAGGCTTCTTCCTATGTGGGACCCGCATCAACTCCCAAAAAATTCGTGATGATCCGATCAAAATTGCGACCTGTAGCGTGATTACAAACAAATCGGGAATGGGAAGAAGTACCGACTATTGCGATATCTCTGTTGTTTGAGCAGCTACGACAACCTCCTTTACATCGTTGTAAAGGTGATATTTTCTACTTTCCTTGCCAGGTTTTGCTTTTGATGTACCTCTTAAAGAAACAGAGATATTGGCTTTGAAATAAAACGTAGACCTTTTCTCCAAATAAGTTTTTGCCCATTCCGAGCCCTGAATATTATCCGACTATCACCAAAATCAATAGGCTTCTTCCTATGTGGGACCCGCATCAACTCCCAAAAAATTCGTGATGATCCGATCAAAATTGCGACCTGTGGCGTGATTACAAAAAAATCGGAAAATGGGATGCATTATCGACTATTGCCATATCTCTCCTATTTGATCACCTATGACAACCTAATTTACATCGTTGTAAAGGTGATATTTTCTACTTTCCTTTCCAGGTTTTGCTTTTGATGTACCTCTTAAAGAAACAGAGATATTGGCTTTGAAATAAAATGTTGACTTTTCTCCAAATAAGTTTTTGCCCATTCCAACCCCTAAACATTATCCGACCGTCACCAAAATCAATATGCTTCTTTATCTGTGAGACCCCCAATAACCCTCAAATTTTCGTGATGATCCGATCAAAATTGCGACCTGTAGCGTGATTTCCAAAAAATAGAAAAATGGGATGTATTACCGACTATTGCGATATCTCCGTTATTTGGTTACCTAGGCCGACCTAGTTTGCATCATTGTAAAGACGGGATCTTCTACTTTCATGGTCAGGCTTTGCTTTTGTAAAGTTTTCAACCAAAGCTGTGATATTTGTCAATATAATTAAAATCGCAAAAATGAAAATTGGGGTTTTATTTGCTACTATTGCGATATCTTCGTTGTTTGATCACCTACGAGCACCTACTTTACATCATTAGAAAGGCGATATTTTCTGCTTTCATTGTCAGGTTTTGCTTTTGGTATACCCCATATAGAAGCCGAGATATTGGCTTTGGAAAAAAACGTTGTCTTTTTATCCACCTAAGTTTTTTGCCCTTTCCGACCCCTAAATATTATCCGACCACCACCAAAATCAATAGGCTTCTTCCCCTCCGAGACCCCCATCAACATCCAAAATTTCGTGACGATCCGATCAAAATTGCGACCTGTAGCGTGATTACAAGGTTTAGATGGACAGACGGACAGACGGACAGACGGACGGACGGACGGACTGACGGACGGACACACATAACCAGATCGACTCAGCTCGTCGAGACATTCATTTTGGTATATATAAGTATGGGTCTACGACCATTATTTCGATGCGTTACAAACTTTTTGGCCAAAACCAACTTATAATACCCTCCCCACATAGTGGTGTAGGGTATAATGAAAATTGAAAAAAGTGGGCCCGGTAAAATTTGTCTTTCCATAAAAACCTAAGTTGGGTTATGACGACATTCCCAGAAAATGTCAGGAAAATCGTTTCAGTAGTTTTGTAGATTAACATATTTTAAAATGTGGGCGTGACTAAGCCTTTGGGTCCTAAAAAGTAAGTAAGGCCGGAGAAACAACCACAATTGTCTCCCAAATTATTTTAAATATTGCATTTTAAAGAAATAGAGTATAGGGGAAGTACCCCGCCCCTCCGAAAATCAACAAAATTTGTAGCCCATTTTAACTACAGGCAATCCCTTTATATTCCCTGTCAATTTCACAAAAATAGGTTCAGTAGTTTTTGTAGAAAAGATAAAAATTGAAAAAAGTGGGCGTAAAAGTGGTTTTGGTTAAACTTTCTTTGCATAAAAACCAAAGCCGGGTTATGGCAAACATTTCACAATATCCAAATCGGTCCAGCCATTCTCAACTGATGCCATTACCAACGAACGACATTTGATTATACCCTCAGCATTTATGCTAACGAGGGTATATGGCGAATAACAAAAATGTTTTGCAATCGATGAATCCGAGTTTCACCCTATCAGAATTCGCGAACTGTTAATATATTCTATAAAGTATGACTACAATTCCTTAAAATGAAGTGTTTTAGGAGGGATCCAATAATGTCGACCATTAAAATTAATTTTCGTGGAAGCTGTGTTGGCATCAATGTAGAAAAATGAGTAAAAATGGGTTGAAGCCAACAAGTTTTTTTATGTTCCCATACGATTTTTGGTTTAATCTTACATTTTATAGACATATCCCCAAAGAAAGAATCACAGAATACTCCATGGGCAACAAGATTGTAGTGTATGATTTTTCGATATATCCACTGCATCCACCTAAAATTGATGCTGACATTTTGAAGCCGGAATTTCGGGGTTTTTTGAATTTTTTTAATAATCCGGACGCGCAAGAAGATAATATTCCAAACTCATAATAGGATTATAGAACTCGTGATTTTACGTCGTTTGATGCATATCTCATGAGTGTGCTCCTTACAGCATCCTTGTAATTAGAGTCGAAAGGCCAAAATTTGATGCGTGAATTTTCTTACAAAACCTATTTTTTGCGTGTAAAATTTACAACTGTCATTCAATTTCCTTTGAAAACCGCGTGAATTTAGTTTTTTTACGCGACGGTTCTAATGAAGCCTTCCGCGATAGAGTCCATCTACTAAAACCGCGGATATAGATACCTTGAAAATCGGAAAATCAGCAAAAATATATTTTGACAAATCCGCGTACTAAACCGCGATTTTCTTTAAAAATTTTTACATAAATGGAATCCTTTACTTGCGATTATAATATTTGCGAAAACGCGTGTCATAAAAGAAAAGAGATACGCGAGTAATATGGGTCTTTCACAAAAAATTGAATATGGAGGCACATCCGCGGTTCTTGAAGAATCTAATTAAAATTGTTATATTTTGACGTATTTTTGATAGGCGCTGATGAAACCGGATGCGCATCAAAATCGTATGCACATTGCGCGACTTTTACCAACTTTAAGGTTTTTTGCAGTGTATGATGCAACTGGCGGCACACAGTGGCCCCTGAGTGAAACATCGAAATATGCATAAATTTTGAAAGAGATTGATTCGCTGTATCCAAAAACGAATGCGCATCAACCGACTTTAACTAATTCGCGAATAACGGGCTTTTTAATTTTAATATTAATTGAATGATTGTAATTTCAATATTACTCTTAATTTCCTACACATATAAGTTATCACAGTAATCAGTTAAACTCTCGCGATTGTAAACCATATTTTTTGATGAAGTCTTAACAGTATACATTCATTATTCTATGGGATTTTAGCAAAATAGTTGGAGAACTCCCAAATATTTTTTTCGAATTTTTAGAATCAAACCAAAAAAATATTTGCAACAATATTTTCCAACAATAAGTTTTTCTCTTTTGTTGTTGCTATAATATGCAATTTATGTACCCAATCTCCATAAATTTGGTATCATATTTTTCTACGCATTGTCTAGATTCCGCATATATTTTTTAATTTATTTTTTGAGGGTTTGTACGGATTCTGGGAAAGGATAATTTGGATTTACTTCACAATTTGTTTATTATTTGTTGATTTTCCGCGAAAATAATAATAAATGTAATAACTTTTTAAACATCCACGAATAGATATGGAATGCTGTTAACGATTTATGCATACATTTTCTCATAACAACAAAAAAGATATTTTTAAATATTTTTTCTTTATATGAGAATAAAAACCGCTATAACTTTTGCGCGCATTGGCCAATTTCGTGAACGCGAGTAGATTTGAAACCGGATTTTTTTCCTTTACCTCTATACCAAAAATCGTAGATGTGCTCGCAAAAAAAATTTTTAATTTTTTTCAAATGGAATTGTAAAGGAATTTTGTTATTCGCCATATACACTTTCATACGGGCAAAATGTGCCTCATCGAAATAATGGGTTTAGACCCCAAGTATGTTTGGACGAAATGTGTTTCAGACAATTTGCGCACGACAACTCTCGAACGGATGAACCGATCTGGTCCAAAATTTGGCTTTCGCAATATTTTGTCCAAACTTAGTTTAAGTTCGAAGATGGGTTATATCGGTCCACTCCTTCCGGTACCTACCCCACAGAAGTTCGAAAATGTTCGGAAATTTTGTGCGCACGATAACTCTTAAAGGGAGTAACCGATTTGGTCCACACTTTGCACATCGTGAAATTTTACCAAACTTAGATGAGGTTCCAATATGGACTCAATCGATCCACGCCTTCGGGTACCTCCCACACAAAATTTCGGAAAAAATAAGTTTAGGGCCATCTCTCTTATCGCTCTCATTTTTGTTTTAGCAACTTGTATTCACTGCCTCGATACGACGGTACAAGTTTTATTAGGGGCAAGTCCATACTTCCTGCGAAAATAGCCTGAAAGTTGCAAAAAATCCCTATGCCACCGTGTGAGGTGGTTGGAGCGCAAGATAACTCTCGAACGGAGCTGCCGATTCGGTCCAAAATTTTACCTTAGTAATATTTTGTCCAAACATAGTTTTAGTTTGAAGATAAGCCACATCGGTCCACTTCTTCAGGTACCTACCCCAGAAAAGTTCAAAAATGTTCGGAAAATTTGTTCATACGGTAACTCTTGAAGGGAGTGGCCGAATTGGTCCATACTTTACACATCCTAATATATCTACTAGATATAGATCAGATTCAAATATGGACTATATTTGTCCACTCCATCCGGTACCTCCCACACAAAATTTTGGATAAGTTCACTTTAAGACCTGCTATCGAATCACTTTGATTTTTGATGAAGCAACTTGCATTCGCTGCCTCAATTTAGTTGGTAAACATTTTTTCAGGGGCAAGTCCATACTTCTTGAGCAATGTAGATCCATTCCTTTTAGTATCTCCTCCGCAAAACTTTTGATCTCTAATCCCAATGAACATTTGTGTCGGTTCAAATGCCCAAAATTTTTAAAAACCCCTAAATACATACGTTTTTTGGGAAAAAATTGTTTCAATATATACAGGCTGAGAGTATATCTCTGTCGGCAAAGTCGACAGATACTTTTTTACTTGTTTGTTTTGAGTTTCTATTTTAGGCACAATTTATTGCAATTTTACGCAATTTATGTAAATGTAAAAGTACCCAAATGTATTAATAATTTCTGAATGTGTTTAATAAAACTACATTTTAATTAGGGAGAAAAAATTTGTTTTATTTAAAAAATTAACTTATTTCATTTTTGTAATTAAGAATACTTTTAAAAGTAAATGTGTGAATTTAATTATATATGCAATCTGGTTGCAGACTTTTTTTATGATAATTAAAATTATTTGTGACAATAAAAAGTATTTTACACTTGTACATTCAAGTTCAAGCAACTTTTTCGGATTTTAAGCACATTCTCACAATTTTTTATTGACGTTTTGTTCACTTATTTTTTAATTGTGATTTATTTAAAAACAATATCTTCACAATATTTCGTCCGTTTCGAACAAAGAACCGTGAGCAACAAACACGTGTTTTTTCGAGTTTTGTTGTACTTCTGCTAATACATTTTTTTTATTGTTCAAAAAAGGATTTGCTACGGGTTGTGTTTAATTTCAAGCACATCCTACGGCAATTGCAGTTTTTGCAACACTTATGTTTGAAATTAAGCAGTTTGTGTTTAATTTCAAGTATATTCTGTTAAAACTATTGCTTTTGCAATAATTCGTGTTTGAAATTACGCATTTCCATAAATTGCTCTATTGTTTGTCAATTATTACGCACCTAAAATAAAATCAACAAAAAATCATAGTGTTTTTCATTGCAATTTTCAACAAATAATTTAGAGTGTAGCGTTTTTTTACAATATCGCATAAGGGAGGTATCCCACCCCCCTCTGGAATTCAATAAAGTATGTAGGCTGTTTGGGTGACGTGGGGGATGTAAGATACCAAGGAACGGTCCTGACCGGCTTTAATATGGCAAAGCCCAGGATTTATCTTGGTAATTCTTTCATCTCAAGTGGACACTGACCTCCCCGCGGTGTCACCGGGGGAACTGCCTTTAACACCCATTAAAGGTAGTGAGCTAACATGTGCCGCGCGTTCACCCACAAAAACGTTAAAAACTTGGGTTTGGGCGTCGGGTTAGTAACCCTCCCCTAGAAAAAACAGCCTACTATGAAAAAACGAAAGAAAAGAAAAACAAACCCTTCTAAAGTTGACGAACCCCGCAAACGTTTTAAGGACCATGATCTGCGAATCTGCACCTGGAATGGTATAAGGCTGATAGACTTTGCAGCTGCAAGAAACATGGTAGTTAGCAGTACCAGATGTAAGCATCTCGATATTCATAAGGGCACCTGACTGTCGCCAGATCAAAGAACAAGAAATCAAATAGATCACGTTGTGATAGAAGGAAGACATGCAAACATACCCAGCAAAATAAATTGGAAGTAGTGCAATGTGGACTAGTTCTGTCACGGCATGTTTTGATGCAGTTCAACCGGAGTCGTGAAAAAGGAACTCCAGTCCTCACATTTTAACCGCATTTGTATGCAATCCAAAGAATCACATCCACTTGTCACATTTTAACAACATCCGGATACAGTTCAGATCCAATAGAGATGATGTTTGTGTCTTTATTTACACACCTGTTTATTTTCATTTTGGTATGTTCCAATACTGCAAAAATCTACTAATTTTTACTATTTTTTCCGATAACATAAAGGAAAAATTGTTATCGTAGTAAAAATAAGTAGATTCTTGCAGTTTCTGGAACAGACCAAAGTTGTTAGAACTGTCGTCGTGATGTTGTCTTACATTTCCTGCATATCAAACAACTAAAACTTCTAAACAATTGGTATTATATGAAGTCCCAACCATCGAGCTAAAAATAGAATCGGACTGCACACATTGCTATTTTAAAAGTTCCCTTGTCTGTTCTAAATCTGACATAGAATGAAATCAATCAAATCTCGCTTCTTGGAATTTGAAAAAAAAGTCCGAAACGAAAAGGAACAAGAATCTGAAAGTAAAGAAGAAACTACTTTTGGATAGAAACAATAAAAATAAATTAATTAAGCATAAATGGTATTTTCCATAAAAAGTCTCTCCTCCCCGTTCGTTACATTTTGTTCTTAGAGATCCCTAAAGCAAGCCGGGTTGTATATCCCTACATATTTCCGTCACTAAACAAAAGAGTATAAATTACCAAAATGTTGTTATAAAATAACAAAATTATAAAATAAAAGTAATTTACGAAATAAAAATACTTGAAGGAGTGCATTTGGAGTCCATGTTGAAATCTGAACTGGTGATGGGAAGATAATTGAAAAAACCTTTTGTAAGATGAAAGAATATCAGTTGCGGAGAACGGAGGAAGTAATCTTTTGCGTTGCAGCGGTGGGTGGTGATTACATTGCAATTTTGGATGTAAACTTTTGAAAAACTAAACTGATAAATTAATTGTAGCTATTTCATGAATTCGTTTGAATTAATAAAGAGTTTTGTTTTTCATGAAAACCATATTTCAATACAGCATTTCCATTTTCCAAACAAGACATGAAAATTTCATGCCAAAGGGGTTGGTGAAAATGAAATGCCAAAGCATTGGTTAAAATGACATGTCAAAGCATGGGTGAAAATGACGTGTCAAAGCATTGGTGAAAATGACATGTCAAATCATTGGTGGAAATGACATGCCAAAGCATTGGTGGAAATGACATGTCGACGCATTGGTTAAAATGACATGCTTAGGATCCAGAAAAGAACGTCATCTTTTGGGGTCCACGCTCATATAAAATTCATCGATGAAGATGCTAAAAAGATGACATGCTAGATCACTTGCACCCATGATTGAATGTCATCTTCGCATCGAACATTTTGCTGGGCTATAAACAAACAAGTCGATTTGTACATCCCTACATGTAGCGACATCAAAACAAAAGGGTATACATTTCCAAAATTGTTGTTATAAAATTACAAAATTACAAATTAAATGTAGGTTCACGAACTAGAAATTCTTAAAGGAGTGCTGTTGGAGTCCAACTCGAAATCTGAACTGGTGATGAGAAGATAATGGAAAAGCTTTTGTAAGATGAAACAAAATCAGTGGCTGCGAGTGGACGAAGTAAACTGCAGCGGTGGTGATTAAATTGAAATTTTGGGTGTAAACTTTATGTTGATAAATTAGTTGTAGTTATTTCATGAATTAGTTTGAATTAATAAAGAGTTTGGTTTGTCATGAAAATCATATTTCAATACAGAATTTTCCATTTTCCAAACAAGACATGAAAATGTCATGCCAAAGGGTTGGTGAAAATGACATGTCAAAGCAATGGTCAAAATGGTATGCTTAGGATCCGACAATGAATGTCATCTTCAGATCCGAAAATAAATGTCATCTTATGGTGGTCACGCTCATATAAAGTTCATGAGTAAAAATGCTAAAAAGATGACATGCCAGATCACTTGCACCCATGATTCAATAGCATCCTTGGCATCGAATATTTTGCTGGGCAATTATGCATTACTTCTTTGATATTTTGAATTCAAAATGAACCATTTTTGGTATTGTTATCCGTATTTTTAAGTTATGAACCACATATGCTTAACCACATTATGGTACATCCACATTCGCTCTTAATTAGCATTTTGGTTTCTAATTTCCGCTGAGAATTGCCACTGTTTCGCAAGATTTTCAGTAACCGAAGATCTTACCCTTATTTCTAAGAATATCGGCTGTTATACGGATTTTGGGGTTCCTTTGGTTGGAGAACCTCCATGCTGAAAGTGACTAAAATAGATCCACGTTTTAATGCTTACCGATATATCGCCCTTTAATTTCAGTCACATGTTCCAAAAAGTTTTTAGTTGGATAAATCTTTGACCCCCATAAATTACATCTTATAAACCTTTTAATTGGAATTTGGTATACTGTAATATGTCAAGGTATGTTATTATATATTTTAAATTATTATGAATTCATAATGTGAAACAGACACAACACGGAAGTTGGACATCGGTAAGCTGCAATCACAACAGATAGCCACAGCATATTCCACTCATATTCATATTCCACTGGCCCAACTGCTTAATAAAAGCACTTCTCGTCCCGATAACATATCAGGACAATGGCAAAACATTGCCCACTCCATGCAAACATCCGTAAAATCTGTACTTGGATACCAGAGACCTCCACCAAGGAATCCATGGTATGACCAGGAGTGTCGTGCTGCTACCAAAGAGAGAAATATGGCATATAGGGCTAATTTACAACCCGTATCAACGCGTAGTGCACAGGAAAAAGAGAGAGATGGAAAAGCGGGAGTGTGAACAAATCGAGATGTACAGGAGATAGAATGAAGTCCGAAAATTCTACCAAAGAGTGAACCATCAAACTGATGGCTTTGGAACTGGAACATCCTCCTGTAGAGACCAGCAAAGCAATCTGGTAACTGAAACAGATAGTGTGCTAAGGATATGGAAAGAGCATTTTTCCAAACTGTTGGTATCCAATAGTAGCGAAGTCGACGAAGACACCACAGATCTAATCCCAGAAGATGGTATTGAATGTATACCACCCGGCCAAGACGAGGTAATTACAGCAATAAATCGGCTGAAGAATAATAAGGCAGCAGGAGCTGATGGCCTACCAGCCGAGCTGTTTAAAACCGGAGTCGACACGCTGATAAGGTGTATGCATCAGCTAGTTAGCTCCATCTGGCAGGAAGAACGCGTACCCGACGACTGGAACCTAAGCATCCTGTGTCCCATCCATAAGAAAGGAGATAAGACTTTATGCTCCAACTATAGGGGCATAAGTCTTCTCCCTATCGCCTACAATATAGTGTCAGTGATATTGTGCGAACGACTAAAGCCTATGGTCAACGAAATAATTGGACCTTACCAATGCGGCTTTAGACCTGGCAAGTCCACCATCGACCAGATATTTACCCTGCGGCAAATCCTGGAGAAGACCCAAGAGATGCAGATCGACACCTACCACCTTTTTGTCGATTATAAAGCAGCCTTCGACAGCCCGCTACGTTCAAAGGCATTCCAAGCAATGTCTGAATTTGGTAACCCCGCAATGCTCATTCGGCTTTGTAAAATGACTCTAACTGACACAAGATCTTCAGTTAAAATAGGAAAGAACCTCTCCGAAGAGTATTGTACCAAAAGAGGTTTCAGGCAAGGAGACACCCTTTCGTGCAATCTCTTCAACATTCTGCTGCAAAAGATAATACGAGATGCAAATGTCAAAAGAAATGGCACAATTTACACCAATAGCCACATGTTACTTGCCTATGCTGATGACATAGACATCATGGGATGATCAGTAAAGGAAGTAACTGATACCTTTAGGAATGTCGAAGCAAAATCTGCGAAAGTGGGTCTGGCGGTAAACGGCGAAAAGACCAAATTGATGGTGTCGACGCGCAAAGCGTCCATAGAGCTCGGACCAACTATGGAAGTTGGTACCTACAATTTTAAGGTAGTTAAAGACTTCGTCTACCTCGGCACTGCCATAAACACAACAACAGATGCTACTATGGTTTAAGTAAGCAATTTAAAAACAAAGCCACATCTCGTCAAACAAAAATAACACTATAAAAAACGCTGATACTACCCGTGCTAATGTATGGCTCCGAAGCATGGGTACTTGCGCAAGCAGATAAGGCAGTGTCGGTGTGTTTGAGAGGAAAATTCTTCGAAAGATCTACGGGCCGATTTGCGTTGACGGTGAATATCGACGTCATATGAACCACGAGCTATATCAGCTATACAAAGACATGAATATAGTTAAACGTATCGAGATGCAACGATTGCGTTGGCCAGGCCATACCATAAGAATGAGCGATGATGAACCCGCTAAAAAGGCGTATGAATACATGCCACATGGCGGTGCACGCAGAATCGGCAGGCCTAAGCTCCGATGGAGCATACAAGTGGATGAAGAAATGAAAAGGCGCGGTATTCCAAAAAGCGAAGCGAAAAACAGAGAGGAATGGAAATCTTTTCTTAGTTCGGTCTATGGAACAAATGTTCTGTAATGGGCCAGCTAAGTATGAATGAAAAGTGTGCAATTAAATTTAAAATATACATTCGCAGGGAAGGTTAGTGTTTTTCCTGCTCATTTAATATATGTTACACGTGTTATGTGTTCAAATTCTCATGAAAACGAGAAAGCAAAAAGTAAGGACAAATAAATGATGTTTCTCTTAATTAGGAATGGTGTCGTGGAAACGGGTTAACTCGTGTACGTCGTTCGACAGGCGAACAACGTAAATGAAACGCTCGTGTGAACATGACATAAGAAATCAGAGAAAATTGTTTGACTAAAAAGAAGTAAAAAGGTATCAGTCGGCTTGTTCGAATTGAGACTTGTATACATATATGGATAGAAAGAATATCGGCCACACAAAAGAAATCCATTTGCCCAAAAAAAAAAAAAAAAATAGAATTGGTGACTTTTTTGAACGGTATGCCAGGAAGCATGGACTTGTCCACGGAACACATCAGGGACGTACGCAGGGGGGGAGCACAGGGGGCCCGGCCTCCTTTAACTTCCTTAAAAATACTTATCTTTTCTACTTCTGTCTATTTGGATGAAAGCCGGGTCAGACAAGCAATTAGCCCAGCCCGCCTCTATGGCTGGAGACTTGGACCAAATTTTAGATGACGTAATATTTTCCAAACTTAGTTAAAATCACATTAGTCCACCACTTCGAGTTCCTCCCCCACAAAAGTTTGAATTGTTTCCTAAAATCGTACTCGTATATATCCTATTTGGCCATTCTTTCTGACATAATGTACTTGACCAACTAAAATGGCTGGTGGGCGCGATAACTATCGAAAGGAATGACTCTCATAATGAGATACACTTGCTTAATGGACTAATTTGGTACATTCGGAAACACTCTCTTTTTCGGTATGAGCAATAATTCGAAACGTCCACAATCGCTAAGATACGTCCAAAGAAGGCCACAACATTTTGTAAACTCCAAGAATACAAATTTTCGGGATAAATATATTGCCTGTGAAGCCGATTTTAGATCTGTCGATAGTAAAGGTATTAATCCACACAGGCGACAAATAATAGGCCTTTTAAATCGGTTAAGAAATGGCTAAGTTATAGTGGTTTATGTCTGAATACCCCCACAAAAAACTATAACTGAATTTCTCAGAATTTTCAAAATAACTATTGAACAAAACAAAAAAAACAACATTACATTTTTGAACATTATGAGAAATTCAGTTATAGTATTTTTGTCTATAACTTAGCCATTTGTTAACCGATTTAAAAGGCCTATTATCGGTATATGTAAGTTGTACACCACATATGCTCACATATTGGTATATCTCAGAATTTGTAATATCCGCAATTGTTTTCGCTAGATTTTAAGTATTCGAAGATGTTCGAAAGATATTATTCACCCTTTTAAAAGGAAGAAGGATCAATAGAAATCAGTTGTGAAAAAAGAAGATATGCCTGTTAAAATTTGAAAATGTAAGAAACCCAGATTTTCACTACTTTTACCGTTATAAAAAATAAAAGAAAGTGATACAAACAAACTAAAGGTATTGTCGTTTTCCATGGGTCCCAGCACGATATAGTTTTGCATCAGAACGCTTGAATATTTTTCTGGTCAACTTTTGTAGCACAGTGCCATTTATCGAAATTTTTTTGAAAAGTTTGCACCTTCTCAATGCCAAAACAGACTGAAGGAGCGTTCCAATGCTTTTGAGATGTATTAGAGAGTTCTCAATTACTGTCTTTGCTACAATGTCTTTGTGTTGGCTCGAAAATCTCAACGGTTTGGCTGTTATATGCGAAGTCGTCAAAAAACGTAGAGAATCGGGAGGCTCGATTTTCATCGTAGACATATGGTCCGGTAGACTTTTTTGCTCAGTTCAATCTCAGGAATAAGAAACGCGAAGGGCCCATTAAGGTTTTCAAATCGCCCCGGCCTAACCGATAACCATATCGAAAAAAAAAAAATATCCAAGAACTAATATAAATATATATTACGCTGTACCAAATTCCAAAATTGTATTTTAAATTTTTTAAACTCTCTCTTCATTGCTTTTATACACCTTGTCTCAATAATTGTTAAAAAATCGACTAAAAGCCTTTAAAATAGTGCTATGTAACCCTACCCAACATTTTAAAATTTCATGATTTTTGGTCATGGTGGACCCCCCCCCGAAATGAAATCCTGCGTACGTCCCTGGAACACATAATACCGTTGTAAGCAGGACAACAACGAACAGCATCGGCATACTTTTCCAAAGGATCTTCGAAAAGACTTTAAACTGCACTTAGACAGAAATGTTGAACTTTTGACTCAAAAGTTTTGAGGAGGAGGTACTCTACCTCTATTTTAGAAGTTAAATTAAATTTGAGCAAAATATTAGGAGATCCAAAGTTTGGACCAAATTTGTTCAAGAGATATCGTGCATAACATTTAAGTGACATTTTTTAAATATTCGGGGAAACTACCGGAAGTAGTGGACCAGTATTGAATATCTTTGAACTGAAAATATGACAAAATATCAGGAAGGCAAAATTTTGGACCAAATCGGTTAGTTCGAGAGTTATCGTGCTCTCCAGCCACTACATATGGTGCCAAAGGGATCTTTTACACCTTTCAGTCTGTTTTCTCAAGAAGTATGGACTTGCCCCTAAAAAAACTTTTACCGTCGTAATTGAGGCAGCGAATGCAAGCTGCTTCAATAAAATCAAAGTGATTCGAGAGCAGGTCTTAAAGTGAACTTGTCCGTAATTTTGTGTGATAGGTACCCAAAGGAATGGACAAACATAGTTCATATTCGAAGCTGATATATATCTGGTAGATATATTAGGATGTGTAAAATAGGGACCAAATCGGTCACTCCCTTCAAGAGTTATCGTGCGGACACTGTTTCGAACATTTTTGAACTTTTGTGGGGGAGGTACCTGAAGGAGTGGACCGATATGGCTTATGTTCGAACTTAAAGTATGTTTGGACAAAATATATTGCGAAGACCAAATATTGGACCAAATCGGTTAATCCGTTCGAGAGTTGTCTTGCGCTCCAACCACTACACCCGGTGTCATAGGGGTTTTTGCATTTTTCAGGCTATTTTCTCAGAAAGTATGGACTTGCTCCTAATGAGACATGTTCCGTCGTAAGCGGGGCAGTGAATACAAGTTGCTACAACAAAAAACAAAGAGATTCGAGAACAGGTCCTAAACTGAACTTTTCGAAATTTTGTGTGGAAGGTACCTGAAGGAGTGAACCGATTGAGTCCACACTAGAACCTCATCTATGTCTGGTTGAAATTTGACTATGTGCAAAGTATGGACCTAATCGGTTACTACCTTCAAGAATTATAGTGCGCACAAATTTTCCGAACATTTCCGAACTTTTGTGGGGGAGGTACCGGAAGGAGTGGACCGATCTAACCCATCTTCGAACTTAAACTAATTCTGGACAAAATATTACTTACTTACTTACTTACTTACTTACTTACTTACTTACTTACTTACTTACTTACTTACTTACTTACTTACTTACTTACTTACTTACTTACTTACTTACTTACTTACTTACTTACTTACTTACTTACTTACTTACTTAGCTGGACCATTACAGAATATTTGTTCCATAGGCCGAACTAAGAAAAGATTTCTATTTCTCTCTATTTGTTGTTTCGCCCTCTGGAATACCGCGCCTTTTCATCTCTTCATCCACTTGTTTGTGTCATCTATTCCTTGGCCTGCCAATTCTGCGTGCACCGCCAAGCGGTCCGTATTTATACGCCTTTTTAGCGAGTTCATCTTCTCTCATTCTTATGATATGGCCTAGATAATGCAATCGCTCCATCTCGATACGTTTAACAATATTGATGTCGTTGTATAACAGATACAGCTCGTGGTTCATGCGACGTCGATATTCACCGTCAACGCAAATCGGCCCGTAGATCTTTCAAAGAATTTTTCTCTCAAACACACCAAGCACTACCATGTCTGCTTGCGCAAGTACCCAGGCTTCGGAACCATACATCAGCACGGGTAGTATCAGTGTTTTGTAAAGCGTTATTTTTGTTTGACGAGATGTGGCTTTGCTTTTAAACTGCTTACTTAAACCAAAGTAGCATCTGTTGGCCAATACAATTCTTCTTTTTATTTCACAACTGATGTCGTTTGTTGTGTTTACGGAGGCGCCAAAGTTAAACCAAAGTAGCATCTGTTGGCCAATACAATTCTTCTTTTTATTTCACAACTGATGTCGTTTGTTGTGTTTACGGAGGCGCCGAGGTAGACGAAGTCTTTTGCTACCTCAAAATTATAGTAACCAACTTTCACAGTTGGTCCGAGCTCAATGGACGCATTGCGCGTCGACACCATCAAGTTTGTCTTCTCACCGTTTACCGCCAGACCCACCTTAGCAGATTCTCCTTCGACCTTCATAAAGGTATCGGTTACTTCTTTTACTGATCGTCACATGATGTCTATATCACCAGCATAAGCAAGTAACATGTGGCCATTGTTGTAGATTGTGCCACTTCTTTTGACGTTTGCCTCTCGTATAACCTTTTCTAGCAGGATGTAGAAAAGATCACACGAAAGGCTGTCTCCTTGCCTGAAACCTCTTTTGGTACAAAACTCTTCGGAGAGGTTCTTTCCTATTTTAACGGACGATCTCGTGTCTGTTAAAGTCACATTACAAGCCGAATGAGCTTTGCGGGGATACCAAATTCAGACATGGCTTGGAATACCTTTGAACGCAGCGAGCTGTCGAAGGTTGCTTTATAATCGACAAAAATATGGTAGGTGTCGATCTGCATCTCTTGGGTCTTCTCTTCAGGATTTGCCGCAGGGTAAATATATGGTCAATGATGGACTTGCCAGGTCTAAAGCCGCATTGGTGTGGTCCAATTATTTCGTTGACCATGGGCTTTAGTCGTTCACACATTATCCCTGACACTATCTTGTAGGCGATAGGGAGGAGACTTATGCACCTATAGTTGGAGCATAAAGTCTTATCTCCTTTCTTATTGACGGGACACAGAATGCTCAGGTTCCAATCGTCGGGTACGCGTTCTTACTGCCAGATGGAGCTAACTAGCTGATAAATACACCTTATCAGCGTTTTGCCTCCGGTTTTGAACGGCTCGGCTGGTAAGCCAACGGCTCCTGCTGCCTTATTATTCTTCAGCCGGTTTATTGCTGTCTTTACCTCATCTTGGCTGGGCGGTATACATTCAATACCATCTTCTGGGATTGGATCTGTGGTATCTTCGTCGTCTTCGCTGCTATTGGATACCAACAGTTTTGAAAAATGTTCTTTCCATATCCTGAGTACACTATCTGTATCAGTTACCAAATTACCTTGCTGGTCTCTACAGGAGGATGTGCCTGTACCAAAGCCATCAGTTTGATGCTTGACTCTTTGGTGGAATTTTCGGACTTCATTCTGGTTCCTGTACATCTCGATTTTTTCACACTCCCGCTTTTCCATCTCTCTCTTTTTTCTGCGGAAATGACGTTTCTCCTCTCTCCTTTTCTCCCGATATCTCTCTCGTGCACTACGCGTTGCTACGGATTGTAAAGTAGCCCTATATGCCGCATTGTTCTCTTCGGTGGCAGCATGACACTCCTGATCATACCATGGATTTCTTGGTAGAGGTCTCTGGTATCCAAGTATGGATTTTGCGGCTGTTTGCATGGAGTGGGCAATGTTTTGCCATTGTCCTGATATGTTATCGGGACGAGGAGTGCTTTGATTAAGCAATAGGGCTAGTTGAGTGTGGCTATCTGTTGTGATTGCAGCTTACCGATGTCTTACTTGCGTGTTGTGTCTGTTCGTACTTTGTTTGCTACGTTTAACCGGGTGCGTACCTTTGCTGCAACAAGGTAGTGGTTCGAGTCTATGTTTGCTCCTCGGAACGAACGCACATCCAGCACGCTCGATGAATGTCTTCCATCTATCACAACGTGATCAATTTGATTTCTTGTTTTCTGATCTGGAGACAGCCAGGTGCCCTTACGGATGTCGAGATGTTGAAATCTGGTGCTGCTAACTGCCATGTTTTTTGCCGCTGCGAAGTCTATCAGCCTCATGCCATTGTCAGATGTTTCATTGTGGAGACTGAATTTTTCGACTGTTGGGCCAAAGATATTTTCCTTTCCAATTTTGGCATTCAATTCGCCTAGAATAATTTTAATGTCATGGGCAGACAACGGTCATATGTTTCTTCTAAGCGCTCATAAAATATATACTTGGTCAGTTCGTCCTTGTCTGTGGGTGCATGATCGCATATAAAGCTGATGTTGACGAATTTTACTTTTATTCGAATTGTAGCAAGTCTTTCATTCACTGGTGTGAAGCTGGAGACCAGGTGTTTTAACCTCCGACCAACTACAAATCCACAACAAAACTCATGCTTTTTGTTATGGCAGCTATAATACAGTGTGTCACCTTCAGGTGTTGTTGTGACTCCTTTCCCAATCCATCGTATTTCCTGCATGGCAGTAATATCGGCCTTGTACTTTTCAAGTACGTCTGCCAATGCGAAGACTGCACCTTCTCTATACAGTGTGCGAACATTCCAGGTGCAGATTCGCAGATCATGGTCCTTAAAATGTTTGCGGGTTTCGTCAACTTTAGAGGGGTTTGTTTTTCTTTTCTTTCGTTTTTTCATAGTAGGCTGTTTTTTCTAGGGGAGGGTTACTAGCCCGACGCTTAAACCCAAGTTTTTAACGTTCTTGTGGGTGAACGCGCGGCACATGTTAGCTCACTACATTTAACTCCTGTTAAAGGCAGTTCCCCAGGTGACACCACGGGGAGGTCAGTGTACACTTGAGATGAAAGAGGGACCAAGATAAATCCTGGACTTTGCCATATTAAAACCGGTCAGGACCATTCCCAGGTATCTTCCATCCCCTACGCCACCCTGTATATCTGTACATCTTTTTTATACCCTCCACCATAGGGGGTATATTAAGTTTGTCACTACGTTTGTAACTACTCGAAATGTAGACCCCACAAAGTATATATATTCTTGATCAGCGTGCAATTCTACATCGATATAGCCATGTCCGTCCGTCTGTCGTCTGTCCGTCTGTGGAAATCACTCTAGCGTCCGAACGGATTGACGTAGGTTGATGCAATTTTGGGAAAATATGTTATATTTACGTAGGACTTTTGGTATTGAAAGCGGGCTATGTAGGTCCACGCTTTCGTATAGCCCCCATACAAAATGACGCGTCGCCGTTTTAAGGAATTTTGGTTGTAATTTGGTACTTTGTGTCTCCAGAGGCCAAAAAATATTCCTACCAAAGTTGGGTTATATAGGTCCACGTTTTGGTATAGCCCCCATATAAGGCCCCATATAAAGTACGCGTCATTTTAATATATTTTGAATGTATTAGACCCATTTGACCACAGAATTGGTTGTAATTTTGTATTTTGTGTCTTCAGAGGCCAGAAAACATTCCTACCAAAGTTGGGTTATATAGGTCCACGTTTTGGTATAGCCCCCACATAAGGCCCCTTATAAAGTACGCGTCATTTTAATATATTTTGAATGTATTAGACCCATTTGACCAAAGAATCGGTTGTAACTTTGTATTTTGTGTTTCCAGAGGCTATGAAACATTTCTACCATAAAATGTTTATATAGGTCCACGTGTTGATATAGCCCCCATAATACAATATCTCCCGATTTTCGGTATTTTGAAGGTTTTGGCCTCATTATCACACCGAGATGGCTGAAATTTGGTATTTAGTCTTCTTTAGGCGTATAAAACTTTTCCCCAGAAATTTGTAGGTATAGGTCCACGCCATCATATAGCCCCCATAGAACGGTACCTTCCGAATTTCGGTATTTTGAAGGTTGTGGCCACACTAATCCACCGAAATGGCTGAAATTTGTGGTGGAGGGTATAAAAAGTTCGGCCCGATCGAACTTAACGCTTTTTTTACTTGTTAAATTATGGAACTGATTAAAGGACTCTTGGGTCCACAACACCTGTTACCATATTTTTTAATTATAGGCTTAGGATACTACGTTGATGGAAAATTGACTGATTCTCTGTTACTTGTTTTGACAATGGTTTGCATTAATTTAATCCATTTTAATTGTAAATAAGAAGCCCACAATCTATACAAATGCATACTTTTAGGCGTTACTTTGAGTTTAACATGTTGCCTATTTTATATAAAATGTTAATCTTATTTTACAAAAATTTACGCATGACTTGCTTGAATATCTTCAATTTTAATATCATTTTCATAGCTGTCAATAACCAAACCAGATGTTCTTTGCGTTGGTAACAAACTATTGATAGCTTGTCCCTTGATGGAAATCGATTTCAATTTGGCTAAGGCTATGACAAAGGCATTATGTTCATGCTTAGGCGTGTTGAGGTGACAAAGACATCTGTTGACATTTGTGTCTCAAAAATGTTCTTAGAAAGAAAATGACCCATAACATGGCAGTTCCATAATCCCACCAGCACACGATAGAGACAAATTGATAAATCTCCTCGTATAGACTTTGAGAAGGACAACAAGCCGCCAGTGGTAGTAAGGGATGAAATTCAATTTCATCCCAATATTATATTGAATTTTTCTTTAATTAAATGGGATTATTGATCGAAATGAAAGGTAAATGTACATTTGTGGATGTATCCTAGAACACTCTTCCTCAAAATGTGTACATTTGAAGGATTTCATTTGATTGTTTCGTCTTCTATATTATAGCATACTTATAGGCTTACGATGAGATTTAAATTGTCATTGTCTTCAATTTGAGTTGTTTGGGCGTTGACAACTAACAAAACAGGAAACAAAGAAGTTAAATTGTCTTTTGTATAAATGTGAGAAGTTGTGTGTGTATGTCAGGCACACGATTATCCTTCAGTTGCTTTTCCTTTGAGTTGAAATGTTTACGCTTGAATTATTAAAATGTCCATGGAATTTGTATTGCAATTAAAATTAAAACTTTATGGTTTCATTCATATTACGATTCAGTCATATTTCGTTAACTTGATGCCTTTAAAGGGAGAAAGAGGTACAGCAAAACAAAGATATTTTATAAAGGAATAATAATACAGAAATTGGTGTAGCCTCGGAAGTGCTAACTTATCATTCAAAACTATTGGATTGGACTTGGTATATAAGGCACTAAGGCATATTGTCTATTCTGTATATTTCTGTTCATGAGTACTGTACATTTTATATCTCCTCCGTACACAACGCAAAAAATGAATATGAGATTACATTTGTCTCAATGTTTTGTATCAAATAGTCCTTCCACTTCCCTAGCCTTTGTTGTTGTTGTCGATGATGTGAAATCCTGCATACGTTAATAATGCAAACAGGTTTTGCGCGTGTTGCAAAGCCTTATTATTATTTTAAAGCTGCAACAGCAACAGTAAAATTAATAAAATTCTATAACAAAAAAAAAAAAAAAAAAAACATAAAATACAACTGTCCATCAAAGCGGACGTGGTCGGTCGTATGTATAATTATGACTCCAGGGGATGGACACGGCTATGCTTTTGAAGATCAACGTCAAATGATTTCAAACAATGCAACGCAAATTATGGTTACAGTTTAATAAAAGATACGAGGAAGGTATGGAAATAATAGTTATAACAATTAAACTATAAAAAAATCTTAAAAAAAAATATTTAAAAAATCCACGTTTCTTGTTTGTTTGGTGGGTGAAAAAAATTATTTAAAAAATCCACGTTTCTTGTTTGTTTGGTGGGTGAAAAAAATTATTTAAAAATATCCACGTTTCTTGTTTGGTTGGTGGGTGAAAAAAATTATTTAAAAAATCCACGTTTCTTGTTTGGTTGGTGGGTGAAAAAATTATTTAAAAAATCCACGTTTCTTGTTTGGTTGGTGGGTGAAAAAAATTATTTAAAAAATCCACGTTTCTTGTTTGGTTGGTGGGTGAAAAAAATTATTTAAAAACTCCACGTTTCTTGTTTGGTTGGTGGGTGAAAAAAATTATTTAAAAAATCCAAGTTTCTTGTTTAGTTGGTGGGTGAAAAAAATTATTTAAAAAATCCACGTTTCTTGTTTGGTTGGTGGGTGAAAAAAATTATTTAAAAAATCCAAGTTTCTTGTTTGGTTGGTGGGTGAAAAAAATTATTTAAAAAATCCACGTTTCTTGTTTGGTTGGTGGGTGAAAAAAATTATTTAAAAAATCCACGTTTCTTGTTTGGTTGGTGGGTGAAAAAAATTATTTAAAAAATCCACGTTTCTTGTTTGGTTGGTGGGTGAAAAAAATTATTTAAAAAATCCACGTTTCTTGTTTGGTTGGTGGGTGAAAAAAATTATTTAAAAAATCCATGTTTCTTGTTTGGCTGGTGGGTGAAAAAAATTATTTAAAAAATCCACGTTTCTTGTTTGGTTGGTGGGTGAAAAAAATTATTTAAAAAATCCACGTTTCTTGTTTGGTTGGTGGGTGAAAAAAATTATTTAAAAAATCCACGTTTCTTGCTTGTTTGGTGGATGAAAAAAATTATTTAAAAAATCCACGTTTCTTGCTTGGTTGGTGGATGAAAAAAATTATTTAAAAAATCCACGTTTCTTGCTTGGTTGGAGGGTGAAAAAAATTATTTAAAAAATCCACGTTTCTTGCTTGGTTGGTGGGTGAAAAAAAAATATTTAAAAAATCCACGTTTCTTGTTTGGTTGGTGGGTGAAAAAAATTATTTAAAAAATCCACGTTTCTTGTTTGGTTGGTGGGTGAAAAAAATTATTTAAAAAATCCACGTTTCTTGTTTGGTT
The DNA here is from genome assembly GCF_047663935.1 of Musca autumnalis. NCBI lineage: Eukaryota > Metazoa > Arthropoda > Insecta > Diptera > Muscidae > Musca > Musca autumnalis. The sequence continues at coordinate 235,640,960 of NW_027411755.1, forward strand.
GGTGGGTGAAAAAAATTATTTAAAAAATCCACGTTTCTTGTTTGGTTGGTGGGTGAAAAAAATTATTTAAAAAATCCACGTTTCTTGTTTGGTTGGTGGGTGAAAAAAATTATTTAAAAAATCCACGTTTCTTGTTTGGTTGGTGGGTGAGAAAAATTATTTAAAAAATCCACGTTTCTTGTTTGGTTGGTGGGTGAAAAAAATTATTTAAAAAATCCACGTTTCTTGTTTGGTTGGTGGGTGAAAAAAATTATTTAAAAAATCCACGTTTCTTGTTTGGTTGGTGGGTGAAAAAAATTATTTAAAAACCCCACGCTTCTTGTTTGGTTGGTGGTTGAAAAAAATTATTTAAAAAATCCACGTTTCTTGTTTGGTTGGTGGGTGAACAAAATTATTTAAAAAATCCACGTTTCTTGTTTGGTTGGTGGGTGAAAAAAATTATTTAAAAAATCCACGTTTCTTGTTTGGTTGGTGGGTGAAAAAAATTATTTAAAAACCCCACGCTTCTTGTTTGGTTGGTGGTTGAAAAAAATTATTTAAAAAATCCACGTTTCTTGTTTGGTTGGTGGTTGAAAAAAATTATTTAAAAAATCCACGTTTATTGTTTGGTTGGTGGGTGAAAAAAATTATTTAAAAAATCCACGTTTATTGTTTGGTTGGTGGGTGAAAAAAATTATTTAAAAAATCCACGTTTCTTGTTTGGTTGGTGGGTGAAAAAAATTATTTAAAAAATCCACGTTTCTTGTTTGGTTGGTGGGTGAAAAAAATTATTTAAAAAATCCACGTTTCTTGTTTGGTTGGTGGGTGAAAAAAAATATTTAAAAAATCCACGTTTCTTGTTTGGTTGGTGGGTGAAAAAAATTATTTAAAATATCCACATTTCTAGTTTGGTTGGTGGGTGAAAAAAATTATTTAAAAAATCCACATTTCTTGTTTGGTTGGTGGGTGAAAAAAATTATTTAAAAAATCCACGTTTCTTGTTTGGTTGGTGGGTGAAAAAAATTATTTAAAAAATCCACGTTTCTTGTTTGGTTGGTGGGTGAAAAAAATTATTTAAAAAATCCACGTTTCTTGTTTGGTTGGTGGGTGAAAAAAATTATTTAAAAAATCCACGTTTCTTGTTTGGTTGGTGGGTGAAAAAAATTATTTAAAAAATCCGCGTTTCTTGTTTGGTTGGTGGGTGAAAAAAATTATTTAAAAAATCCGCGTTTCTTGTTTGGTTGGTGGGTGAAAAAAAATTATTTAAAAAATCCACGTTTCTTGTTTGGTTGGTAGGTGAAAAAAAAATATTTAAAAAATCCATGTTTCTTGTTTGGTTGGTGGGTGAAAAAAATTATTTAAAAAATCCACGTTTCTTGTTTGGTTGGTGTGTGAAAAAAATTATTTAAAAAATCCACGTTTCTTGTTTGGTTGGTGGGTGAAAAAAATTATTTAAAAAATCCACGTTTCTTGTTTGGTTGGTAGATGAAAAAAATTATTTAAAAAATCCATGTTTCTTGTTTGGTTGGTGGGTGAAAAAAATTATTTAAAAAATCCACGTTTCTTGTTTGGTTGGTGTGTGAAAAAAATTATTTAAAAAATCCACGTTTCTTGTTTGGTTGGTGGGTGAAAAAAATTATTTAAAAAATCCACGTTTCTTGTTTGGTTGGTGGGTGAAAAAAATTATTTAAAAAATCCACGTTTCTTGTTTAGTTGGTGGGTGAAAAAAATTATTTAAAAAATCCACGTTTCTTGTTTGGTTGGTGGGTGAAAAAACTTATTTAAAAAATCCACGTTTCTTGTTTGGTTGGTGGGTGAAAAAAATTATTTAAAAAATCCACGTTTCTTGTTTGGTTGGTGGGTGAAAAAACTTATTTAAAAAATCCACGTTTCTTGTTTGGTTGGTGGGTGAAAAAAATTCTTTAAAAAATCCACGTTTCTTGTTTGGTTGGTGGGTGAAAAAACTTATTTAAAAAATCCACGTTTCTTGTTTGGTTGGTGGGTGAAAAAAATTATTTAAAAAATCCACGTTTCTTGTTTGGTTGGTGGGTGAAAAAAATTATTTAAAAAATCCACGTTTCTTGTTTGGTTGGTGGGTGAAAAAAATTTTTTAAAAAATCCACGTTTCTTGGTTGGTTGGTGATTGAAATAAAAATTATTTAAAAAATCCACGTTTCTTGTTTGGTTGGTGGGTGAAAAAAATTATTTAAAAAATCCACGTTTCTTGTTTGGTTGGTGGGTGAAAAAAATTATTTAAAAAATCCACGTTTCTTGTTTGGTTGGTGGGTGAAAAAAATTATGTAAAAAATCCACGTTTCTTGTTTGGTTGGTGGGTGAAAAAAATTATTTAAAAAATCCACGTTTCTTGTTTGGTTGGTGGGTGAAAAAAATTATTTAAAAAATCCACGTTTCTTGTTTGGTTGGTGGGTGAAAAAAATTATTTAAAAAATCCACGTTTCTTGTTTGGTTGGTGGGTGAAAAAAATTATTTAAAAAATCCACGTTTCTTGTTTGGTTGGTGGGTGAAAAAAATTATTTAAAAAATCCACGTTTCTTGTTTGGTTGGTGGGTGAAAAAAATTTTTTAAAAAATCCACGTTTCTTGGTTGGTTGGTGATTGAAATAAAAATTATTTAAAAAATCCACGTTTCTTGTTTGGTTGGTGGGTGAAAAAAATTATTTAAAAAATCCACGTTTCTTGTTTGGTTGGTGGGTGAAAAAAATTATTTAAAAAATCCGCGTTTCTTGTTTGGTTGGTGGGTGAAAAAAATTATTTAAAAAATCCACGTTTCTTGTTTAGTTGGTGGGTGAAAAAAATTATTTAAAAAATCCACGTTTCTTGTTTGGTTGGTGGGTGAAAAAACTTATTTAAAAAATCCACGTTTCTTGTTTGGTTGGTGGGTGAAAAAAATTATTTAAAAATCCACGTTTCTTGTTTGGTTGGTGGGTGAAAAAACTTATTTAAAAAATCCACGTTTCTTGTTTGGTTGGTGGGTGAAAAAAATTATTTAAAAAATCCACGTTTCTTGTTTGGTTGGTGGGTGAAAAAACTTATTTAAAAAATGCACGTTTCTTGTTTGGTTGGTGGGTGAAAAAAATTATTTAAAAAATCCACGTTTCTTGTTTGGTTGGTGGGTGAAAAAACTTATTTAAAAAATCCACGTTTCTTGTTTGGTTGGTGGGTGAAAAAAATTATTTAAAAAATCCACGTTTCTTGTTTGGTTGGTGGGTGAAAAAAATTATTTAAAAAATCCACGTTTCTTGTTTGGTTGGTGGGTGAAAAAAATTATTTAAAAAATCCACGTTTCTTGTTTGGTTGGTGGGTGAAAAAAATTATTTAAATAATCCACGTTTCTTGTTTGGTTGGTGGGTGAAAAAAATTATTTAAAAAATCCACGTTTCTTGTTTGGTTGGTGGGTGAAAAAAATTATTTAAAAAATCCACGTTTCTTGTTTGGTTGGTGGGTGAAAAAAATTTTTTAAAAAATCCACGTTTCTTGGTTGGTTGGTGATTGAAATAAAAATTATTTAAAAAATCCACGTTTCTTGTTTGGTTGGTGGGTGAAAAAAATTATTTAAAAAATCCACGTTTCTTGTTTGGTTGGTGGGTGAAACAAATTTTTTAAAAAATCCACGTTTCTTGGTTGGTTGGTGATTGAAATAAAAATTATTTAAAAAATCCACGTTTCTTGTTTGGTTGGTGGGTGAAAAAAATTTTTTAAAAAATCCACGTTTCTTGGTTGGTTGGTGATTGAAATAAAAATTATTTAAAAAATCCACGTTTCTTGTTTGGTTGGTGGGTGAAAAAAATTATTTAAAAAATCCACGTTTCTTGGTTGGTTGGTGATTGAAATAAAAATTATTTAAAAAATCCACGTTTCTTGTTTGGTTGGTGGGTGAAAAAAATTATTTAAAAAATCCGCGTTTCTTGTTTGGTTGGTGGGTGAAAAAAATTATTTAAAAAATCCGCGTTTCTTGTTTGGTTGGTGGGTGAAAAAAAATTATTTAAAAAATCCACGTTTCTTGTTTGGTTGGTAGGTGAAAAAAAATATTTAAAAAATCCATGTTTCTTGTTTGGTTGGTGGGTGAAAAAAATTATTTAAAAAATCCACGTTTCTTGTTTGGTTGGTGTGTGAAAAAAATTATTTAAAAAATCCACGTTTCTTGTTTGGTTGGTGGGTGAAAAAAATTATTTAAAAAATCCACGTTTCTTGTTTGGTTGGTAGATGAAAAAAATTATTTAAAAAATCCATGTTTCTTGTTTGGTTGGTGGGTGAAAAAAATTATTTAAAAAATCCACGTTTCTTGTTTGGTTGGTGTGTGAAAAAAATTATTTAAAAAATCCACGTTTCTTGTTTGGTTGGTGGGTGAAAAAAATTATTTAAAAAATCCACGTTTCTTGTTTGGTTGGTGGGTGAAAAAAATTATTTAAAAAATTCACGTTTCTTGTTTAGTTAGTGGGTGAAAAAAATTATTTAAAAAATCCACGTTTCTTGTTTGGTTGGTGGGTGAAAAAACTTATTTAAAAAATCCACGTTTCTTGTTTGGTTGGTGGGTGAAAAAAATTATTTAAAAAATCCACGTTTCTTGTTTGGTTGGTGGGTGAAAAAACTTATTTAAAAAATCCACGTTTCTTGTTTGGTTGGTGGGTGAAAAAAATTCTTTAAAAAATCCACGTTTCTTGTTTGGTTGGTGGGTGAAAAAACTTATTTAAAAAATCCACGTTTCTTGTTTGGTTGGTGGGTGAAAAAAATTATTTAAAAAATCCACGTTTCTTGTTTGGTTGGTGGGTGAAAAAACTTATTTAAAAAATCCACGTTTCTTGTTTGGTTGGTGGGTGAAAAAAATTATTTAAAAAATCCACGTTTCTTGTTTGGTTGGTGGGTGAAAAAAATTATTTAAAAAATCCACGTTTCTTGTTTGGTTGGTGGGTGAAAAAAATTATTTAAAAAATCCACGTTTCTTGTTTGGTTGGTGGGTGAAAAAACTTATTTAAAAAATCCACGTTTCTTGTTTGGTTGGTGAGTGAAAAAAATTCTTTAAAAAATCCACGTTTCTTGTTTGGTTGGTGGGTGAAAAAAATTATTTAAAAAATCCACGTTTCTTGTTTGGTTGGTGGGTGAAAAAAATTATTTAAAAAATCCACGTTTCTTGTTTGGTTGGTGGGTGAAAAAAATTATTTAAAAAATCCACGTTTCTTGTTTGGTTGGTGGGTGAAAAAAATTATTTAAAAAATCCACGTTTCTTGTTTGGTTGGTGGGTGAAAAAAATTATTTAAAAAATCCACGTTTCTTGTTTGGTTGGTGGGTGAAAAAAATTATTTAAAAAAATCCACGTTTCTTGTTTGGTTGGTGGGTGAAAAAAATTATTTAAAAAATCCACGTTTCTTGTTTGGTTGGTGGGTGAAAAAATTATTTAAAAAATCCACGTTTCTTGTTTGGTTGGTGGGTGAAAAAAATTATTTAAAAAATCCACGTTTTTGTTTGGTTGGTGGGTGAAAAAAATTATTTAAAAAATCCACGTTTCTTGTTTGGTTGGTGGGTGAAATAAATTATTTAAAAAATCCACGTTTCTTGTTTGGTTGGTGGGTGAAAAAAATTTTTTAAAAAATCCACGTTTCTTGGTTGGTTGGTGATTGAAATAAAAATTATTTAAAAAATCCACGTTTCTTGTTTGGTTGGTGGGTGAAAAAAATTTTTTAAAAAATCCACGTTTCTTGGTTGGTTGGTGATTGAAATAAAAATTATTTAAAAAATCCACGTTTCTTGTTTGGTTGGTGGGTGAAAAAAATTATTTAAAAAATCCACGTTTCTTGTTTGGTTGGTGGGTGAAAAAACTTATTTAAAAAATCCACGTTTCTTGTTTGGTTGGTGGGTGAAAAAAATTCTTTAAAAAATCCACGTTTCTTGTTTGGTTGGTGGGTGAAAAAAATTATTTAAAAAATCCACGTTTCTTGTTTGGTTGGTGGGTGAAAAAAATTATTTAAAAAATCCACGTTTTTTGTTTGGTTGGTGGGTGAAAAAAATTATTTAAAAAATCCACGTTTTTTGTTTGGTTGGTGGGTGAAAAAAATTATTTTAAAAATCCACGTTTCTTGTTTGGTTGGTGGGTGAAAAAAAATTATTTAAAAAATCCACGTTTCTTGTTTGGTTGGTGGGTGAAAACAATTCCTTAAAAAATCCACGTTTCTTTTTTGGTTGGTGGGTGAAAAAATTATTTAAAAAATCCACGTTTCTTGTTTGGTTGGTGGGTGAAAAAAATTATTTAAAAAATCCACGTTTCTTGTTTGGTTGGTGGGTGAAAAAAATTATTTAAAAAATCCACGTTTCTTGTTTGGTTGGTGGGTGAAAAAAATTATTTAAAAAATCCACGTTTCTTGTTTGGTTGGTGGTTGAAAAAAATTATTTAAAAAATCCACGTTTCTTGTTTGGTTGGTGGGTGAAAAAAATTATTTAAAAAATCCACGTTTCTTGTTTGGTTGGTGGGTGAAAAAAATTATTTAAAAAATCCACGTTTCTTGTTTGGTTGGTGGGTGAAAAAAATTATTTAAAAAATCCACGTTTCTTGTTTGGTTGGTGGGTGAAAAAAATTATTTAAAAAATCCACGTTTCTTGTTTGGTTGGTGGGTGAAAAAAATTATTTAAAAAATCCACGTTTCTTGTTTGGTTGGTGGGTGAAAAAAAATTATTTAAAAAATCCACGTTTCTTGTTTGGTTGGTGGGTGAAAAAAAATTATTTAAAAAATCCACGTTTCTTGTTTGGTTGGTGGGTGAAAAAAATTATTTAAAAAATCCACGTTTCTTGTTTGGTTGGTGGGTGAAAAAAAATTATTTAAAAAATCCACGTTTCTTGTTTGGTTGGTGGGTGAAAAAAATTATTTAAAAAATCCACGTTTCTTGTTTGGTTGGTGGGTGAAAAAAATTATTTAAAAAATTCACGTTTCTTGTTTGGTTGGTGGGTGAAAAAAATTATTTAAAAAATCCACGTTTCTTGTTTGGTTGGTGGGTGAAAAAAATTATTTAAAAAATCCACGTTTCTTGTTTGGTTGGTGGGTGAAAAAAATTATTTAAAAAATCCACGTTTCTTGTTTGGTTGGTGGGTGAAAAAAATTATTTAAAAAATCCACGTTTCTTGTTTGGTTGGTGGGTGAAAAAAAATATTTAAAAAATCCACGTTTCTTGTTTGGTTGGTGGGTGAAAAAAATTATTTAAAAAATTCACGTTTCTTGTTTGGTTGGTGGGTGAAAAAAATTATTTAAAAAATCCACGTTTCTTGTTTGGTTGGTGGGTGAAAAAAATTATTTAAAAAATCCACGTTTCTTGTTTGGTTGGTGGGTGAAAAAAATTATTTAAAAAATCCACGTTTCTTGTTTGGTTGGTGGGTGAAAAAAATTATTTAAAAAATCCACGTTTCTTGTTTGGTTGGTGGGTGAAAAAAATTATTTAAAAAATCCACGTTTCTTGTTTGGTTGGTGGGTGAAAAAAATTATTTAAAAAATCCACGTTTCTTGTTTGGTTGGTGGGTGAAAAAAATTATTTAAAAAATCCACGTTTCTTGTTTGGTTGGTAGGTGAAAAAAAAATATTTAAAAAATCCACGTTTCTTGTTTGGTTGGTGGGTGAAAAAAATTATTTAAAAAATCCACGTTTCTTGTTTGGTTGGTGGGTGAAAAAAATTATTTAAAAAATCCACGTTTCTTGTTTGGTTGGTGGGTGAAAAAAATTATTTAAAAAATCTACGTTTCTTGTTTGGTTGTGGGTGAAAAAAATTATTTAAAAAATCCACGTTTCTTGTTTTGTTGGTGGGTGAAAAAAATTATTTAAAAAATCCACGTTTCTTGTTTGGTTGGTGGGTGAAAAAATTATTTAAAAAATCCACGTTTCTTGTTTGGTTGGTGGGTGAAAAAAATTATTTAAAAAATCCACGTTTCTTGTTTGGTTGGTGGGTGAAAAAAATTATTTAAAAAATCCACGTTCCAGTTTGTTTTGTTGGTGGGTGAAAAAAATTATTTAAAAAATCCACGTTTTTTGTTTAGTTGGTGGGTGAAAAAAAAATATTTTAAAAATCCAAGATTCTTCACCTATTGATGGGTGAAAAAAATTCATTTAAAAATCCAGATTTCTTGTTTGATTAGTGGATAAAAAAATTATTTAAAAAATCCACGTTTCTTGTTTGGTTGGTGGGTGAAAAAAATTATTTAAAAAATCCACGTTTCTTGTTTGGTTGGTGGTTGAAATAAAAATTATTTAAAAAATCCACGTTTCTTGTTTGATTGGTGGTTGAAATAAAAATTATTTAAAAAATCCACGTTTCTTGTTTGGTTGGTGGTTGAAATAAAAATTATTTAAAAAATCCACGTTTCTTGTTTGGTTGGTGGTTGAAATAAAAATTATTTAAAAAATCCACGTTTCTTGTTTGGTTGGTGGTTGAAATAAAAATTATTTAAAAAATCCACGTTTCTTGTTTGGTTGGTGGTTGAAATAAAAATTATTTAAAAAATCCACGTTTCTTGTTTGGTTGGTGGTTGAAATAAAAATTATTTAAAAAATCCACGTTTCTTGTTTGGTTGGTGGTTGAAATAAAAATTATTTAAAAAATCCACGTTTCTTGTTTGGTTGGTGGTTGAAATAAAAATTATTTAAAAAATCCACGTTTCTTGTTTGGTTGGTGGTTGAAATAAAAATTATTTAAAAAATCCACGTTTCTTCTTTGGTTGTTGAGTGAAAAAAATTATTAAAAAAATCCACGTTTCTTGTTTGGTTGGTGGGTGAAAAAAATTATTAAAAAAATCCACGTTTCTTGTTTGGTTGGTGGGTGAAAAAAATTATTAAAAAAATCCACGCTCCTTCACCTATCGATGGGCGAAAAAAATTATTAAAAAAATCCACGTTTCTTGTTTGGTTGGTGGTTGAAATAAAAATTATTTAAAAAATCCACGTTTCTTGTTTGGTTGGTGGTTGAAATAAAAATTATTTAAAAAATCCACGTTTCTTGTTTGGTTGGTGGTTGAAATAAAAATTATTTAAAAAATCCACGTTTCTTGTTTGGTTGGTGGTTGAAATAAAAATTATTTAAAAAATCCACGTTTCTTGTTTGGTTGGTGGTTGAAATAAAAATTATTTAAAAAATCCACGTTTCTTGTTTGGTTGGTGGTTGAAATAAAAATTATTTAAAAAATCCACGTTTCTTGTTTGGTTGGTGGTTGAAATAAAAATTATTTAAAAAAATCCACGTTTCTTGTTTGGTTGGTGGTTGAAATAAAAATTATTTAAAAAAATCCACGTTTCTTGTTTGGTTGGTGGTTGAAATAAAAATTATTTAAAAAATCCACGTTTCTTCACCTATCGATGGGCGAAAAAAATTATTAAAAAAATCCACGTTCCTTCACCTATTGATGGGTGAAAAAAATTATCTAAAAAATCCAAGTTTCTTGTTTGGTTGGTGGGTGAAAAAAATTATTTAAAAAATCCACTTTCCTTCACCTATTGATGGGTGAAAAAAATTATTTAAAAAATCCAAGTTTCTTTTTTGGTTGGTGGGTGAAAAAAATTATTTAAAAAATCCACGTTTCTTGTTTAGTTGGTGGGTGAAAAAAATTATTTAAAAAATCCAAGTTTCTTGTTTGGTTGGTGGGTGAAAAAAATTATTTAAAAAATCCACGTTTCTTGTTTGGTTGGTGGGTGAAAAAGATTATTTAAAAAAAATATTTAAAAAATCCACATTTCTTATTTGGTTGATGGATGAAAAAGATTATTTAAAAAAATTATTTAAAAAATCCACGTTTCTTGTTTGGTTGGTGGGTGAAAAAAATTATTTAAAAAATCCACGTTTCTTGTTTGGTTGGTGGTTGAAATAAAAATTATTTAAAAAATCCACGTTTCTTGTTTGGTTGGTGGGTGAAAAAGATTATTTAAAAAAAAGATTATTTAAAAAAATTATTTAAAAAATCCACGTTTCTTGTTTGGTTGGTGGGTGAAAAAGATTATTTAAAAAAAAGATTATTTAAAAAAATTATTTAAAAAATCCACGTTTCTTGTTTGGTTGGTGGGTGAAAAAAATTATTTAAAAAATCCACGTTTCTTGTTTGGTTGGTGGGTGAAAAAAATTATTAAAAAAATCCACGTTCCTTCACCTATCGATGGGCGAAAAAAATTATTAAAAAAATCCACGTTCCTTCACCTATTGATGGGTGAAAAAAATTATCTAAAAAATCCAAGTTTCTTTTTTGGTTGGTGGGTGAAAACAATTATTTAAAAAATCCACGTTTCTTGTTTAGTTGGTGGGTGAAAAAAATTATTTAAAAAATCCAAGTTTCTTGTTTGGTTGGTGGGTGAAAAAAATTATTTAAAAAATCCACGTTCCTTCACCTATTGATGGGTGAAAAAAATTATTTAAAAAATCCAAGTTTCTTTTTTGGTTGGTGGGTGAAAACAATTATTTAAAAAATCCACGTTTCTTGTTTAGTTGGTGGGTGAAAAAAATTATTTAAAAAATCCAAGTTTCTTGTTTGGTTGGTGGGTGAAAAAAATTATTTAAAAAATCCACGTTTCTTGTTTGGTTGGTGGGTGAAAAAGATTATTTAAAAAAAATATTTAAAAAATCCACATTTCTTATTTGGTTGATGGATGAAAAAGATTATTTAAAAAACAGATTATTTAAAAAAATTATTTAAAAAATCCACGTTTCTTGTTTGGTTGGTGGGTGAAAAAAATTATTTAAAAAATCCACGTTTCTTGTTTGGTTGGTGGTTGAAATAAAAATTATTTAAAAAATCCACGTTTCTTGTTTGGTTGGTGGGTGAAAAAGATTATTTAAAAAAAAGATTATTTAAAAAAATTATTTAAAAAATCCACGTTTCTTGTTTGGTTGGTGGGTGAAAAAGATTATTTAAAAAAAAGATTATTTAAAAAAATTATTTAAAAAATCCACGTTTCTTGTTTGGTTGGTGGGTGAAAAAAATTATTTAAAAAATCCACGTTTCTTGTTTGGTTGGTGGTTGAAATAAAAATTATTTAAAAAATCCACGTTTCTTGTTTGGTTGGTGGTTGAAATAAAAATTATTTAAAAAATCCACGTTTCTTGTTTGGTTGGTGGTTGAAATAAAAATTATTTAAAAAATCCACGTTTCTTGTTTGGTTGGTGGTTGAAATAAAAATTATTTAAAAAATCCACGTTTCTTGTTTGGTTGGTGGTTGAAATAAAAATTATTTAAAAAATCCACGTTTCTTGTTTGGTTGGTGGTTGAAATAAAAATTATTTAAAAAATCCACGTTTCTTGTTTGGTTGGTGGTTGAAATAAAAATTATTTAAAAAATCCACGTTTCTTCTTTGGTTGTTGGGTGAAAAAAATTATTTAAAAAATCCAGGTTTCTTTTTTGGTTGGTGGGTGAAAAAAATTATTTAAAAAATCCACGTTTCTTGTTTGGTTGGTGGGTGAAAAAAATTATTTAAAAAATCCACGTTTCTTGTTTGGTTGGTGGGTGAAAAAAATTATTAAAAAAATCCACGTTTCTTGTTTGGTTGGTGGGTGAAAAAAATTATTAAAAAAATCCACGCTCCTTCACCTATCGATGGGCGAAAAAAAATTATTAAAAAAATCCACATTTCTTGTTTGGTTGGTGGTTGAAATAAAAATTATTTAAAAAATCCACGTTTCTTGTTTGGTTGGTGGTTGAAATAAAAATTATTTAAAAAATCCACGTTTCTTGTTTGGTTGGTGGTTGAAATAAAAATTATTTAAAAAATCCACGTTTCTTGTTTGGTTGGTGGTTGAAATAAAAATTATTTAAAAAATCCACGTTTCTTGTTTGGTTGGTGGTTGAAATAAAAATTATTTAAAAAATCCACGTTTCTTGTTTGGTTGGTGGTTGAAATAAAAATTATTTAAAAAATCCACGTTTCTTGTTTGGTTGGTGGTTGAAATAAAAATTATTTAAAAAATCCACGTTTCTTGTTTGGTTGGTGGTTGAAATAAAAATTATTTAAAAAATCCACGTTTCTTGTTTGGTTGGTGGTTGAAATAAAAATTATTTAAAAAATCCACGTTTCTTGTTTGGTTGGTGGTTGAAATAAAAATTATTTAAAAAATCCACGTTTCTTGTTTGGTTGGTGGTTGAAATAAAAATTATTTAAAAAATCCACGTTTCTTGTTTGGTTGGTGGTTGAAATAAAAATTATTTAAAAAAATCCACGTTTCTTGTTTGGTTGGTGGTTGAAATAAAAATTATTTAAAAAATCCACGTTTCTTGTTTGGTTGGTGGGTGAAAAAAATTATTAAAAAAATCCAAGTTTCTTGTATGGTTGGTGGGTGAAAAAAATTATTTAAAAAATCCACGTTTCTTGTTTGGTTGGTGGGTGAAAAAAATTATTTAAAAAAATCCACGTTTCTTGTTTGGTTGGTGGGTGAAATAAAAATTATTTAAAAAATCCACGTTTCTTGTTTGGTTGGTGGTTGAAATAAAAATTATTTAAAAAAATCCACGTTTCTTGTTTGGTTGGTGGGTGAAATAAAAATTATTTAAAAAATCCACGTTTCTTGTTTGGTTGGTGGTTGAAATAAAAATTATTTAAAAAATCCACGTTTCTTGTTTGGTTGGTGGTTGAAATAAAAATTATTTAAAAAATCCACGTTTCTTGTTTGGTTGGTGGTTGAAATAAAAATTATTTAAAAAAATCCACGTTTCTTGTTTGGTTGGTGGTTGAAATAAAAATTATTTAAAAAATCCACGTTTCTTGTTTGGTTGGTGGGTGAAAAAAATTATTAAAAAAATCCAAGTTTCTTGTTTGGTTGGTGGGTGAAAAAAATTATTTAAAAAATCCACGTTTCTTGTTTGGTTGGTGGGTGAAATAAAAATTATTTAAAAAATCCACGTTTCTTGTTTGGTTGGTGGTTGAAATAAAAATTATTTAAAAAATCCACGTTTCTTGTTTGGTTGGTGGTTGAAATAAAAATTATTTAAAAAATCCACGTTTCTTGTTTGGTTGGTGGTTGAAATAAAAATTATTTAAAAAAATCCACGTTTCTTGTTTGGTTGGTGGTTGAAATAAAAATTATTTAAAAAATCCACGTTTCTTGTTTGGTTGGTGGGTGAAAAAAATTATTAAAAAAATCCAAGTTTCTTGTTTGGTTGGTGGGTGAAAAAAATTATTTAAAAAATCCACGTTTCTTGTTTGGTTGGTGGGTGAAAAAAATTATTTAAAAAATCCACGTTTCTTGTTTGGTTGGTGGGTGAAATAAAAATTATTTAAAAAATCCACGTTTCTTGTTTGGTTGGTGGTTGAAATAAAAATTATTTAAAAAAATCCACGTTTCTTGTTTGGTTGGTGGTTGAAATAAAAATTATTTAAAAAATCCACGTTTCTTGTTTGGTTGGTGGGTGAAAAAAATTATTAAAAAAATCCAAGTTTCTTGTTTGGTTGGTGGGTGAAAAAAATTATTTAAAAAATCCACGTTTCTTGTTTGGTTGGTGGGTGAAAAAAATTATTTAAAAAATCCACGTTTCTTGTTTGGTTGGTGGTTGAAATAAAAATTATTTAAAAAATCCACGTTTCTTGTTTGGTTGGTGGTTGAAATAAAAATTATTTAAAAAAATCCACGTTTCTTGTTTGGTTGGTGGTTGAAATAAAAATTATTTAAAAAATCCACGTTTCTTGTTTGGTTGGTGGTTGAAATAAAAATTATTTAAAAAATCCACGTTTCTTGTTTGGTTGGTGGTTGAAATAAAAATTATTTAAAAAATCCACGTTTCTTGTTTGGTTGGTGGTTGAAATAAAAATTATTTAAAAAATCCACGTTTCTTGTTTGGTTGGTGGTTGAAATAAAAATTATTTAAAAAATCCACGTTTCTTGTTTGGTTGGTGGTTGAAATAAAAATTATTTAAAAAATCCACGTTTCTTGTTTGGTTGGTGGTTGAAATAAAAATTATTTAAAAAATCCACGTTTCTTGTTTGGTTGGTGGTTGAAATAAAAATTATTTAAAAAATCCACGTTTCTTGTTTGGTTGGTGGTTGAAATAAAAATTATTTAAAAAAATCCACGTTTCTTGTTTGGTTGGTGGTTGAAATAAAAATTATTTAAAAAATCCACGTTTCTTGTTTGGTTGGTGGTTGAAATAAAAATTATTTAAAAAAATCCACGTTTCTTGTTTGGTTGGTGGTTGAAATAAAAATTATTTAAAAAATCCACGTTTCTTGTTTGGTTGGTGGGTGAAAAAAATTATTAAAAAAATCCAAGTTTCTTGTTTGGTTGGTGGGTGAAAAAAATTATTTAAAAAATCCACGTTTCTTGTTTGGTTGGTGGTTGAAATAAAAATTATTTAAAAAATCCACGTTTCTTGTTTGGTTGGTGGTTGAAATAAAAATTATTTAAAAAATCCACGTTTCTTGTTTGGTTGGTGGTTGAAATAAAAATTATTTAAAAAATCCACGTTTCTTGTTTGGTTGGTGGTTGAAATAAAAATTATTTAAAAAATCCACGTTTCTTGTTTGGTTGGTGGTTGAAATAAAAATTATTTAAAAAAATCCACGTTTCTTGTTTGGTTGGTGGTTGAAATAAAAATTATTTAAAAAATCCACGTTTCTTGTTTGGTTGGTGGGTGAAAAAAATTATTAAAAAAATCCAAGTTTCTTGTTTGGTTGGTGGGTGAAAAAAATTATTTAAAAAATCCACGTTTCTTGTTTGGTTGGTGGGTGAAAAAAATTATTTAAAAAAATCCACGTTTCTTGTTTGGTTGGTGGGTGAAATAAAAATTATTTAAAAAATCCACGTTTCTTGTTTGGTTGGTGGTTGAAATAAAAATTATTTAAAAAATCCACGTTTCTTGTTTGGTTGGTGGTTGAAATAAAAATTATTTAAAAAATCCACGTTTCTTGTTTGGTTGGTGGTTGAAATAAAAATTATTTAAAAAATCCACGTTTCTTGTTTGGTTGGTGGGTGAAAAAAATTATTAAAAAAATCCAAGTTTCTTGTTTGGTTGGTGGGTGAAAAAAATTATTTAAAAAATCCACGTTTCTTGTTTGGTTGGTGGGTGAAATAAAAATTATTTAAAAAATCCACGTTTCTTGTTTGGTTGGTGGTTGAAATAAAAATTATTTAAAAAATCCACGTTTCTTGTTTGGTTGGTGGTTGAAATAAAAATTATTTAAAAAATCCACGTTTCTTGTTTGGTTGGTGGTTGAAATAAAAATTATTTAAAAAAATCCACGTTTCTTGTTTGGTTGGTGGTTGAAATAAAAATTATTTAAAAAATCCACGTTTCTTGTTTGGTTGGTGGGTGAAAAAAATTATTAAAAAAATCCAAGTTTCTTGTTTGGTTGGTGGGTGAAAAAAATTATTTAAAAAATCCACGTTTCTTGTTTGGTTGGTGGGTGAAAAAAATTATTTAAAAAATCCACGTTTCTTGTTTGGTTGGTGGGTGAAATAAAAATTATTTAAAAAATCCACGTTTCTTGTTTGGTTGGTGGTTGAAATAAAAATTATTTAAAAAATCCACGTTTCTTGTTTGGTTGGTGGTTGAAATAAAAATTATTTAAAAAATCCACGTTTCTTGTTTGGTTGGTGGTTGAAATAAAAATTATTTAAAAAAATCCACGTTTCTTGTTTGGTTGGTGGTTGAAATAAAAATTATTTAAAAAATCCACGTTTCTTGTTTGGTTGGTGGTTGAAATAAAAATTATTTAAAAAATCCACGTTTCTTGTTTGGTTGGTGGTTGAAATAAAAATTATTTAAAAAATCCACGTTTCTTGTTTGGTTGGTGGTTGAAATAAAAATTATTTAAAAAATCCACGTTTCTTGTTTGGTTGGTGGTTGAAATAAAAATTATTTAAAAAATCCACGTTTCTTGTTTGGTTGGTGGTTGAAATAAAAATTATTTAAAAAATCCACGTTTCTTGTTTGGTTGGTGGTTGAAATAAAAATTATTTAAAAAATCCACGTTTCTTGTTTGGTTGGTGGTTGAAATAAAAATTATTTAAAAAATCCACGTTTCTTGTTTGGTTGGTGGTTGAAATAAAAATTATTTAAAAAAATCCACGTTTCTTGTTTGGTTGGTGGTTGAAATAAAAATTATTTAAAAAATCCACGTTTCTTGTTTGGTTGGTGGTTGAAATAAAAATTATTTAAAAAAATCCACGTTTCTTGTTTGGTTGGTGGTTGAAATAAAAATTATTTAAAAAATCCACGTTTCTTGTTTGGTTGGTGGGTGAAAAAAATTATTAAAAAAAATCCAAGTTTCTTGTTTGGTTGGTGGGTGAAAAAAATTATTTAAAAAATCCACGTTTCTTGTTTGGTTGGTGGGTGAAAAAAATTATTTAAAAAATCCACGTTTCTTGTTTGGTTGGTGGGTGAAAAAAATTATTTAAAAAATCCAGGTTTTTTGTTTGGTTGGTGGGTGAAAAAAATTATTTAAAAAATCTAGGTTTTTTGTTTGGTTGGTGGGTGAAAAAAATTATTTAAAAAATCTAGGTTTTTTGTTTGGTTGGTGGGTGAAAAAAATTATTTAAAAAATCTAGGTTTTTTGCTTGGATGGTGGGTGAAAAAATTATTTAAAAAATCCAGCTTTCTTGCTTGGTTGGTGGGTGAAAATTTATTTAAAAAATCCACGTTTCTTGTTTGGTTGGTGGGTGAAAAAAATTATTTAAAAAATCCACGTTTCTTGTTTGGTTGGTGGGTGAAAGAAATTATTTAAAAAATCCACGTTTCTTGTTTGGATGGTGGGTGAAAAAAATTATTTAAAAAATCCACGTTTCTTGTTTGGTTGGTGGGTGAAAAAAATTATTTAAAAAATCCACGTTTCTTGTTTGGTTGGTGGGTGAAAAAAATTATTTAAAAAATCCACGTTTCTTGTTTGGTTGGTGGATGAAAAAATCCACGTTGTTTGGTCCTCTTAATTTTCATACTTCCCTCGTTGGCAGTAATGCAACTTCCTGCTTCCTCCAATTATTTGTCCATGCTTATTTCAAAATGCCTCATTGCCATAAAATAAAAAAACAAACGAGAAATACATTTAAAATTGGAATATTTTTTCTTCATTTCCATTTCATTCCACGTGTTATTTCTATTAAATCACAAATGAAAACAATGCTTTGTGAGCATTCGCATATTTTTTATAGATTCTGCTCTTCGTGCCCCACTCTCCAGTCATGCATCATTGTTTTTCCAATTCAGACATTTTTTCAACGCTGCGTTAACATGAATGTGACGAGGAAAAATGGAATTTAATAAAAAAACATCGATTTGGCATTTCAACAGCAAGGCAGCTGGTGTCCATGATGCTGCTTCGACTGCTGCTCTTGTTGTCCCCTGTTATCACAACAAAGGACACGCACTAAACGCGTGCTTTTGTTGTCATCACCTTTGGTGTTTTCACCATGGTATGTGGTTGGGTGTGCGAGCCAAAATTCGCCTGGTATTCTGCAATGTCTGCAAAAGTTGTTTGATGAGCTTGACGACGATGATGTGAATGGTCAGCACAACAGAGTATGCTTCGTTTATGGCGTTCATAATGATGAATTCGTGGTTCCAGCCATCCATCCATCCAGCAGAAGAAAAAATTATATGAAAAAACGCCGAATGAGCACCATTAGGCCATTAGTCATTTGGCATTTATTAACATTTTTGATGAAGCTATTCTTTTATTCAAACCGGAAACCGGAGCTATAGTACAGACTACAAATACAAAAAAAAACGACAACAACAAAAAAGTGAACAGTTCAAAAAGGCATATGCCGGAGATTGCATAGCAAACATCCCTACAATCGAGAAGGAAGAGACAGTTATGTTGGATTCTGGCTGTCTGGCCACCAGCGTGCCTGGCTGACTGGACGAAATGGCTTTTGTTGAATTTGCATACATTAACCCTACCACTCTCCAAAGCAACAACAAAAACAAGAGACAGACAAAGGAAAGTGCAACAGAATCATTCGTCCAAAGTTCGTGATGTGAAAGTGATGGCAAATGGCGTTGACATTTCATTCTGATGACAGCCACTTATAATGTTGGGAAATAAGGGAAATGCGTAGCTGCTCGCTCACCTATTGTACCACCCCAAGGAAATCAAATAAAAAACGGGTCCGTATTTTATTTCTCGCCATATGGATGTAGTTATGTCTTTATTTAAGTGGCAACTGTAGTTTGTTTTTCCAGGATAATCCTATTAATTTTCTTCTGTTGTTGTTGCCTCTATTCTGGTTTTGTATGCCAGTAAAATGAAAATCATTTCGTCAGGGCAAAATAATCCGGTTTATGAATTGCAAATGCTGCTTAATTTGTGGTCAATCAAGTTTGTTGTTCCAGCTAAGACGGCACAGGACGAAGTTTTAATGATATGCCAATGGAAATTGGAAACACAAATCAGAAAGGGGAGGTAGGTTTTTGGCACTACATTGAAAAGAAATTTAAGATTTAAAATACAAAATCATAATAAAGTAAATCAATCGAAATTGTTTTATGTATACCATTAGTTATGTATATTTATTAAAAAATATATTCAAATATAACAAATCTAATTTTGATATATAAAAAATCAATACTCCACTGCTAAGAAGTCTTCTTCCCTCCTTCACCACCACCTCCTTCCTAATAACTCAGCTGACATAGAAGCGCAGTACCCCTTATTATCCAGTGCGAAGTTTCAGTTTTCGGATTACATTCCAGCAACATGGCCACAACAAAATTGGTGCTATGCCCCGTTGTGGAGAGTACACCTCTTCTCTCCGCGGTCTTATACAGGGGACAAACATAAACATGTCGCTCTTTCAAATCCGATTTCTTTACCGGCTTCATCCATATCAATGGCATACGATCGTATAATTCTCGTGGGTGTGATTCAGCTAAATAATTTTCAACACGATCCCAGCGTGCACCCTCCAAAAAGATGCCATAAACATAAACACCATCTGCAGGAGCTGTCATCGAGGCCGCCTGATCTTCTTCAACACGCAACACTTCATAATCGAAGACAAGCAAATCGATGGGTATAACATATTTTCGGGCAAAATTCTGCTGCGCTCCCGTCAGGAAGGCTTGGGTGAAAAAGAAACCCGACAACCAATATGTAGAGGGTGGACCCTCGTCGTACCATTTCTGTAAGGAGAGATAAGACAAAATTATTATAAAGAGATTGAAATATACTGCCTCCGCTAATCTGAATAGGTCTGTTTTTTTTGTCTTTTTATATATTAAGGTCCCTTCTGGTGTGTTTGAATTACAGGTCCATAGTATATAGTTATTGAGAGTCCTACAATTTGCCAAGTCCATATGTATATTAGGCAATTTTTCTTGCGGCAATTGTCAGTTTGGTGGAGAGAGAGGTGAGCCTTTGCCTCTCAAGACCATTTCTCACCAACAAACTGACAATTGCCGCAAGGAAAATTGCCTAATGTAAATATGGACCAACATTCACAAGTAAAACGGATGAGTTGGCATCACTCTTGCTTTCGGACGCGCTTTCAAATCGCTCCTAACAAAGATAAAAAAAATCGCCGTTTGCGTTATAAAACGTACTAAAAACGGAAACATAAACGTATTGCAAAGTTACCACATCAAAAACATTCGAATATTCAAAATTCTTTGTGTACTTTTTGTGATTTTTGCATAACTAAAGTAAGACAAAACTCTTTGTTTACCTTGTGTTTTTCATTTTGTGCTTTGTTTTCGCACGCTAAACTGAGAGAAAGCTTTAAATCCGTCGATACTTGCCTCTGAACAAAACGTCATCCTGCATTTCTTTTTGGTGCATTCACAAAAAAATAAATAAGCTTTCTTGATACATCACCCTGTGTTTCCTGAACTTGCAAGATCTGTGGTTTGTGAACTGGCTAACGTGATTTTATCACCCTGTCTGCATTGCCCTGTGTTGCTGTTAATCGTTATTCACACTTGCTACACTGTTTCCTTTGCAACTGAAGTTGAAGTTATAATATATATTTTCAAAATGAGCTGCCCAATAAACAATTGTGCATTCAAGTTATCTGATGAAGAACAAATGGTATCTTGCTGGCTTTGCCTGGATTCGTATCATATTAAATGCATTTGATTTAAACGCTCGTACGATGGACAACTTAAATGAGAACAAAGGTTTACGTTTGTGCTGTAAAAAATGTCGTATCTACGATGCTCAATTCTTTAAATTTTTCAAATCCACGTTTACGGAATTTAATGAAATACGCAATGATCTCCAGACTTTAACGGAAAGGTTTATGAAATATAAGGAAATATTCGATAATACGTCTTCATTCGACCAATTTCTACAGTCTCCGAATGATTCTCTCCGTAAAAGGAAGAAGCCATTGAACAACACTACAAACATACTTAATAATGAATCGAATAATATTGCTATTCCTACGATTTCTATTCAAAATTCTCCATCAAAGTCATCATCAACACCTCAAACAATTGAAAAGAATAAGCTAACTGCAGAAGAAACTCCATCAGGTTCATCAGAATTCCATTCACCTTTACCATCACCAACATCACCGAACGTTTCACGTGCTACTAATCGACCTACTCCGATCTTGAGGGTAGTACCTCCAAAGAAAACAGTTTTTTTAGCTCGTATTGCTGCAGAAACTTCCGAAGCAGATGTTTTGTATTACATTAAACACAATGTTAATAGTAATTTTGATATCAGAGTAGTTAAATATAATTACCCTCCAAGGCGTAGTAAGGCCTCCTTTAGAATTATTGTCCCGGTTGAAATATTTGATACTGTAGTAAATCCATCTTTTTGGCCTCAACATGCTATAGTACGTGAATTTATTTACAAAGAAACACCAAGATCTGATATTGCTTATTTGCCAACTTCTAATTCTAATTCAACTAATTCTCAGTCAAAAAACTAATTGTTACTCCCTCTGTTGATGAACTTAAAATTGTATATCAAAATGTAAGAGGTTTAAACTCTAAATTATCATCACTATTTACTGACAGTTTTGTCTTCGATAATGATATTGTAGCATTTACAGAAACGTGGCTTAATAACAATATATATGATGCTGAAATATTTTGTCCAAAGTACCAAATTTTTAGACGCGATAGAAATAACAGCTCCAAGAGTAGAGGCGGTGGGGTTCTTATAGCTGTATCGTCCAATTATCCTTCCGAAGAAATTTCATCACCCTTAAATGATGATATTGAAATAATTGCCGTAAAAGTTCATCTTAAGCACATAACTATATATATCACTTGTTCTTACATACCCCCTGGATCAAGTATTGATGTATACGAAAAACATAACTCGCGTATTCTTCAGTCTTTTGAAACAGCAAAAGCAAATGATATTTTGATAGCCCTTGGGGATTTTAACTTGCCTCATATTAAATGGATAGAAAATTCTGAATCCAGTGACCTTGTACCTACAACTATAACTGATAATACAAACAAATTTATTGGTCCTCTATTTACCTTCGGATTATCACAAATTAATGGAATTCACAACTCTCTTGGTAAATTGCTTGACCTAATATTTGTTAATCAGCCTTCTGATATTCTAGCAGTACATTGTGATCCTTTAGTGCGCCCGGAAGACAAGTATCATCCAACTATATTAATACCACTCCTTTTATCTTCTCGATCCAATAATGTCACAAATGAACTAAACAAAACAGCATATTGTTTCAAACGCACAAATTATACCAAATTAAATGCCTTTCTGACTTCTACAGATTGGTCTATACTTCAATCTTTTGACTCGCTTGATGAGATGTTACATAGCTTCTATTCTACTCTTGAAAATGGCATATCTAAAGCTGTCCCAAAAATGAAAATCGCTAAAAGTTCAGGTCCACCATGGAATTCCACATCGTTATCTAGGCTAAAGAACAAGAAAAATAAGCTTTACAAGAAATATAAAAAAAGTGGTTCCCCTTCCGATTTTGCAATTTACGCAATCATCAGATCCAAATATACCCTTCTTAACAATCGACAATATAGAAATTATATATCGAAAACCAAGGATGAATTGATTTCTAACCCTAAAGCCTTTTACGGATTTATTAAATCAAAGCGCCAGTCGCGCACATTCCCAAAAATCCTAAAATTTAAAACCATTGTTGCAGAGGATGACATCACCATTTCAAATACGTTTGCATCATTTTTTAAAACTACCTACTCAAACAAATCTTATAAAAATGAAGTTGCATATCCATACCCCTTACCAGAATTTACATCAATAAATCTTCCCTTATTAACCGTTTCCGAAGTATTGTCCAATCTAAAATCTCTAAAAAATACAACAAGTTCAGGTCCCGATGGAATACCTGCTTGCATTCTGAAAAACTGTGCCGAAAATCTTGCACTTCCTCTTTGTGAAATGTTCAATAAATCGATTCACACAGGTTATTTTCCCTTATTGTGGAAAAAATCATTTATTGTTCCTTTATTTAAATCAGGTAGTAGAACTGAAGTTTCTAATTACAGAGGCATTGCTAAATTGAACACAATCCCAAAATTGTTTGAGAAGATGGTTACTAAACTACTGTCTTTTCAAGTTTCTTCTATTCTGTCAAATCGTCAACATGGTTTCCGGAAAAGTCGGTCTACCATAACAAATTTGCTTGAACTTACTTCAATTGTAAATGAAGCCTTCAGAAATAGTTGCCAAACAGATTGTATTTATACTGATTTTAGTAAGGCTTTTGACAAAGTAAATCATGAAATACTGTTAATCAAATTAAAATCTATTGGGTTTTCAAATTCATTATTGAAATGGATTAAATCTTATCTATGTGATAGAGAGCAAATGGTTAAATTTGGTGCTGCAATCTCCAATAAAATAAATGTCACATCTGGGGTTCCACAAGGGAGCCATCTTGGACCGGTATTATTTACATTGTTTATAAATGACCTGCCAAATGTTATACAAAACTCTAATGTTCTTATGTTTGCCGACGATGTCAAAATATTCAGTTCTTTTAGTGATGCATCGAGTCAATATCAAGTTAGAGTATGGTTCTATTATATGGGATCCAGTCTATTCTATCCAAACAAAAGCTATCGAATCAGTTCAAAAACAATTCCTTTTATTTTGTCTTAGGGACCATGGCTGGAACATTCAAACCTTACCGTCGTACAAATACAGGTTAAATTTAATAAAATTACCTACACTAAAAAGTCGGTTAACAATGCTAAATGTTACATTTATTTTAAACGTTATTCAAGGAAAACTATTTTCTGATTATATTCTCCAAAACCTTTATTTTAACGTTCCATTCAGGCCAACACGCAACTATCAACTATTACAAGTACCTTATTATAGGTCAAATTATGCAAATAATGACCCACTACGCCGTCTACTCTTGGAATTTAACAAATTTAGTAACATGATTGATGTCTCTGAAGGTCGAGAATCGGTAAAGAGAAAAATTATACTTTCCCTAAACAGTTAATCTATTTATATAAAAACACTGTATATATGTATTATAATATATTTTAGTCTGTAAGGATTATATGAATCTATAGACTTAAGAAATAATAATAAAAAAAAAAAAAAAAAAAAAAAAACATATTTGCGTTGCCATATTTTCGGACAACATCCTATTATAGAATAAGATGAAGAAGACTAAATTCTAACGCAAAATTCGGGAGGCCCCATTCTTTGGGGGCTATATCAAATTTCTGGCGGACTTTTAGATTCAAAGAAGACTAAATAACAATTTTTCGATATTTCGGTAAAGCCTTCACAATACCAAATATCAGGAGGTACGCTTCTATGGGGGATATAGGAAGACGAGAACCTATACTGATAATTATCTTCTGGAATATTTTACGGACGACTAAATAACAAATTTTCGTCACTTTGGTGGGATATTGACGTTACAACCTTCAGAAATCGGGAGGTACCATTCGATGAGGGCGATGCTAAAACGTGAACCTATACCGACGAATTTATGTCGGAAAGGCTTTTAACTCCAACGGAGACTAAATACCAAATTTCAGATATTTCGGTGGCTTGTTGTGGCCACAACCTTCAAAATACCGAAAATCGGGAGGTACCATTCTAAGGGGGCTATATAAAGGCGTGGACCTATACTGACAAATTTAGAGGGGAAAGTTGAATACCCACAACGAAGACTAAATACCAAATGCCAGCTATTTCGGTGGCTTGTTGTGGCCACAACCTTCAAAATACCGAAAGGCATGGGCCTATACCGGAAAATTTCAGATGGAAAGTTTTACACCTCCAACGAAGATTAAATACCAAATTTCAGCCAATTCGGTGTGATATTGATTCCAAAACGTTCAAAATGCCGAAAATCGGGAGATACCCTTCTATGAGGGCTATATGAAGGCATGTACCGATATAGCCCATTTGCAATACCAGACATCCTAAGAGTAATAAAAACTTCTATACCACATAACAAAGCTCTATCTTAAAAATTGCGAGCTGTATCTTGATTTCAACAGACGGACGAACAGATGGACATGTTTATATCGACTTAGAATTTTCTCCGATGAATATTTCGATGAGATACAAACGGAATGATAAATTTAATTATATTCTCCATATTATGGTGGATAACAGCAATACCCAGCTGACTGAACTGGGCTGTAATGTTAGTGTCAAATTCCATACGACCTTTTATTTCTATGTTCGATGTATGTATATCGATGTATAAAAAATCTATTTCCCATAAAGACTTTTTCATATCAATGAAATGTAACTACCTCCAAGTCCAAACGACGTGCCGCACACTAATACACCGCTTATAGAGGCGCTACAACATTTGTTTATATGTGTAGTATTTTGTTAAATTTGAAAAAAATAAAGCCCTAATGTGCTTTTTTGATTTCAAAAACAAAAGTTTGAAACAGCTTCTCCTTTATTATGAATTTTTAGAGAACTAAAACATTTTTGCAACAATTCTACTTTCTGCGAGAAATTATTCATTAAGTGGAATGACATGGAAACGCTCAAAGCAAAGAGCAAAATTCTTCGAATCTGCGTTAACAACGTGGTATGAACCACGAGCTGTATCGCCTATACAACGACATGAGTATAGTTAGACTTATACCCTAGACAGACGGCAGAGTTAATTTGCATTAAAATTCCCAAATTTGAATTAAGTTTTTACCCTGAAAGATGATACTTTCTGCATTTATGTAACAACTGTTTGTTGTATCCAGCAGACCAGTTGCTAATATTTTAAAAAAGTTGGCCAAAATGTGTGCAACAAATATATTTTCTGCTTCTGGCTCTCTTACCACGATAAAATAAAAACACATTTTATGTTATTTGTGTGAATAAAAATTGTAAACTAAGAACTTATTATAGTCGCAAAAATGGT
This sequence comes from Musca autumnalis, assembly GCF_047663935.1. Lineage (NCBI taxonomy): Eukaryota > Metazoa > Arthropoda > Insecta > Diptera > Muscidae > Musca > Musca autumnalis. The sequence continues at coordinate 235,666,218 of NW_027411755.1, forward strand.
ATAGGAATGCACCATCTGGGAAAACCCGTTGCTTAGTTAAAAGATAAGTGTGAATTGCTGATTTGTTTCTTTTTATCGAGATACAACGATTGCGTTGGCTGGGCCATGTCATAAAAAATAGCGACGATGAACCTAGATAGAAGGCTGTCTTAATTTGCATTAACAGCCTTAATTCAAATTATTTCGAACATTATCCACATTTTTAAGGCACAAAATCAAACTGAACTTAGGGCCCATTTTACTACTCCGAAAGAAAATGATCGCGAACTAAAAAACCTAAACTTTGGTTGTCATGGCAATATTGACTTTGTGTTTGCTCCACAAATTGTACCAAATTTAGTACCATTTAGTACCAAATTTAGTACCATTTAGTACTTCTCGTACACATAAGTACGAACTTCCAAAATCATTTCCTTATATCAACACCACTTTCCAACCTTGATTTCCATACCAAATATGAACATTGTAGCTATATACGCTCAAAATATACAATTGGTACCAAATTTAGTAACTTTTCGTACACTTATAGGTCGAATTTTCAAAAGCCCTTTGGTACATCTTTCTAACTCTCCATCAGTTACCCTCATTCCAAATTACAGAATTCTAGTTCTTCCCGTTTGTCTAATACAAAGGGTACCATATTTAGTACCTTTTAGTACTTTTCGTACCCTTCTAGGTCGAATTTCCAAAAACCCAGCCTTATCTTAACCCTACACATCGACAACAATCCGCAGTCAAAATTTCAGCTTTCTAGCTTCAGCGGTTTCGTCTGGGCGATGATATGTCAGTCACTCACTCAGTCACTCACTAAGCTCTTTTATATATATAGATATGTACGCCCCATAAATCTCGGGTTTTAGAAAAAGTAATGATATTTATAAAATTCCAAGTACACAGGTTCATTTTGTCTCACTAATAAACAATATTTAATACAAGAAAGGTATATCGTCTGATCCGTCGGAAAAGGTCGTAAGTCCCTCTCAATAAATTTTTCAGGAGGAAGAAAAAACATTCCAGCGCTTTCTGTATTAAAGATTTTATTAAAGTGGTAAAGGCAGTATTCTTCGTTTATTTATTCCGCTTCAATACCTGTACTTTGTTTGATAAAGTTCTGCTCCGTCGGAAAAGGTCGTAAGTCCACTTTTTTTGGAAATCGCGTTTTTGTTACAGGATGATAGTACACGTCAAAACACGTCGTATGATACAAAGAAACTGGTAATATGTCGCGTTTTTCTATATATTTTGCCCTTGTCGGAAAAGGTCGTAAGTCCACAAAACGTACAAATTTGAGTACGAAAACGTCGTAAGTCCACAGGAAAATGTATACTTTAAAAGAATACTACAGCTAATGTAGTACAGATATAGTGTTTAACGTCATCCATGGTTGGGGTACAATGTAAAGAACTAGCCTACACCTTTGGATGATAATCGGATGATATTTGGCGGAGCCTTTGGACCCAACTTTTGAACAAAAATGTGATAATTTCTATATTGCAACGAAAATTTACATTTGAAATCTATTTTCCCCTATAAGCGAACTGATTATGAAAGATGGACTTCTGGCCTTTTCATTGATACAAATTGGGATGTTGTATGTGTTCAAATACCTCATATTTTGAAAAAATTGTAAAAAAACAAGATTTTTACTGTTTTACTGTCGTATATCTTACTTAACTTTATTAACTGGTGGTTTCTCTAGGGACATTTATTCACATAACGAGATTAGTTTGTATTCTGAATTGAATAAAGTAATACCTTCTAATGGACGGGTAAGTGCAATGTTTATATTATTAAATAATTCTAAAATAATAATTGATTGAAATGTTATTAAACTAAGAAGACATAATGGTTTTTGCTAACAAAGAGCAGTATGAATTTGGAATGGAATGGTTTTCACGGTGATTCTGAAAGCTCTGATGATAAACTTCCTAAGCCCAGGAAGACATTACATGCTGAAGATTCTACATTGTTTGCAGACAAAAATTTCAGCTATTTCTGAGGAATATTGAGGCCACACCTTCAAAATACCGGAAATCGGGAGGTACCGTTCTATGAGGGCTATATGAAGGCGTCAATACCAAACTAGAACCTAGAAGTAATAGAAACTTCTATACCAAATCACGAAGATCTATCTTTAAAATTGCGAGCTGTATTTTAATTTCAAAAGACGGACCGACGGTCATGTTTATACCGACTTAGAATTTTACTCTGATCAAGAATATATATAATTTATAGGGTCTCCGCTGAATATATCGATATGTCACAAACAGAATGACAAATTTAATTATACCCTCCATATTATGGTGGAGGGTATAAAAATCTTCAGAAATGTTGGTGTCGATATGCAATTTTAACATACCGCCAAATAACTGATGACTTGAGGTATGCCGACCGTGTCCACCTTCTGAAAATGTATCTTGTATACCTGATGAAACTATAGCTATCGATATGTTGCCTTATAATCTAAACACTTGCATGGAATACATGGAGATTCAACAAATTAATTTTCTAATTTTTAATTTTTTTAAAAAATAGGGCTAGCCCAGCCCCCTTCCAAATTCAAAAAAAATATAGAGCCTATTTTCACTCCGGTTGTTTCTTGTATATTCTCTGAAATTTTCAAAAAAATCGGTTCAGCCGTTTTTGAGTCTATGCGGAACATACAAACATACACACATTGTCTTTATATATAAGATTTCACCCAAAAGTTTTGGTCCATTAAACCAGCTAATAATTATCTCATCACCATGTTAAATTGCAAGCTTATTCTTTGTCTTAAACTCAAATCATTTTTAAAATTTTGCTCCGATCGGAATATTACTGCGATCTACAGGACAGCTACAAAGTCGTGTAAAAATTGTGTGTTTGGTCCATTTCACACCTTTCCATCATAACCAACATCTAATGGGGTCACTTCAGGTCGGAACCCGACGTCTCCACAAAATTTCGTGACAATTGGTCCAAAATTGAGGCCTGGAGTTTTATTACAATTGTTAATGGATGGACGGACACACATATCTAGATCGCTTTATCTCGTCAAGATATGAAAAAAATGGCAAGGGGCGGGGGTCTACAACGAATACTTCGCGATGTTACACGAATATTGGGCAAAACAAACTTATAATACCCTTTCCACGTTGTTTTGTATAGTTAAGTAAGATATACGACAGTAAAACAGTAAAAATCTTGTTTTTTTTACAATTTTTTCAAAATATGAGGTATTTGAACACGTACAGCATCCCAATTTGTATCAATGAAAACGCCAGAAGTCCATCTTTCATAATCAGTTCGGTTATAGGGGAAAATAGATTTCAAATGTAAATTTTCGTTGCAATATAGAAATTATCACATTTTTGTTCAAAAGTTGGGTCCAAAGGCTCCGCCAAATATCATCCGATTATCATCCAAAGGTGTAAGCTAGTTCTTTACATTGTACCCCAACCATGGATGACGTTAAACACTATATCTGTACTACATTAGCTGTAGTATTCTTTTAAAGTATACATTTTCCTGTGGACTTACGACCTTTTCGTTCTCAAATTTGTACGTTTTGTGGACTTACGACCTTTTCCGACAAGGGCAAAACATATAGAAAAACGCGACATACTACCATTTTTCTTTGTATCATACGACGTGTTGGTGTCCAAGGATTATATAAGACCATATTAAAACACAATTCAAGGTCTTCTGTATGTAATTTGAGCCAGAATTCCGAGGAATCTATTAACTTCCTGAGATATCCCAGGAAAAATGTGAATTTATCGTCACCCAGGAAGGTGTGTTATGCACAAGGTCAACTAATAAGCTTTCTAGGATCTCAAAATCTATAATATGACACTAATATTGTGGCTTTTGTATACTCAAATGCCTACAACGGAAATAAATCAGCAAGGGTCCGCATTAACGAACTATATAAGAAGTTTGGCATTAAATAACGGCATTTAATACCCAAAAATTATTTTTTTTTTCTCTAAAATATATCTCGGACACCCAGACACATTCGTCAAAATAATAAAACGTATAAATTTTGCAGCTAATTCAATAAATTGTACGATAATACTCATATTTCCTTGGGGCGTACGTTTACTTTTGTAAGTATAATTTTTTGGTTTTTGTAAAATTTACCGTTATTTATATTATGGAATATACTTTTGTTGTATTAAATATTGTTTATTAGTGAGACGAAATAAATCTGGGTACTTGGAATTTCATAAATATCATTACTTTTTCTGAAACCCGAAATTTATGGGGCGTACCCATGGTAGAACAAATACAGTCGAAATCGCTTATAACGTCGTCGTTTATAACGTCATATCGGTTATAACGACCATATCCAAAAGTCCCAAATCTCTAGGGCCCTTTATCGCTTATAACGACATATCGGTTATAACGACAAATTCCGTCGGTCCCTTGACCGACGTTATAAACGTATTCGACTGTATAAGGTACAGTTAATACTACAACAAATACAACTCGAACAACAACCACAAAGGAATTTGTTTTTGTTTGTAACGTTACTGCCAGTTGTATTTGTAAACAAAACAAGGAAATGTCTATAAATTATTGGAATTTAAAAAACTAATAATTTTTCACATTTGGTTGAATATTTTGGAAAACATGAATGAAAATTCGTTACATTTTCAATTTTTATGTTTCCACATCATTCCACTAAATGCATAAATTCTCGCAAAAAGTAGAATTCTTGAGGAAAGTTTGGGGTCGCTGGAAATTCATAGAAAAAGGAGAAGCTGTTTCAATGTTTTGTTTTAGAAATCAAAAAAGCACATGTTTATTAGGGCTTTATTTTTTTAAATTTTAACAAAATACTTCACATATTAACAAACGTTGTATCGCCTCTACAAGCGGTGATTTACTGCACGGCTTCTCGTTCTAACTTGGAGGAGGTTACATATCATTGATATGAAGAAGTCTTTCTGGGAAATCGTTTTTTTCCGAATGATATATTTTTTCAATTTTGTTTTTTCAAAATAGTCTGGCTTAATCCCATTGTTGTTGTTTTAATATTTTAAAACAACTATTTTATTAGTGGAAAAGATTTGGCATTGTTCGCCAAGGGGTAAGGCAGGGAATACTATAGTTTCGATCCACGCCACTGGATCTCATCAGTTCCCTTGTTTCCTGTTTGTGGATATTCTCCACCAAAGTTATTTTTCAATAACTTCTTCAACAAGAAACTTTTTACACCCAAACATCAATCGTCAGCTCGAAGTATAAAGGTAAGCAAAGAAAAAAGTTCAATGAGAAGTTTTTTCTTGGCAACCTCATACAACTCCGACGAAAGTGTCTGCGAAAACAATTCAAACCTCTTCCACTTGTGTGTGTCGTCGAATTTCGACAAATGTACACACCAAAATTTGGTTGGTCTGCTTTACAGCAAAAACAACACACGTCGTGCCAGTGTCTTCAATTTGAAGCATTGTGGCGTTTTTTTTATTGGAATAGCGTTTGCAATTTTTTTCAAAATAGTCTGGCTTAATCCCATTGTTGTTGTTTTAATATTTTAAAACAACTATTTTATTAGTGGAAAAGATTTGGCATGAAATTTGACACTAACGTTACAACCCAGTTCAGTCAGCTGTGTATTGCTGCTACCTTTTCTTATTCTACCATGGGGCGTACGTATACTTATGTAAGACTGTGTAGCCAGATCGACTCAGCTCGTCGAGATAATCATTTTGGTATATATAATTATGGGTCTACGACCATTATTCCGATGCGTTCAAACTTTTTGGGCAAAACTAACTTATAATACCCTCCCCACATAGTTGTGTAGGGTATAAAAATCATTCACGAGTTTAGTGTTTTTTCTTTCGTTTTCATTTTTGTTCGACATAGTGAAACAGGCTGTTATATTGAATTTAACAATTTCAATATGGCAATGCTGTTGAAAATCAATTGTGTTTTGTCAAATGTCCATAAAAGGAAAACAAATCAGCAATTTGCACGTTTCTTTCAAATAAGTAGTGGTCTTTCGCGAATAGCATAGCAGCTAATAGTTTTTCGCGGCTTCTATCAAACCTATTTTTTAAATTTTTATTTTCACAAACACCCACCAGTTTTACAATATTATTAATAATATTAATATGACTCAAAATTCTTCTTATGTGTCGAGGCCTAAAGTCCAAATTTACATTAGGCGAGTTTACTTGCGGCAAGTGTCAGTTTGTTGGAGAGAGAGGTGAGGCATATGGTAACCCTTTGCCTCTCAACACCCTCCCTCACCCAAAAACTGACAATTGCCGCAAGTAAACTCGTCAAAGTCCCAATTTACATTGGGCGAGTTTACTTGCGGCAATTGTCATTTTGTAGGAGAGAGAGGTGAGGCATATGGTAACCCTTTGCCTCTCAGCACCCTCTCTCACCTACAAACTGACAATTGCCGCAAGTAAACTCGCCTAATGTAAATTGGGACTAAAGGCCTGCGTACATAAGCTACTTTGCCTGATTGCCTTGCTTACCTGCTTCATTTCTGACGTAATAAAAATAATAGAATAAAGACGAAATTTCGAACTGGGTTGCCATCAGTTGGAAATTAGGTCGACCTTCTTTGTTCTTTTATTTTTTTATTGAAGCAGCAAAGCAAGGCAATCAGGCAAAGCAGCTTATGTACGCAGGCCTTAAGCTTCCCAGGCACATTTATATAAGGTAGAAGTGACAATTAGCTGTAATTGTACTTTTTTTGTAAATTTGGATTTCAAAATGTAGTTACTTCCTTTACCATAATGTCAATGTCGTCAGCATAAGCAAGTAACATGTGGCTGTTGGTGTAAATTGTGTCATTTATTTTAACATCAGCATCTCGTATAACCTTTTCCAACAGGATGTTGAAGAGATCACACGACAGGATGTCTCCTTGTCTGAAATCTCTTTTGGTACTAAACTTTTCGGAGAAGTTATTTCCTATTATAACTGAGGACCGGGTATCAGTTAAAGTCATCTTACACAGCCGAATGAGCTTTGCGGGGATATCAAATTAAGACATGTCTTAGAATACCTTTGAACATAGGGGCTGTCGAAGACTGAGTTCTTCCTGATACGAGTTCTTCCTGATAGTGCTAACTAGCTGATGCATACATCTTATTAGCGTGTCGCCTTCGGCTTTGAACAGCTCGTCTGGTAATTCATCGGCTCCTGCTGCCTTATTATTCTTCAGTCGATTTATTGTTGTCTTTACCTCATTTTGGCTGCATAACATCTTCTAGGATTAGATCTGTGGTATCTTCGTCGTCTTCGCTGCTATTGGATACCAACAGTGGAATTTTTTTTTCCATATTTGTAGAGCTTCCCTGTATATCGCATATTTAACTTCGTTAGCAGCACGACACTCCTGTTCATACCATGTGTTCCTTGGTGGAGGTCTCTGGTATCCATGAATGGATTTTGCGGATGTTTACACGATATGGGCAACACTTTGTTACTGCGCGAATTTGTTATCAGAACAAAGCATGCTTTCATCAAGCAATGGGACAATAGCTGTGGCTATCTATTGTGATCCCAGGTTTCCGATGTTCAACTTCCGGATATCTGGATTTCTTTAAAAATCAACTTTTGATTGTGCCGCAAATCAGTGAAAAATATTCTTAAAAATATCCTAGTTTCTTGTGCCGAAAGCCAGATAAACAAGAAAGAAAGTATCAGGCAGTGAAAAGTACCTACTGCAAAAAATGCCAAATAGATACGAATCGAGTCCACAAACTGCACTTTTCCCAAATTTTCTGCCATTTTAGTAGGTGCCGTTAAGGTTTTCTGTAGCTTTCGGGTCATTATCTCAGGATGTAAGAACTTGCCCCCGAAAACGATAGTACCACCGTAAAGGGGACCACAAGGATAACCTGCAGAACAAATTTATAAAACGACCTGAGAGGAGCACTTAAACATCACTTGTTCCGAATTTTGTGTGGGTGGTACCCGAAGGAGTGGACCGATAGTATCCATATTCGAACCGATCTATATCTGGAAAGAATAATGTGATGTGCAAAATTTGGACCAAATCGATTGCTCACTTCGAGATTTATCGTTCATACCATTTTACAGAAAGTTTTCCAACTTTAGTGATGGGTATACCCGAAGGAGTGAACCGATATGGTCATTCTTCGAGTATTGGCAAAATATTACGAATATATTCATTAATAAATCCACATTCCCGAATATTGGTATAAAAAATATTTTTTTTTTTTTTTGATTTTTTTTGAAAATCCACGCTTCTTAGACTTTGAGGAAATACTTTTTAAAAAGTTCACGTTTATAACCCCCGAAGGGTCTGAGAGTATATCTCTGCCGGCGCAGCTGACTGATAAATAGCAGCTTATGTTTCTTCCGTCCTTGAAAATTTATCCTAAACCAACTGGCTCTGCAAGTCCTTGAAAAAAAACCTCAACAAATATTTTATGCTGGTGGCTCTGCAAGTAATTAGTAAAATATTCCTTAAAATTTCATGTCGATAACTCTGCAAATCTTTGAAAAATAATCTCTAAGCAATGCAGTTTAGTCGCCTTGCAAATCATAGCAGAATATTTGATCAAAAAAAAAATATTTGCATGACCAAGGTCCAAAACTAGTTTTATCCTTTATGGGCCTTGTAGCTCCTAAAACATTAGTCCACATTATGTTATGACATCTAATATCATCCACTATCCGCATATACAGATGATATATTTTCCTATAATTTAAGACTCAACCGGCTCCCTTGTTAATCTCTCCTTCCTGCTGCTATTATCACCGCCAGCTGCAGTGATTAATCTTTTGCGGAGGAAAACAAGTCATTCAATATTAATTAACAGTTTGTTTACATTTAATACGAATTATGTATGTACATGGCGCTAGCTGCCTTTCTCCCTCCTTGTAAAGCAGACACATTTACATAGGACGAAAGTAAGGTTAGGATAATAATGAACCTACAATAAAACATCATGGCCTCCCAATCGACCCACCTAAATAAACAACAAATGTTGCCAAGTAACCTGGAAAATTGATTTACATATTCTTCCCTGCACTTTACCACTTACCTGTAAAAATGATAAACGTCGCAGAAAGTCTGTGATATAGGCACCCAAAGGTTTTAAACTTGGATAGGATTTTGCAGCCCACATTGCTGGTATGCGGCTAATTAAAATTGACTTGTAAACAGCTTCGTATTGAGCGGACATTACCACCAAACCTGCAACAAAATTCCAAAAATAAATAAATTTATGAAGGACAATCTAAAAGATGGCAACAGTGTTGTAAAGCAAAGAAACAGGTGATATGGAATGACAAAACAAACATAGAAAATGGTAAAAATGTCATTAAAGCAAATTTAAGTTTAAATATTTTATTATTCTGTGTTTTTTTCTCTTCACATAGTCATTTAGTTTTGGATTTGGAAGGACATTTATGCTTTTAATTTGGCAAGGCTTAAAGAACTAAATTAAGGTCATTGGAAACTGAACTAAGAAAACAGTAAACGGAAACCAATCTCAGCCACCCGCCTTACCCTTATTCACAATTTTTTGCAATAACATAAAAAAGAAAGAAACGGAAAAGCCTTGCTGAAGGAATCTTCTGCACAAAAATATTCAAAGCACAGAGTAAACAAATTGAGAATATCTTTAGCCAGCCAATCTTCTCAACATTGCAAAAAAAACATGCCAATTAAGGAAATCCCAGTAAAGCCCGGCAAAGGGTCAAACAATTTGAATGCAAATTACATGCCTGATAGCCTATATGAAATGTCGACAAGAATGCCAAATGGTAATGGTAGGAATTCTACAAGATTTCCAACAACAACAACAGCATCATCTGACCATCATCATAACAAGAATTCGAAAAATAAAATCGTAATCAACTATGAAAATATGTCCGTTTCGTCTTCGAATACCAACAATTTGCCTTATCTTAATGGTGGTCAGGGGAATGGCCAGCAAATAAATGTAATGTGGATGAATGATAAGAATCGTGATGATAATGGCAGTGTCCACAGTCAAGACAGTTGCGGAGGTTATAATACAACAGGAAGATTGTCAGGAGGTAAGAACATTGAATACAAATGCACATATGCAGACAGTCGGTCACAAAAATATTAATAAAATATTCTTTAAAAAATCCACGTTTCTTGGCCGGATGGTGCCTCAAAAATATTTTTTAAAAAATCCACGTTTCTTAACCGGATGGTGGCTCAAAAATATTCTTTAAAAAATCCACGTTTCTTGGCCGGATGGTGCCTCAAAAATATTTTTTAAAAAATCCACGTTTCTTAACCGGATGGTGGCTCAAAAATATTCTTTAAAAAATCCACGTTTCTTGGCCGGATGGTGCCTCAAAAATATTTTTTAAAAAATCCACGTTTCTTAACCGGATGGTGGCTCAAAAATATTCTTTAAAAAATCCACGTTTCTTGGGCGGATGGTGGCTCAAAAATATTCTTTAAAAAATCCACGTTTCTTGGCCGGATGGTGGCTCAAAAATATTCTTTAAAAAATCCACGTTTCTTGGGCGGATGGTGGCTCAAAAATATTCTTTAAAAAATCCACGTTTCTTGGGCGGATGGTGGCTCAAAAATATTCTTTAAAAAAATCCACGTTTCTTGGTCGGATGGTGGCTCAAAAATATTCTTTAAAAAATCCACGTTTCTTGACCGGATGGTGGCTCAAAAATATTCTTTAAAAAATCCACGTTTCTTGGCCGGATGGTGGCTCAAAAATATTCTTTAAAAAATCCACGTTTCTTGGCCGGATGGTGGCTCAAAAATATTCTTTAAAAAATCCACGTTTCTTGGCCGGATGGTGGCTCAAAAATATTCTTTAAAAAATCCACGTTTCTTGGCCGGATGGTGGCTCAAAAATATTCTTTAAAAAATCCACGTTTCTTGGCCGGATGGTGGCTCCAAAATATTCTTTAAAAAATCCACGTTTCTTGGCCGGATGGTGGCTCAAAAATATTCTTTAAAAAATCCACGTTTCTTGGGCGGATGGTGGCTCAAAAATATTCTTTAAAAAATCCACGTTTCTTGGGCGGATGGTGGCTCAAAAATATTCTTTAAAAAATCCACGTTTCTTCGGCGGATGGTGGCTCAAAAATATTCTTTAAAAAATCCACGTTTCTTGGGCGGATGGTGGCTCAAAAATATTCTTTAAAAAAATCCACGTTTCTTGGTCGGATGGTGGCTCAAAAATATTCTTTAAAAAATCCACGTTTCTTGACCGGATGGTGGCTCAAAAATATTCTTTAAAAAATCCACGTTTCTTGGCCGGATGGTGGCTCAAAAATATTCTTTAAAAAATCCACGTTTCTTGGCCGGATGGTGGCTCAAAAATATTCTTTAAAAAATCCACGTTTCTTGGCCGGATGGTGGCTCAAAAATATTCTTTAAAAAATCCACGTTTCTTGGCCGGATGGTGGCTCAAAAATATTCTTTAAAAAATCCACGTTTCTTGGGCGGATGGTGGCTCAAAAATATTCTTTAAAAAATCCACGTTTCTTCGGCGGATGGTGGCTCAAAAATATTCTTTAAAAAATCCACGTTTCTTGGCCGGATGGTGGCTCAAAAATATTCTTTAAAAAATCCACGTTTCTTGGGCGGATGGTGGCTCAAAAATATTCTTTAAAAAATCCACGTTTCTTCGGCGGATGGTGGCTCAAAAATATTCTTTAAAAAATCCACGTTTCTTGGCCGGATGGTGGCTCAAAAATATTCTTTAAAAAATCCACGTTTCTTGGGCGGATGGTGGCTCAAAAATATTCTTTAAAAAATCCACGTTTCTTGGGCGGATGGTGGCTCAAAAATATTCTTTAAAAAATCCACGTTTCTTGGCCGGATGGTGGCTCAAAAATATTCTTTAAAAAATCCACGTTTCTTGGGCGGATGGTGGCTCAAAAATATTCTTTAAAAAATCCACGTTTCTTGGCCGGATGGTGGCTCAAAAATATTCTTTAAAAAATCCACGTTTCTTGGCCGGATGGTGGCTCAAAAATATTCTTTAAAAAATCCACGTTTCTTGGCCGGATGGTGGCTCAAAAATATTCTTTAAAAAATCCACGTTTCTTGGCCGGATGGTGGCTCAAAAATATTCTTTAAAAAATCCACGTTTCTTAACCGGATGGTGGCTCAAAAATATTCTTTAAAAAATCCACGTTTCTTGGCCGGATGGTGCCTCAAAAATATTTTTTAAAAAATCCACGTTTCTTAACCGGATGGTGGCTCAAAAATATTCTTTAAAAAATCCACGTTTCTTGGCCGGATGGTGGCTCAAAAATATTCTTTAAAAAATCCACGTTTCTTGGCCGGATGGTGGCTCCAAAATATTCTTTAAAAAATCCACGTTTCTTGGCCGGATGGTGGCTCAAAAATATTCTTTAAAAAATCCACGTTTCTTGGCCGGATGGTGGCTCAAAAATATTCTTTAAAAAATCCACGTTTCATGGCCGGATGGTGGCTCAAAAATATTCTTTAAAAAATCCACGTTTCTTGGCCGGATGGTGGCTCAAAAATATTCTTTAAAAAATCCACGTTTCTTGGCCGGATGGTGGCTCAAAAATATTCTTTAAAAAATCCACGTTTCTTGGCCGGATGGTGGCTCAAAAATATTCTTTAAAAAATCCACGTTTCTTGGCCGGATGGTGGCTCAAAAATATTCTTTAAAAAATCCACGTTTCTTGGCCGGATGGTGGCTCAAAAATATTCTTTAAAAAATCCACGTTTCTTGGCCGGATGGTGGCTCAAAAATATTCTTTAAAAAATCCACGTTTCATGGCCGGATGGTGGCTCAAAAATATTCTTTAAAAAATCCACGTTTCATGGCCGGATGGTGGCTCAAAAATATTCTTTAAAAAATCCACGTTTCATGGCCGGATGGTGGCTCAAAAATATTCTTTAAAAAATCCACGTTTCTTGGCCGGATGGTGGCTCAAAAATATTCTTTAAAAAATCCACGTTTCTTGGCCGGATGGTGGCTCAAAAATATTCTTTAAAAAATCCACGTTTCTTGGCCGGATGGTGGCTCTTTGGTCGGAGAGGCCATGAAAAAATAAAATAATAATGGTAAAAATATTCTTTGAAAAATCCACTTTCATTGTCTTTATATTCAGTCAAAATATATTCCTTAAGATATCCGCTCTTTTTATTATCATAATTACTATTTTTATGTTTTTTTTTTTTTTTTTGTCAATGTGTAGGTGCAACTCGTGGCCAACAGGAACTCGATAAATTGCTTTCAATATCTCCCAGTCAATGTAAAATCAAAGCACCTGGAATGAAATACTTTGAACCAAACCCTAAGGTCAATGTTATCAGTCTGTCAATGATGAAATCGAAGGAGGAAATTAAGAAATGTCATCTGCAATGCCATTTAAAGAAACTACAAACAAAGGCGCTTCCCCCCAACCGTAGGACACGTGGCACACAGTCCTTGTATCGGTAAGTTCATTATTCATGGTTTCGTTTTGGGAAATTGAACAACAAAAATTGGAAATGAAACCATTAACCCATCGTGTGTCGCTGGAGTTGCCCTGGGACTTGTTATTGAGTCACAAGGGATGTAGGCAGAATGCTCCCGATTCTATTTGTTTACCATTGATAAAAAAGCATCCAAATTTTTTAGTAAAATATCTATTCTTTGAAGTATTTTATGGGCTGGTTTTACTCGGACCAAATAAGGACCCCTTAAGTACTACTGAAATCTTTTAAGGGTTAAACATAAATAAACCTCAACATTCCAATAGCACTAAACAAAAATCCTTAAATACAGATAAAATTGCCCAAATTGTAAATGAAACCAGGAGTGTGGTTTGCAATTTCCCCTCCCTGTCTACATTTCTTAATGGGGTGGTGGTAAACAATGATTTATGATAGAAAATCAGCTAATGTTTTTAACAAATATGAACACACTTTTCTTTCTGCTGTTGTTTGTGTTTTATTATTATTTAACTACAGCTACTGTTGATGGCAGATAAGATGATGATGGCGCTGATGATGACTGGCTGGCAGACTGGAATGCCCTAAGCATTTCCATTATTCTTCTTTATATTTGTTTTCCTTTCAAGACATTGGAAGGTGGCACAAGAATGAGTTAAGTGAAGTGTGTCTATGTTCGAAACAATTTCAAAAGTTTTGCTTACTTTTTGAAGGGATATTAAAGTTTGAAAAGACAAGAAGGATTTGTTGAAATATTAAAATGAAAAAAAAAAAACTTAGAGGATTTTAATATCCACAACACATAAAGCAAATGGATCCCCAGGAACAGATTTGAAAGACATTGAATTCTAAATTATAAATTTTAAACACTAAATTGGGTGACGTAGGTGATGGAAGATACCAAGCAACGGTCCTGAACGGTTTTAACACGGCAAAGTCCAGGATTTATCTTGGTCCCTCTCTCATCTCAAGTGGACACTGACCTCCCCATGGAGTCACCTGGGGTAGCTGCCTTTAACACCCGTTAAAGGCAGTGAGCTAACATGTGCCGCACGTTCACCCATAAGATCGTTAAAAACTTGGGTTTGGGCGTCGGGTTAGTAACCCTCCCCTAGAAAAAGCAGCCTACTATGAAAAAAACAAAAGAAAAGAAAAACAAATCCCTCTAAGGTTGATGGCCCCCGCAAACGTTTTAAGGACCATGATCTGCGAATCTGCACCTGAAATGTTCGCACACTTTATAGAGAAGGTGCAGTAAAAGCATTCGCAGATGTACTTTAAAAGTACAAGGCCGACATTACTGCCATATAGGAAATACGATGGAATGGGAAAGGCGTCACAACAACACCTAAATGTGACGCACTGTTTTATAGCTGCCATGACATAAAGCATGAGTTTGGTTGCGGATTTGTAGTTGATTGGAGGTTAAAACACCTGGTTTCTAGCCTCACACCCGTGAATGAAAGACTTGCTACAATTCGAATAAAAGCGAAATTCTTCAACATCAGCTTTATTTGCGCTCATGCTCCCACTGAAGACAAGGACGAACAGACCATAGATATATTTTATGAGCGCTTAGAAGAAACATATGGCCGTTGTCCTAAAATTATTCTAGGCGATTTTAAAAAGGAAAATATCTTTCGCCCAACAGTCGGAAAATTCAGTCTCCACTTCGCAGCGGTAAAAACATGGTAGTTAGCAGCACCATATTTAAATATTTCGACATCCATAAGGGCACCTGTCTGTCTCCAGATCAGAAAACAAGAAATCAAATTGATCACGTTGTGAAAGATGGAAGACACTCATCTAGCGTGCTGGATGTGCGCTCGTTCCGAGGAGCAAATATAGACTAGGACCACTATCTAGTTGCAGCAAAGGTACGCACCCGGTTAAACGTAGCAAACAAAGTACGAACAGACACAAGACGAAAGTTAGACATCGGTAAGCAGCCATCACAACAGATAGCCACAGCATATTTCACTCAACTAGACAATTGCTTCATCAAAGCACTCCTCATCCCGATAACATATCAGCGCAAAGTATTGTCCACTCCATGCAAACAGCCGCAAAATCAATACTTGGATACCAGAGACCTCCACCAAGGAATTCATGGTATGACCAGGAGTGTCGAACCTCTCCAAAGGGTTTTGTACCAAAAGAGGTTTCAGGCAAGGAGACAGCTTTTCGTGTGATCTTTTCAACAGTCTACTAGAAAAGGTTATACGAGGGGCAAACGTTAAAAGAAGTGGCACAATCTACACCAATAGCCACATGTTACTTGCTTATGCTGATGATATAGACATCATGGGACGATCAGTAAAAGATGTAACCGATACATTTATGAAGTTCTAAGGAGAATCTGCTAAAGTGGGTCTGGCGGTAAACGGCGAGAAGACCAAGCTGATGGTGTCGACGCGCAATGCGTCCGTTGAGATCGGACCCACTGTTGACGTTGGTTCCTATAATTTTGAGTTAGTAACAGACTTCGTCTACCTCGGCACCGCCGTAAACACAACTAACGACATCAGTTATGAAATAAAAAGAAGAATTGTATTGGCTAACAGATGCTACTTTGGCTTAAGTAAGCAGTTTAAAAACAAAACCACATCTCGTCAAACAAAAAAAAACCGCTATACAAAACACTGATACTACCGGTGCTGATGTATGGTTTCGAAGCCTGGCAGATAAGGCAGTGCTTGGTGTGTTTGAGAGAAAAATTCTTCGAAAGGTCTACGGACCAATCTGCGTTGACGGTGAATATCGACGTCGCATGAATCACGAGCTGTATCTGCTATCAATATAGTTAAACGTATTGAGATGCAACGATTGCGTTGGCTAGGCCATATCATAAGAATGAGCGATGATGAACCCGCAAAAAAGGCGTATAAATATGAGCCGCTTGGCGGTGCACGCAGAATTGGCTGGCGCGGTGTTCCAGAAAGAGAAGCAATAGAGAGAGAGAAATGGAGATCTTTTCTTAGTTCGACCTATAGAACAAACGTCTTAAAGTGAACATTTTTGAATTTTTGTGGGAGAGGTACCGGAAGGAGTAAGGAGTAAGTTTGGACAAAATATTACGAAGGCCGAATTTTCAATCAAATCGGCAAATCCGTTCTAGAGTTATCTTGGGCTCCAACTACTACACACGGTGTAAGAGGGGTTTTTGCTACTTTCAGGCTACTTTCTCAGGAAGTATGAACTTACCCCTGATGAAACTTGTCCCGTCGTATAATAATAATTGTTCCACAAACATCCCTGACGGGACAGGGGAGACTTCTCTCATATCAATGAGTGCACCCCGATTCATATTAGCTCAATGGTATGGGACCTACTGTTCATCGCCGAGTCCGAACGGCGTGTCTTACGACACCACTTTATAGAGAAGTTTTACATGGCTGAAATACTCAGGAAATGTCGCCAACATTACTGAGGGGTTTTTGCCACCGTTGAAAAGTGTTTTGATGTTGCCTGGCCGGGGAATGGAACCCACGACCTTCTACGTGCAAGGCGGTGTGCATACCATTGCACCACGGTGTCACCATGTCCCGTCGTATAGGGGGCAGTGAATACATGTTGTTACAACAAAAATCAAAGCGATTCGAGAGTAGGTCCTAAATTAAACTTTTCGGAACTTTTGTGTGGGAGGCACCCGAAGGGGTGGACTGATTTAGTCCATATTGGAAGCACATCTAAGTCTGGTAGAAATTTCACAATGTGCAAAGTATGGACCAAATTGGTTACTCCCTTCACGAGTTACAAATTTTCCGAATATTTTCGAGTTTTTGTGGGGCAGGTACCGGAAGGCGTGGACAGATATAACCGATCTTCGAACGTAAACTAAGTTTTGACAAAATATTACGAAAACGATAACTGAGCTGTGATATTAGAACTGATCTGCATTAGTTAGGTTTTCTTCGCATTTGTCTTCAGGCCATCATAATTCTCAATAGCTGACAGTCGCTCTAACTTTTGTGGGACATGGGAGAAGCGATGTGCAAAATGGCAGATGTCGTCAGCGTAGTCGACGCCATGAAGAAAGTCCTTTACTGACCAATGTATTTCCAGTGGAGCCTCGGTGTTGGTTTGTTGGTGTACACAATCCAGTAGTAGGAGAAACAGTGTGGGCGAAAGGACACATCCTTGCTTCACCTCTGAATGTAGATCGAAGGCGGGCTTTCTTCGCCTTTAAAACGCATCTGTATATAATTCGCGAATGAGGCTTATAATTTTATCTGGGACTCCCTTGGAGCTCAGTGCTGGTCTGCTCGAAAGCTCACACAACGTCCGCAAAAAGAAGGTATAAGCTGCTGTTAAATTCGATAGACTGCTCCATGATTATGCGTACTGTGTTGATGTGGTTAGTACAAAATCTGCCCGGTCTGAAGCCTGCTTGATCTTTCCTTAGTATATTATCTAAGGCAGGGGAAATGCAGTAGCGTGTACATCTCTTATATTACCCATTGATGATGCGATTTCTGCTGATTCTGCGATGCTACTATAATAAGCTTCTCTATCTCTCCTTGCCATATATGTAACTTTGGCGGCCGACTGGCGGTATAAGGTTCGTGCTTTTATTTTATCAGTAGCAGATTTACTTCGGTTGATCTTGTTTTGAAGCCTTCTGCGGTTCGCGATTTCTCGGAGGGTTTCGTCAGATAACCATGGCTTGTGGATGCGATTATGGGTGCCAAGTATATGTTTCGCACTTTGGCAGCACGCATCTTGTATATCTGACCAAGTGTGCTCTCTGGTAGGGGAATCTAAGTATTGTGCTACTGCATTTTTGTATTGCACAGCTATTTTTAGATTTTGTAGTTTCTTTATGTTGAATCTGGCTTTTTTTCTTGTTGGTGTGGACGGCGGCGGGACGTAGTTTAAAACTGCCTACAAAAAGGTGGTGATCGCTATCAATATCAGAACCACAGCCTGTTTTCACGTCCAGCAAACAACCAAGAAAAAGTTTGCTCACCATTACATATGTAGTCGATCTGGTTGCGTGTGCGATTGTCAGGGGACACCCATGTGTATTTGTGTATATCTTTATGTGGGAACTTGATTCCGCGGATGAATAGGCGGTGCCTGGCACATAGGTCTATTAGCCTGTCTCCATTGTCGTTTCTGGATGGTCCAAGACCGTGATTGTCCATTACATTTTGAGGTTGAAATTGTTATTACCAACTTTCGCGTTGAAGTCGCCAATAAGAATTTTTATGTCACCTCCAGGTATAGACGATAAAATGTTCTCAGGGTGGTCGTAAAATATTCGTTTGCTTTCATCATCATCAGGGTTGGTGGAAGCATAGACCTGTAGGACAGTGATGTTTCTGAATTATGTTCGAAACCGGGCAGAAATCGGGCGTTCAGAGATCGCCTTATAATGAATGAGACCTTTTTTGGCATTTGGAGATATAAGTAGTCCCACACCGTTAATTCGAAGATTATTATAACCCGAGTGCAGGAATTTGTGACCCGAGACCATATTTGTGACGTCGCTCTTCAACCATCTCACCTCGCTGAGGCCTAGGATGTCAATGTTGTAATTTGACATCTCATTCCGTACTTGGTTTAATCTGGATGTTTCGGAAAGAGTAGGCACGTTCCATGTTCCAATCATTATCTAATTTCATTTGTTTGCGTTTCATTGATAGAGTGTTTTTTACGAGATTGGGTTATCAACCCAAAGCCAACCTACTTGGGTTGATGGCGAGAAACCATGTATGAAGTCGATCTTTCAGAGGGCAGATGTACGTAAACCTCCTACTTCCCAAGACACTCAATCTCCTGAATCTATTTGGGATTGATCGACTTTTACTCCTCCCTTATTCGGGCTTGGGACTGGCTAGAATGTATGAAGCACCTAGCCGGAGTTATTTATTTTTATTTATTTATTGTTAATTTATTATCGATTTTTTTATTCTTTTTACATATAGAGCTTTTTTCTTTCCTTCTTTAATTGCAAGTAAAGACCTCAAAAATATCCAATCCGTCTACTTTCCGTTCCCATTAAAGATAATTGCCATTATCCTTTTGTACTACTCCTCATCGCTCAAAACAAATTTTGCCCAGAGTTTCCAAGGCAAATAACTAAAGTTATTAGATAAACATTAAAAACTCTTCTTTAATATGTATGCCTATTACCCTGCCTTCCTGTTAATACTTACTTCAATCACCCACCCCTTTATGGCCTATCTTTCTTAATGGCATTCTTTTGTATATGAAAGCATTCATCCGTTGAGAATTCTTTAATTGAATTCGAAAGTTACCCCTGAAAAACTGGCAGATAGAAACAAAAACTACACACGTTTCACTTGTAATGATTTACTACAAGAGTTAAGCGCCCGTCAACTCTTGCTCCAGCTGTTTGTGCCACACACCACCACCACCACCATTGGCATCAGCCAACCTTCAGCATCATTGCTCGCATCGCTCGACATTATCTTCAATCTCTTTGTGAATGGCGAATGGCCATTAAACTAAAAGATAATGTTTAATGAAGCTCCATAATTACCCAGATACAAAAAAGGACGACGCTACAAATACGAGCAACAAGATTTTGCACACACACATACATACACATTGAGGCTCATACGCATACAAATATTCTTTACAATTTAAAATGACTGATGCTCCCATTGATCCCACAACTGACGTTGAAGATGGTTGCTCCCTGTAGTTGACGTTGACTTTGGCTGGTGGAGTTCAGCAGCAACAGTCAGCCACTATGGCAAACAACAGGAACCCATCTACACGACAACCCTACACAACCACAACGTAAACGTCAACAAACAAAGCGTAAAACTCAGTCAAGTGGAAGTTATGCTGGAAACAAAATATGAACTGATTGTAAATCATAAAAACTAAACAAAGACCCATTAAAAGTCCTTAAATTCCCCAGGGGAGATCACCAGAGAAAGATAGTAAAATGGAAGTGTGATGGCGTGGAATGGGGGAACAATGTTAAAGTCATAAATTTTAATTACCTTTACAAAAATAACCAACCAACTTTCTCTTGTTCTTCTTCTTCTTTATCTTACTCACACTATCTTTACAGTGAATCATCTGCCCAAACATTGCCATATTTGCCAGCAGTATCCAATGACCCGGATGAACTGGAAAGCATGGAATTATTTAAGTTACCCACTATTCTACCTTGCACCGGACCACCTTGTCTCTATGAAGTTGAGGTATTGGAAAGGGCACGCAAACGATGGGCATTTGCCAAAGCTTTAAAGGAAAATTTTCGAAAACAATTAGCCGAGGCTAGGCAACAACAAGTTAAAATACCCAAACATGACCACATCCTGGAAGCCTTCGAATGGGAACATTGGATTGAAAGGGAAGAAAATATACAAGAGTGTCAAATGTTACGCCTGGAAATTCTAATACGAATGTTCGATCAGCGGGAAAGGCAAATGCGTACGGCTTCCTATGAGCGTATCCAACAAAGCTATGAACGAATTGAAGCTGAACGTCAAGAGGCTTTGCGGAAAAATGAAGTGGCATATAGTCGTGCCATGAGGCGTCTGGAAATGCAACATAAAAAGCAACCGAGACATTGGCGTAAGGAACATATTAGCCAAGGATTTGCGGATCCCACTTCAGAGTTCTATGCACCCAAAATGCGCCATGGCATTGATCCAAGTCGAAGGCATTTCGTGGCTTCTCGCAAAGGCTTCGATATGCGTATGGATGATTTGGAACGAAAAGCAGTTCGAATGGATCCCCGCCACTTGAAATGTCCTTTTGCCAAATTGCGTTCTTGGTCCAAGCCCAAGGAGTTGGTGCAGGAGGTGGAGCAGAATTTCTGTTCGGAAAATAATCTCCGGAAGCTGTACGAAAGTTTGAGGGTGAGTATGGAAATTTCGAAATAATTCCTAGTTTCTATAAACTCATCTACACCAGAGTAGTTAAGCTATGGACTCATCTAATCCACAGTAGATGAATTATGGGTTCACCTACGCCACAGTATATGACTTAAGGGCTTACCTAATCCACAGTAGGTGACCAATGGGCTCTTCAACTCCATAGTAGATGACCTATGGGCTAATATACTCCACAGTATTACGTATAGACTCATCTACTCCACCTATGGGTATATTTTCTCCATAGTAGATGACATATTGGCTCATGTAATCCACAGTAAGTGACCTTTGTGATCACCTACTCCACAATATACGACTTATGGACTCATCGACTCCACACTAGATGACCATTGGTTCATCTATTCCACAGTAGATGTCCTATAAGGTTATCTTCTCCACAGTCGACGACCTATGGGCTCACCTAATCCCCAGCAGATGGCATATGGTCTCATCTAATCCGCAGTAGGTGACCTATGTTCTCTTTTACATCCAGTGGGTGGTCTATTGTTTATCTACTCCGCAGTAGATGGTCTATGGGCTCATCTAGTCCGCAGTGGGTGGCCTATGGGGTTATCTACTCCGCAGTAGGTGGCTTATGGGCTCATCTACTCCGCAGTAGGTGACCTATGGGCTCTTCTACTCCTCAGTAGGTGGCCTATGGGCTCATCTAGTCCGCAGTGGATGGCCTATGGGGTCATCTACTCCGCAGTAGGTGGCCTATGGGCTCATCTACTCCGAAGTAGGTGGCCTATGGGCTCATGTACTCCGCAGTAGGTGGACTATGGGCTCATCTACTCCGCAGTAGATTGTGTATGGGCTCATCTACTCCGCAGTAGATGACCTACGGGCTCATCTACAACAGAGAAGATGACCTATGGGCCCATCTACTCATCATTTGATGATCTACTATGCAGTAGATGACCTATGAGCTCATCTACTATGCAGTAGATGACCTATGAGTTCATCTACTATGCAGTAGATGACCTATGAGCTCATCTACTATGCAGTAGATGACCTATGAGCTCATCTACTATGCAGTAGATGACCTATGAGCTCATCTACTATGCAGTAGATGACCTATGAGCTCATCTACTACGCAGTAGATGACCTATGAGCTCATCTACCCCACAATAGATGACCTATAGACTCATCTACCCCACAATAGATGATCTATAGGCTCATTTACACCACAATAGATGACCTATGAGCTCATCTACTATGCAGTAGATGACCTATGAGCTCATCTACTATGCAGTAGATGACCTATGAGCTCACCTACTATGCAGTAGATGACCTATGAGCTCATCTACTATGCAGTAGATGACATATCAGCTCATCTACTATGCAGTAGATGGCCTATGAGCTCATCTACTATGCAGTAGATCACCTATAATTATATTACCTATGAGCTCATCTACTATGCAGTAGATGACCTATGAGCTCTTCTACTATGCAGTAGATGATCTATGAGCTTATCTACCTCACAGTAGATGACCTATGGGCTCATCTACCCCAATGTAGATGACCTATTTACTCATCTACTCCACAGTAGATGACATATAGGCTCATCTACGCCACAGTAGATGACCTATGAGCTCATCTACTATGGAGTAGATGAACTATGAGCTTATCTACTATTCAGTAGATGACCTATGAACTCATCTACTCCGCAGTAGATAACCTATGGGATCATCTACTCCTCAGTTGATGACCTATGGGCTCATCCACTCCACAATAGATTACCTATGGGCTCATCTACTCCAGAGTAGATGACCATTGGCTCATCTATTCCACAGTAGATGTCCTATGGGGTTATCTTCTCCACAGTCGACTACCTATGGGCTCACCTACTCCGCAGCAGATTGCCTATGGACTCATCTACTCCGAAGAAGTTGACCTATGGTTTCATCTACACTACAAAAGATGACCCATAGGCCCATATACTCCACAGTAAATTCCCTATGGGATCATATATTCCACAATAGACGACCAATGGACTCATCTACTCCTGAGTAGATAACCTATGGGCTCATCTATTCTACAGTAGATGTCCTATGGTCTCAACTACTCGACAGAAGATGGCCTATGGGCTCATCTACTCCGCAGTAGGTGACCTATGGGCTCATCTACTCCGCAGTAGGTAGCCTATGGGCTCATCTACTACGCAGTAGATGACATATGGACACATCTACTCCACAATAGATTACCTATGGGCTCATCTATTCCACATTAGATGTCCTATGGGGTCAACTTCTCCACAGTCGACGACCTATTGGCTCATCTACTTCCCAGCAGATGACCTATGAGTTCATTTACAACTATGGGCTCATCTACACCACTGTAGATAAACTATGGCTCATCTACTCCACTGTAGATGGCCTATGGGCTCACCTACTCCACAGTAGATGACCTATGGGCTCACCTACTCCACAGTAGATGACCTATGAGCTCATCTAACCCACAGTAGATGACCTATGGGCTCATCTAATCCACAGTAGGTGGCCTATGGGCTCATCTAATCCGCAGTAGGGGACCTACGGGCTTATATACTCCGCAGTAGGTGGCCTATGGGCTCATCTACTCCACAGTAGATGGCCTATGGTCTCAACTACTCCGCAGTAGATGACCTATGAGCTCATCTAATATGCAGTAGATGACCTATGAGCTTATCTACCCCACAGTAGATGGCCTATGGGCTCAACTACTATGCAGTAGATGACTTATGAGCTTATCTACCGCACTGTAGATGGCCTATGGGCTCATCTACTCCGCAGTAGATGACCTATGAGCTTATCTACCCCACAGTAGATGAACTATGGGCTCATCTACTCCACCGAAGATGACCCATGAGCTCATGAGGAACTATTAGCTTCTCTACTCTATAACAGTAATTCTCAGGTCCTCTCATACTAAATTGCTTCACAAAGAATTTTTTCATCCAATCTGATTTATGGTTCTTCTCTACTCCCTCTTTCAGAACCTACGTGAAACGAGTAACAAACCCAAAACCACACCCATTTGCCTCAAAGCTAAAGAGAAACCCAAGACCATTATAGATGCCCAGCAAAGCCCCTCCCTACGCAGTCCAAGAGTCACAATAACCGATGAAGTGGCTGCCTATGAATATCCCATTGAGGAAAGTTCCACCGAAGATTCCGATATTCGCCGGCTACGTGAAGAACAAGATTATCAAGATTACTTGCAAGAGGTGCGTGAAGAAAAACAACACGAACGACAGCTACGAGAACATTTGCAGCGGGAAATGGGTCAAGAAGAATTCGAAGTCATGATCCAAGCCTATGAAGGCAATACCATTGGCTGGCTAATGCGTTTCCTTTCCGAGGAAATGTGTCGCCTTAAAGAACAGAGGAAATTACATTTTTATACAATGCTTGCCAAGCAGGAACGTTGGCATCGTGAGGCGGCCGAGGCAGGGCTCAGGCAAAAGGAGAATGTTATGCGTGACACCTATGAGAAGCTATATCAAGAATGTGGTCAAGCCAATTTTGAGACAGCAGAGAAATATTTGCATTCCCTGCTGCAGGAAGATGTGAATGATTATGCCGAACAACAAGCAGAAAGTCATGTTGTTACCCAAGCCAGGGAACTTGATAAGGAAATTTCAGAATGGCTACATTCCTTCCAGGATGTACAAACTCCCATGAATTACCATGAACTTAGGCATGCCCTAAAAGATATTGTCATACCAGATGCTGATAAGATTCTTTATCGTTTGGAAAGGGATGATTGTGTTCGCCACGTTATCAATGAAGTTCTACTGCCCCAAGTCTTTGCGCAACTGGAGGCCTATGATATTTCCTTCTCTTTAACAACAAATTTTGTTGACCGCCTCATTGACAATGATCTTCAACTCAGCTCCTCTGATTGTTGTTCGGAATGCGATTGTTCTGATTTTTGTTCTTGCACCGGAGCCCAAAAAGAAGCCAGGGCAATTTTGAGGAAACTAATACGGCACTCAGTTCCTGGCAGACGTTGGCGTACTTCCACTGAACGTATGGTAGATGAAAATGTCAAAGATATATTGGATGAAGTTTTTGAAAGAGCCATACTCAAAGGACCCATAATTGAAACAGACCAGTCCATGATGGGTACGGAACTGAAATTCTCCTACCTTGATTTGGGTGCAGGACAAACTAAGGAAGTATATTTCTCTGATGTATCTGGAGATGGCGAAAGTTCAGACACTCAGGATTATTGTAAAATCAAAGCCCTTGGGGAATCACCTCCAACTAACGTGGATGATATTACCAAAATATTGGAAAATGAAGAACTACTTCTGTTAGGCGATACAGATAAACTATCAGCCGACAAATTTCTTATGACCATGGATCAATATGATAGTCCACAGCCCAGATACAAACCAACCATTGTCCATCCCATACCCAGTACCCATGATATATCAAGTGTTTGGGATTTTGACAAAACCGCAAACTACTGTCGTACATCATCTGATGATGGAATCGAGGAGCTGGAAGAAGAGGAATATAAAGTCAGTGTTGTTGAAGAACATGAATCGCTGGAAGAAAATTCCGTTGAGGAAGAAATTTTAGAAGAGGAGGCAACTTTAGAAGAGGAGCATATAATTCCTGTTGAAATTGGTCACAGAAAAATCGATTCCCAGGTACGATTTGACGACGAACCCAAAATTGAGGAAATAATTGAACCGGAAGAACCAAGCCTTCAAGATGGAGACAACGACGATGATGCTGTTGGTGGTGTTATACCAGTGTCATTTTCCTATGACCCTACCGTTAAATTTACCGTACCAGTACCATCAAACTTTGAAATGACAATGGAACAGCAATCGGATGACACCGAAGAGATTGAAGAAAAATGAGATGGAACTTTCGAGCTTAATTAGTTTACATTTTTTAGTTGTTGTTATATATTATTTAGAAAATAGAAAATATTTTTTGGACTACCAAAGTTGTTGCAAAAAATACTCATTGTTAGGTTTCCAGTACTAAGTCTCGAAACATAAGAAGCATGGCATTCTTGCTTAAGGCATATCTGGTAAATGACTAAGGACCAAGTTCGACCTAATTGAAATGTGATTCTGAAATTTTTTTATTATTTCGAACTTGGTCTTATGTCTTTCATCAGATATGACTTCAGCAAGAATGCCATGTTTCTTATGTGTCGAGGCCTTTATTTCATTATTCTTTCGACAAAATAAAGGCCAAATAGAAGCAGCAAAATAAGTGGCAGCCATGTATGACACATGTATAGGTCGCTAGACATGTAAAAAAGTATCAGAGAGAATACCAATGGATTTTCTATGCCGAAGAGACCCCTTCAAAAATAGATACCCTCTCAAAACAACTTCTCTACAAGTGGTGTCGTAAGACACGCCAGAACTGTTCTACCTTTCTACCTTCTCTACCTCTCCGGCATTCCGCCTCCAGACGGCATCGAGATCATAACGTATGCGGATGATTGCACGATCCTGGCCTCCGGTACCTCCCCTGATGACATCTGTGAGAGACTGAACTCCTATTAACCGATCTTACCACCTTTTTCCACTCGAGGAATATGCAGATTTCCGCCACAAAATCTACAGCCACTCTGTTCACCACATGGACAGCGCAGTTTGGAAAAGAATTGAATATCCCAAAATTTTAGGGATCACATTCGACACTACTTTCAAGTCGTGCGCGACAAACTGAAAAGTATGAACAAGGTCCTCAAGTCCCTAGCCGACAGCACTTGGGGTGCCAATAAAGAAACCTTGTATACCACATATAACGCGATAGTTCGGTCTGTGGTAAGCTATGCGGCGCCAGTTTGGACCCCGGGATTATGTGATACGAATTGGAAAAAGATTCAAACCTGTCAGAATGCCGCCCTGAGAAAAGCAACAGGGTGCCTCCTCAAGTCTTCGGTGGACCCTCTACATGAGGAAGCGACGATTCTTCCAGTAAAGCAACAAAATGAAATGCTTTCATTGCAGTACTTGCTTGGGTGTTACCGTGAGAGCCATCCCAATCACCATATGCTGGCTAGGCCCGACACATTCAGGCATGTCAGGAAGGATATTCATGCTCTAGAGAGGGAGGTCCAACAATATAGGAGAGAAACCCTAGATCAACAGGCATATCAAGCAGGTGTAACAGTACCGAAGTTGCTAAGGTCATAAGCAAATATAGTGTGAACAAAGTCCTCGGAGTACATCCCCCTATCTATCGCAGCTGAGGAGCGCCAGCTGCCACGACAAACCAGAGTAGTTTTGGCTCAACTACGCTCGGGATATTGCAATCGCCTAAATTTTTATTGGGCGGAAATCGACCGCGCAGTGCAAGACATCTGCCCAGTATGCGGCATGGGCCCGCACGACACAAAACACCTTTTCAACTGCCCCGCCAAACCTACTAATCTAACTCCAGTGGATCTGTGGTTATATGCCATTGAAGCAGCCACTTTCCTGGAACTGGAGATAGACCCAGAGCCAGATTGAACAGAAGAACGAACATACAAACATAATAATAAACACTGTTTCAACAACAAAAACACGCCGTTCGGACTCGGCGATAAACAGTAGATCCCGTATCATTGAGCTAATATAAATCGAGGTGCACTCATTGATATAAGAGAAGTCTCTCTTGTACCTTCTGGGATGTTTGTGGAACAATTATATCAATGCGACTTCTATACAGAAAAAAAACTTCCAGTACGACTTTCACAGAGAAAAACTCCTGCAACGGGTCATCTGTACAGAGAAGGCCCCAACAGGTCTTATATGCATCTTCTATACAGAGAAGGCTCCATCAATGGGTCTTCTATGCAGGAGAACCCCGTCAATAGGTATTTTATACAGGAAAAAAACTCCTGCAATGGGGTTTCTATACACAGAAGGACTCATCATTGGGTTGTCTGCGCAGAGAGAATCCTTTCAATGGTACTTATTATAGACAGAACTTCTTCAATGCGAATTCTGCACCAAAAAAATTTTGCAACTGTCTTCCATAATAAGAAGGCCCCACCAAAGTGTATTCTGTGCAGAGAGAATCCCTTCTGTGGGTATTATATCCAGAGAACACACCTTCAAAGGGGTCTTCTATTAAGAAAATATCCCTTCAATGCGACTTCTACACCGAAAAAAAGACTCCTGCAACGGGTTTGCTGCAGACAGACAGAATCCCTTCAATAGTACTTATATATAGAGAAGGCCCCTTCAATGTGTCTTTTATACCGAAAATACCACTTCAATGCGACTTCTATACAGAAAAAAAAACTTCACTGCAACTTTCACACAGAAAAAAATTCTGCAAGGAATCTTCTGTACAGAGAAGGCCCCTTCTATGCGAATTATTTACAGGAAAAAGTCCCCTTCAATGGAACTTATTACAGAAAGGACCCGTTTAATGCGACTTCCACACAGAAAATAACTCTTACCAATGGGTCCTTTATGCAAAGAGAATCGCTTCAATTGGTCTTATATACAGAAAAAAACTCTTCAATGGGACTTCTTTACAGAAAAACCCTTAAATGGGACGTATTACAGAAAGTATCCCTTCAAAGCGAATCGTCTAGCGGATCTTCTATACAGAGAAGGTCCCATCAATGGGTCTTCTATGCAAAGAGAATCCCTTCAGTAAGTAGTTTATATAAAAAGACCAATTCAATGAGACTTCTATACAGAAAACAACCTTCAATGCGACTTTCACACAGGAAAAAATCCTCCATCAGGTATTCTATACAGAAAATGTTTGGACGAAATCTGTTTCAGAAAATGTTGAGTTCATTTAGCCATGTCCGTGCGTCTGTCTGGCTGGAGCACACGATAATGTGAAATGTCTGCCATACTTAGATGAGGTTACCTAATCGGACCACTCCTTCGGGTACCTCCCACACAAAATTTCAAATAAAGTTCAGTTCAGGACCTGCTCTCGAATCGCTTTGATTTTTGTTGTAACAACTTGTATTCACTACCCCCATACGACGGTACAAGATTCATCAGGGGAAAGTCGATACTTCCTGAGAAAATAGCCTGAGCGCTGCAAAACCCCCTATGACGCCTTCTTGTAAAAACAACCCGAAATGTGTTAAAAAATCCTATTGCACCATATGTAGTGGCTGGAAAGCACGAAAACTCTCGAACTGGTCAACCGATTTGGCCCAACATTGGGCCTTCGTCATATTTTCTTCAAACTTAGTTTCAGTTCGAAGATGGGCAATACCGACCGACAACTTCCGGTACTACCCACCACCACCCCCCTCCCCCTGTATTTAAAAATAAGATCCACTTCCATAATGGACTATGTCTGTCCATACCTTTAAGTTCCTCCTCCGCAAAATTTTTGAACTTGGATCCTAATCCACATTTTTATCGGCAAGTTCAAATGTCCAAAAAGGGCCACAAAATTCTGAAAAGACCCTAAATACTTTCGATCTGCCGTAGATGAAAGTCTCAATTCACAAACCTGAGGGTATATCTCTGTCGGCAAAGCCGACTGATACTTTTTTAGTTGTTTTTGTTCTATTTTAACCAAATAGCTGACAGTTTTTACAGAATTCGACTTTTTAAATGCGCGATATCCCTGGAACCGTTAAGGCCTGGGTATATAAGCAGTCTCGCTTGCTTGCCTTGCTTGCTTCTGATAATAGAATAATAGAATAGACTTCTGCTTTCTGTCTCAACCGGCAGCTTCGGCTTTTCGTCCCACACAGAGACCTCGGCTTTCTGTCCCACACGGAAACTCCGGTTTTCCGTACCACACAGAAACTTCGGCTTTCTGTCCCACACGGAAGCTTCGGCTTTTCGTCCCACACAGAGACTTCGGCTTTCTGTCCCACACGGAAACTCCGGTTTTCCGTACCACACAGAGACTTCGGCTTTCTGTCCCACACGGAAGCTTCGGCTTTTCGTCCCACACAGAGACTTCGGCTTTCTGTCCCACACTGAAACTCCGGTTTTCCGTACCACACAGAGACTTCGGCTTTCCATCCCACACAGAGACTTCGGCTTTCTGTCCCACATGGAAGCTTCGGCTTTTCCGAATTCATATCGTCGTCAGTCGAATGATCAGCAATCAACACGATCCTGATCATCGTTAAATTGTAGAACCCAAACGCCAACCAGCTTCGTCGCCATAACCGGCGCAGAACCCGATTGTCAACCCGCTTCGTCGCCACAACCAGCGCATAACCCGATTGTTAGCATGATCGTTCCCGATCATCAACGCAGTTCGTCATTAACGAACATCGTCGAATCAACATCATCGTTCCCGATCATTAGCAGTTAGCCACCCTTATCACCGGCCTTACTACAAGCCTTCTCAAGCCTATCAATATCGAATTTCATTGAATTAGAACATACTAGTATTTAGATCAATAAACATCCAATTGAACCCCTAGAAGGGATAAAACTAGTATTTTATTTCATAAGGTTTAGTAGGTACTTATGTAGACCCTGGACGCAACTGGACTTACACCAGCCGACGAGAACATCACGTTACATCTAGTTCGAAATTGGCTCGACCTTTTTCATTCTTTTATTTTTGTTATGTCAGAAATGAAGGAGGCAAGCAAGGCGAGGCAGCTTATGTACCCAGGCATTTAGTCAAAAAAATCTGAAAATATTCTAAAATATTTTGCTATTGAGCAGCATCAACACAGCAAAAAAATAAAGGAAATCGCTCAGAAATTCCAATATACATATAAGGTCGATAAATTTAAAAATAAGTCTCAGAAGGTTAACAGAGCCTGAACCGGCTTTAACACTTCTAGATAAATCAAACAGGGCTCTTTTATTTAGCTGCATTGGCAACCAGTTGTGCCTGCAAAAATCCAAAAAAGTGACGTTTGTAAGCACCGGCAACTCACATAGGCAGATATTTGCATTAGAGTATAGACATTTATATACCTCCACAAAGACAACACCGACAGGTTGATGGTTAACCCTACATGGCGATTCTGCCTGGAGGTTGGTCAACAGAACTTCCCATGTGAAGATTCGATGATAATTTCATTAGCTTCATTATTGAAGGTAACTCTCTTTTTGGTGACATCAGGGATAGGTAAAACAGATCTTAGAATCGTTCATGTTCTACACGTAGCTGTTTGAATGCCGAATGGAAAATTCTAAAATCCTATAGAAAAATCACGTACAACTTGGTATCGGAATTTGAAAACGAAACACAAACAAATCAGTCTACTTTAAACTGCAATATATGTATGTATGAATTTCTATGGCACTTAAATAGATTGATACACCCTCATTTATCCTCCTTTAAGTAGCGCTTAGGATCTTATTTACAAATAATAAATATACAAAATATACTCCACTCACCTTTAATAGCTTTTCTCAGCGTTAACAAACTTGAACGTATTGTATTCAGGAGAACATTGAAACGTACCATTTCCTGTACCAATACCGTATTCATACTCTGATGATAACTTGTGGGATACTTGGCCAATGCAGCATCACGATCAAAATCTTTTGGCAGACGTTCCAAAATATCGGTGGCTACATTTATTACCACCTCTTCTGGTGTTAAACGTTCGTTGGCACCTTCATCATCATCCGCAGCCGCTGAAGTATCCTTGTGTAAATAATAGAGGGATATAAATTCAGGTGACGTAGGACAATTGGGTAGTAGGAGATTTTCGGGGAAACGTTTCGATTGTGTCTCAATGTAGTGAGGCTGGGATTTTTGTAGTAACTGTTGGAGCAGTTTGGTGAGGTGTGTGAGGTGATTGAAGATAAACGGAGAATAAATTTGAAAGCTAGAATCAGTTTTCATTTTGATGTCTTGTGGGGTTCAAAGCTTACCCTTTTTTCATGTAAATCCTGGTGGTGATTTGGTTTGGAATAAAAAGTGTTAATGGTGTATTATTTTGGTAATAAATATTTACAATAAAACCTACCACACGATCCTGTTAAGTATGTCAGAATAGAGGTGAAGTGAAACAAATGTAAATATGTAATTGATTGTGTTGTTGTATAGATAGGTAAATAGTTGTGCCAATGGCGCTATGAAGCTGAGGTTAAGAAATACTCCCCCACTTACCTGAGTTAACAAAGTATGACTCAGCAACATGTCCGTTTCCTGTTGATCCTTCATAATATCCGCATTAGCATGGAAACCAAATATGGCCGGCACCGTTTGCTGTGGCAGCTCCTTGGTGTAATTCAAATAATATTCCACTTCCTTATAGACAGGTATATAATAAATTTGCTTCTCGTCAAAGAAGAACGGTGTCTCGATGTCCAAAACTTCAGGGCAATAATAACGATTGAGCAACGTTTTCAATGTTCTGCGATCCCAATCGTCCGTAACACGGCCACCATAATTACATTCTCCAGTCAAATAGCGTAAGGCGTCATAATTGACACCTTCATATTGATCGAGAAACATTTTCAATTGCATCAAACTAATCCTCAAGTCCGTCTCATTAAATTCATAAGGGATATTCCAACCAATTGGTCCGAAATATCTCCGCTCTTGTATTACAGCATGGAAGAAGCATAGCGAGTAAATCAATTGTTTGAATGTTTGACTCTGCTTACATGATTCATACCACTCCAGGTCGGATATGGGATCAGATAACATAGATCTAATGATGTTCGAACGCAAACCCTTGGGTGGTTCGTTTGTCATTTTTATGCCATTTTGTAATACCACCACGGGGAAATGATCTGCCGGGTAGGAAGTTAACCACAAGCGAAAATCGGGATGTGTTGAATCCGGCACCATACTTTCACATACTTTCTCCAGGGCAGGCATAAAACTTTTGGCCAAGTGGCAATTTTGCAACACCACCCAATTGCCTTGCTTTACACCCTCCTCTATCATTTTCATGGCAATGGGCCCTTGACCCTGACCCAGTGACAATGAGAATAAACGATTTGTACCAAAACCTTGTTCATCTGCAAACTTGAGTAACGTTGCCGTGGGATCTGAACCTGGGGTCAAAATAAATATCAACGGTATACAGCAATGAGAATCTCCAAATGAGGCAGCCAAATCAAATTGTGGTGGGTCGACAAATTTCTCTCCCATTTCCTGGGCAACAAATCTCAAAACTGCAGGCACCAATTTGTCGGGACGAAATACTCGAAGCAATAATAATTTCTGTAACATTGTGGTTTTATCCCATGGCGTGGGAAGTGCTTCAAAATTATGTGGTATTTCAGATTCAAAGAATTTCTTCCATTCATCTAAATTTGCGGTGAAATTTTCTCTCAGTCCCTTGAAATGCTGCAGCTCTGCCAGACGACATAATTCATTCCAACTTTGCACTCCCAACCATTTGGCGGGATTCTTGTGGGGATTGTCGAGGCCAATACCTCCGGTAAGCAAAAACATCCATTCGCTGTTATCAATTCTGCCCTCCGCTTTCATTAGATTGATGTTAAGGATCAAGGAGAACAGCAACTTGTCCTGCAAAGATAACAAAATATGAAAAATTAACTATAAAAACTCAATGAAGAGGTTAACTACGCTTCGATTAGAAATATATTATACTTAGTTTCCAAAGAACAATCGAGGTTAGACCAAAAAGATTTTTTTAAATACCAGAATGGATTTACAGACTGAAACAGGGACATTTTTTGTTTTTAGATAACAAAAAAGACGATTGGACAGTGGTCTATCAGAAAGAATACAAAACCAGTAAGAACGGCGTTAAGATCGGCTGGGCCCAACTTTTTATGAGTTGTATTGAAGTAAAATAAAACAATTAGTTTCCTTCCTTTATGGGATTATCCCTAGTTGGCTGGCCAAAAATCTCAATTTTCATAATTTTTTTCTGAGAAAACTACCAATATTTTTGGGTAAATCTTAAACTACCTTTGGAATTTTTGTTGTTGAAAAATATTGTACAGTGTTGTGGTAAATGACTACCTGCAAAACCCATTTTTTGTAAAAGCGCTTGCTCGAAAACGAATGGGCCGATTTTCATATATTTTGGTGCGCGTTTTAAGAACTTTATAAACTTGTCTTTAAGCGAGACAGAATTTTCAAAACTGTATTTTAATAAAAATAGTGACCTGTAAAAGTAAAAATTGCGATTTTAACGAAAAAATGGACCGAAGATCGGTCTATTCGACGAAGATCGGTCAATCCGTTTTCGAGCTATCGTTGGCACCGACTTCAAAAGTGGAATTTCGAGAAAAACGCGTTTCAAGTTTTTATTTCGGTTTACATGAATAAAAAATGTATCTTTGGTTCCGCCGACGATGCAGCTTGTAAAATGCAAATTGGGTGTTGCCTTCGCAACATTCTTCCGTCACGAGTGCACTCGGCCGCACGTCTCTCTGCCAGTGCAATTCGTGCTTGGTCAATTTTTTTCAGTAATTTTGCTCCTATCGACTTGAATTTTTTGCGGCACACTCTATACTACATGTACTTCAAAATAAGCCAATAAATTTTTTTCGATTTTTTGAAATTGACAAGTAGGGATAATCCCTTAATAAAAAGTAATAAATTCGGGTGCAACAGTGATGCAATGGTATGCACACCCGCCTTGCACGCTGAAGGTCGTGGGTGCGATTCCCCAGCCAGGTAGCACCAAAACTTTTCAATGTTGGCAAAGTATCCCTCAGTAATGTTGGCGACATTTCCTGAGAACTTTAACAACGTAAAACTTCTCTCCAAGTAGTGTCTTAAGACACGCCATTCGGACTCGGCGATAAACAGTGGTTCCCATAACATTGAGCTAATATGAATCGGTGAGCAATTATGGAACAATTATTATTACTAAATTCTGCTCCACGTCAAGGCTTATTCCTAGAAGAAGGGGAAAATACTAACTGGAGTACATCACTTTCTTCTAAACAAGGTTTAATACCAATGAGACATCGATATGTTATACCCTTTCGAAATCGGAAATACCATGTTACAGTCATTCCATTTCGAGAATGCGTGCACAAGCTAAGAATATGTAAAATCAGCAGGTATCTGCGTACATATCAAAATATTAATTTATATTGATAAGTAGCAGACCCGAGTACGCGTTGCTGACCCGTCGTATTGAGTTTTAATGACAACTTATTATGGACTTTATGCTTTACAACTGAAAAATAGATATTTTCTAACTCATTTCTTCGGGTCCATTTTCAAACCGAGTTAATCATTGAGGATTTTAGATTTAACAACAGATTTTGTCTGCAACCTTTCTTTTCTCTTACGGATTTTTTCGCCCACCGATGCTGTATAATATTTATTATCATCCATGTCATCTATCTTTATCCAAAAGCGATCTAATAATACAAGTTAAAAAATAGTTATGTCGAATTCTCCCGCTTATTACGACTAATATGTTTCCACAAAATCTCATGAAAATATGTTCGCTAATTTTCGGCCGTGGTCGGAACTTCGGGTGCCAGGAAAGAACATTTGATCGGAGGTGAACCAAACGTTGCACAGTGGTCAAATTTCCGAAAATCCTGGCCAAAAATCGAAAATAAAATTGTTTTAATTTACACTATATAGTGTCAAATATTGTTTATAGGATCCCACTGCGTGTAGTTATGAAAAAATATATGCGTTTCTTGTTTAGTAAGCGGGTATAAAAGCAGGTCAAAGTGACCCTATTTGGAATTTCTTGTTTTTTTTTAATATTTAGGTTGTTTATTAAAATGTTATAATATCCAAAATAAACAACGGTTTTTAAAAATTTTATACCCTACACCACTGTGTGGGGAGGGTATTATAAGTTGGTTTTGGCCAAAAAGATTGTAACGCATCGAAATAATGGTCGTAGACCCATACTTATATACCAATGAATGTCTCGACGATCTGAGTCGATATTTGTCCGTCCGTCTGTCCATCTAAACCTTGTAATCGCGCTAAAGGTCGCTACAGGATCGTTACCAAATTTTGGGTGTTGATGAGTGTCCCTGAGGGGAAGAAGCCTATTGATTTTGGTGATGGTCGGATAATATTCAGGGGTCGGAATGGGCAAAAACGTATTTGGAGAAAAAGTCAAAGTTTTATTTCAAAGCTAATATCCCTGCATCTATAAGGGGTATATCAAAAGCAAAACCTGCTAATGAAAGTAGAAAATATTACCTTTACAACGATGTACATTAGGTTGTCGTAGTTGGCCAAACAACAATGATATCACAATAGTCGCTAATAGAACCCAACTTTTCATTTTTGCGATTTTAATTATAATGACAAATATCACAGCTTTGGTTGGGGAGCTTCCAAAAGCAAAGCCTGACTATGAAAGTAGAATATCCCACCTTTACAATGATGCAAAGTAGGTTGGCGTAGGTGGCCAAATAACGGAAATATAGCAATAGTCGGTAATACATCCCATTTTTCATTTTTTTTTTTTCGAAATCGCGTTTCTGGTCGCAATTTTGATCGAATCGTTACGGGCGTTAATGGGGGTCCCACAGAGGAAGAAGCCTATTGATTTTGATAGTGGTCGGATAATATTCAGGGGTCGGAATGGGCAAAAACTTATTTGGAGAAAAGCCAATATCTCTGTTTCTTTAAGAGGTATATCAAAAGCAAAACCTAACGAGGAAAGTAGAAAATATCACCTTTACAACGATGTAAAGTAGGTTGTCGTAGGTGGTCAAACAACAGAGATATCGCAATAGTCGGTAATGCATCCCATTTTCCGATTTTTTGTACAGGTCGCAATTTTGGTCGGATCGTCACGAATATTTAGGAGTTGATGCGGGTCCCGCAGAAGATGAAGAGAAGATGTGGAGAAAAGTCAACGTTTTTTTTTCTTATGCGAATATCTCCGCTTCTGGTAGGAGTATTCCAAAAGGAAAGCCCGTCAATGGAAGAAAAAAAAGATCTCCTTTATACTGATGCAAAGTATGTTGGCGTAAATGGGCAAACAACCGAGATATCGCAAAAGTCAGTAATACATATATCCAATTTTTCCATTTTTTGTAATCACACTACAGGTTGGAATTTTGATGGGATAGTCACGAAATTTTGGGGGTTTATGGGGGCCCCACAGAGGAAGAAGCCTATTGATTTTGGAGATAGTCGGATAATATTTGGGGGGTCGGAATGGGGAAAAACTCATGTGGAGACAAATTCAATGAATATATTGGCTTCTAGTAAGGGTATTGCAACGGCTATATCGAAACGTGGCCATTCTTGGCGTGAAAATGTTGTACCCCCAACAAAGACTAAATACCAAACAAATCATTTCAGTTAGCCAAATCGGCAGACCTATACCGACGATTTCTGACAGGAATGATGTATATCCCTAACGAAAACTATATATCCAATTGTACCTATTTCTTTAGGATAATGCGGCTAAAAGCTTGAAAATATCGCAAATCGCGAGGTACATATTATATGGGGTATAAACGTGGAATGCTGTATATCCCCAACGAAGAAAACATACAAAATTTTACACATTTTCGTCGGATAATGCGGCTAAAACCTTTAAACTACAGGAAATCGAAAGTTATCGTTGTATGAGGGCAATATTAAAACATGGACCTATACTGATAAACATCCGGGGAAAATATGCTTAGTACCAAAGAAGACTAAATACCAATTTTCACCCATTCCGAAGATCGGAAGGTAGGTACTAGGCCGGGGCGATTTGTATTGAAGGAAAAAACCTTAATGGGCCCTTCGCGTTTCTTATTCCTGGGATTGAACTGAGCAAATAAGTCTACTAGACCATAGGTCTATCGTGAAAATCGAGCCTCCCGATTTTGACTTTAAGTTTTTTATCCACATTTTGGCATATAACAGCCAAACCATTGAGATTTTCGATCGAACACAAGGACAACAATTGTAGCCAAGACAGTAGTTAAGAACTCTCTAATGCATCGCAAAAGCATTGGAACGCTCCTTCAGGCAGTTTTGTCCTTGAGAAGGTGCAAACTTTTCGAAAAATGTCGATAAATGGCACTGTGCTAGAAAAGTTGACCAGAAAAATATTAAAGCGTTGTCATGCAAAATTATATCGTGTTGGGATCCATGGACAACGACAATACCTTTAGTTCGTTTGTATCACTTCGTTTTATTTTTTTATAACGGTAAAAGTAGTGAAAATCTGCGTTTCTTACATTTGCAAATTTAAACGGACATATCTTCTTTTTTTCACAACGGATTTCTATTGATCCTTCTCCTTTTAAAGGGGTGAATAATATCATTCGAACAAGTTACTATTTTTTTAAATCGGTTAACAAATGGCTATGTTATAGTGGTTTAGGACTGCAAACCCCCACAAAAAAACTATAACTAAATTTCTCACAATTTTCAAAAATATAATGTTTTTTGTTTTGTTCAATATTAATTTTGAAAATTGTGAGAAATTCAGTTATAGTTTTTTGTGGGGGTTTTCAGACTTAACCCACTATAACTTAGCCATTTGTTAACCGATTTAAAAAAAAAATAGTAACTTGTTCGAAAGATATTATTCACCCCTTTAAAAGGGAGAAGGATCAATAGAAATCCGTTGTGAAAAAAGAAGATATGTCCGTTTAAATTTGCAAATGTGAGAAACCCAGATTTTCACTACTTTTACCGTTATAAAAAATAAAACGAAGTGATACAAACGAACTAAATGTATTGTCGTTGTCCATGGATCCCAACACGATATAATTATGCATCACAATGCTATAAAATTTTTCTGGTCAACTTTTGTAGCACAGTGCCATTTATCGACATTTTTCGAAAAGTTTGCACCTTCTCAAGGACAAAACTGCCTGAAGGAGCGTTCCAATGCTTTTGCGATGCATTAGAGAGTTCTTAACTACTGTCTTGGCTACAATTGTTGTCCTTGTGTTCGATCGAAAATCTCAATGGTTTGGCTGTTATATGCCAAAATGTCAAAAAAAAACGTGGATAAAAAACTTAAAGTCAAAATCGGGAGGCTCGATTTTCACGATAGACCTATGGTCTAGTAGACTTTTTTGCTCAGTTCAATCCCAGGAATAAGAAACGCGAAGGGCCCATTAAGGTTTTCAAATCGCCCCGGCCTAGTAGGTACCCTTCTATAAGTGATATATAACAAGTAAAAAAATTTCAGTCGACTTTGCCGACAGAGATATAACCTCAGCCTATGGGATATGAAAATTTCATCTACGGACAGATCGAATGTATTTAGGGACTTTTCTGAATTTGGTGAACCTCTTTGTACATTTGAACTTGCCGACGAAATGTGGATTAGGATTAAAGTTCAAAAGTGTTGCGGAGGAGGTACTTGGAGGAATGGACCGATGAACTATGGAAGTAGATCTTATTTTGGGAGTCATATCTCTTCGATAGATATCGCTCCCACTAGTCGCTTCAGTGGGTCATCGTATAACTTTTGGACCAGTATATCAGGAAGCATGGACTTGTCCATGGAATACATAATATATGTAGCTGTAAACAGTACCACAACGAACAGAATCGGTATAAATTTCCAAAGGATTTTCGAACAGAACCTAACCTGCACATATACACAAATATTGAACTTTTGTGGGGGAGGTACCGTAAGCAGATGTAGCTGTGAAAATTCTCTAGAGGATTGACAGTGATGATTTTTTCCTAGGTTGTACCATGTTGGAGATATATGTATATGTTTAAGTTGGGAAATTGCCGTTATGACATTGTTTTGTAAGGAGGCGATACAGTCAATGCATTGTCCCAATTTGAACTTCTATATCTCAATAACGGTAAAATCTACGAAATTATCATAAAGGTCAATCTGGTAGAGAGTTTCCATAGCTACAACATTTTCTGTAGTACCATTTCGATAGGATTTGCGGTTTCCGAGCAAAATCGAGAAAATTTAAAAAACCTCCAAAAATGTAAACTTAAATCGCGATTTATTTAAAAAGTGTTTTTGTTGTTGTTTTTTTTTAAATTTTTCTCATCTATGATCATTAAAGTTTCAGAATCCGCAAAAATTTTCCAGGTGTAAACACCTTCCATTTAAAGTTGCTTCAAGAGCACCGTGCCTCTAAAATGACCCATATGTGATAAAGGTTAACCTTGTAGAAAATATTCATAGCTACATCATTTTCTTTTGTCCCATTTCGCCAGAACTTGCCGTTTCCAAGCAAAGTCCTGAAAACCTAAAAAAACTCCTAAAAATGCCGACTTGAATCGCGATTAATGTAAAAAGCGCTCCGGCGATTTTTTTTTTTTTGTTTTTTGGTTTTTCTCATCTATGATCATTGTAGTTTTAGAATCCGCAAAAACTTCCCAGGTGTAAGCACCTTCCATTTAAAGTTGCTTCAAGAGTTAAACTAAATTTGAACAAAATATTAGGAAATCCAATGTTTGGACCATATTGCAGATATCGTGCATACCAATTTAGTAACATTTTTTAAATATTGGGGGGAAGTACCGGAAATTGTGGACCGGTATTGCTCATCTTCGAACCGAAACTAAGTTTGGACAAAATATGAGGTAGGCCAAATGTTGGACATAATCGGCTGATCAGTTCGAGAGTTATCGTACTCTCCAGTCAGTACGTATGGTGCCATAGGTTTTTTTTACAACTTTCGGACTTTTTTCTCGAGAAGTATGGACTTGACCATGAAAACATTTTTACGGATGTAATGAGACGGCGAATGCAAGCTGCTTCAACAAAAATCAAAGTGATTCGAGAGCAGATCTTAATGTGAACTTATCCAAAATTTTGTGTAGGATGTTCGGGTACCTCCTCGGAGTGGGCAAATATAGTCCATATTCAACCATGATATATATCTGGTAGATATATTAGGATGTGTAATGTATGGACCAACTCGATCACTCGTTTTAAAAGTTATCGTGCGGTTTTGTTTATCATATAGTCTGACCCCCTCGACTGTTATTATCTAATTAATTAAGTTTAACGTCAAATATATCCAAATTCTAGTGGAACTGCGTTTCATATATTTATTAACACAATAATATGATTTCATTTTCAAAGTTTCATTTTAACTTATATTGAATAACACCGTACATTATTTATATTAAAGTCTGTGAAAAAAACCACCACTTTATTATGTCAATTTTAATATCAAATAAGAAAGAATTGAAAAAAAGTAGCAAAACATATTCAAGAAAATTGGATGAAGTTTATTACCATCACCATCTTGAAGCGGTTCTTTTATACAACAAAGAATGTCGTCTTTGTCGTTTTCAAAGGACTTGTATTTCGTAAGCTTCACTCACTTAAAAATTGCCTAAAGCAAAAAGTTTCCCCCACTATATGTCAAAAAATACT
This sequence comes from Musca autumnalis, assembly GCF_047663935.1. Lineage (NCBI taxonomy): Eukaryota > Metazoa > Arthropoda > Insecta > Diptera > Muscidae > Musca > Musca autumnalis. The sequence continues at coordinate 235,707,648 of NW_027411755.1, forward strand.
TACAATGTTGTTAAAGAATTTTTTTCGTGAAATTTAATGAGGGTTGGTGTTCAATGCGATTATGTGAAGACAGTTATTACGGTATGAGTATGGGACACTCAGTAAAAATATATAAAATATTCAAGGCAAAAATATGTTAATTTTAATATTTATTAAATAAGTAAATTAGAGGTTTGAAGTTATGTTGTGGTCATAGGGAGAAAATGAAAAAAATGGCGAGTCTTTGAATTCTGAGCGACAGTGCATTGACGATGTCCATTCTTCTTTGTATTCAATTTTCCATTCTATTCATCCTAACTTCGGAAATTAATTCTTCGAAAATTTATCTTTGAATGGCAACCCATATGTTGCATGTGTACGTTCAATAATACCGCAGTTATTCGTGTGTTTCCCTTTATGTAAAGTTATGGTTTCGATTTTCAATTTCATGTTTATTTTTGTACTTTGTAAATTTTTTGGCAACACAAAGTTTTCATTCCGTTATCGTTAAAGAAAAAACTCGTTCATGTGGTTTATATTCTTTGGATGATTTTCTTTTCACATAGAAAAAGGGGGAATGTGTTTTTGGTATTGAATTCTGTCAAATTAACTTCATTTTCATATCAAACGAAGAAAGATGACAGCTTTCAGATAAGGAAAACTTTTTTGATAAGCATATACAAGGAATAGCAGAATTTCTATATACGTATGAAATATAAAATAAACGAATAAAATTGGCGGAAAATTTCGGCTCGGTTCAACTTTTAATCTCGTGCAAGATTTACACTTTTAAATGTGCCAAATTTAGAATCCAAAGTACTAACTTAAATGGCAGTGAATACAATTTGTTACAAAAAAAAAACAGAGCGATTCTTAAATTTTGGCGAAATTTTGTGTGGGAGGTACCCGAAGGGGGTGAGGTAGGGGATGGAAGATACCAAGGAATGGTCCTGACCGGCTTTAACATGGCAAAGCCCAGGATTTATCTTGGTGCCTCTTTCATCTCAAGTGGACACTGACCTCCCCGTGGTATCACCTGGGGAACTGCGTTTAACACCCGTTAAAGGTAGTGAGCTAACATTTGCCGCGCGTTCACCCATAAGAACGTTAAAAACTTGGGTTTTGGCGTCGGATTAGTAACCCTTCCCTAGAAAAAAACAGCCTACTATGAAAAAACGGAAGAAAAGGAAAACAAATCCCTCGAAAGTTGACGACCCCCGCAAACGTTTAATGGACCATGAATCTGAACCTGAAATGTTGGCACTCTTTATAGAGAAGGTGCAGTTTACGTATTGGCAGATGTACTTGAAAAGTACAAGGCCGACATTACTGCCATACAGGAAATACGATGGAACGGAAAAGGCGTCACAAAAACACCTAAAGGTGACGCATTGTATTATAGCTGCCATGACACAAAGCATGAGTTTCGTTACGGATTTGTAGTTGGTCGGAGGTTAAATCATCTGGTCTCCAGCTTCACCCCAGTGAATGAAAGACTCGCTGCAATTCGATTAAAAGCTAAATTCTTCAACATCAGCTTTATTTGCGCTCATGCTCCCACTGAAGACAAGGACGAACAGACCAAAGATATATTTTACGAGCGCTTAGAAGAAACTTATGACCGTTGCCCTGCCCATGACATTATAATTATACTAGGCGATTTTAATGCCAAAATTGGAAAGGAGAATATCTCTGGCCCAACAGTCGGGAAATTCAGACTCCACGGTGAAACATCTGACAACAGTATGAGGCTGATAGACTTTGCAGCTGCAAGAAACATGGTAGTTAGCAGTACCAGATTTAATCATCTCGATATTCATAGGGGCACCTGGCTGTCGCCAGACCAAACACCAAGAAATCAAATTGAAACGTAGCAAACAAAGTGCGACCAGACACAACACGGAAGTTGGCTGCAATCACAACAGATAGCCACAGTATATTCCACTCAACTGGACCAACTGCTTAATCAAAGCACTCCTCGTCCCGATAACATATCAGGACAATGGCAAAACATTGCCCACACCATGCAAACAGCCGCAATATCAGTACATGGATACCAGAAACCTCCACCAAGAAATCCATGGTATGACCAGCAGTGTAGTGCTGCTACCGAAAGAAAAATGCGGCATATAGGGCTACTTTACAATCAGTAGCAACGCGTAGCGCACGAGAGAGATATCGGGAGAAAAGGATAGAGGAGAAACGTCTTTTCCGCAGGAAAAAGAGAGAGATGGAAAAGCGGGAGTGTAAACAAATCCAGATGTACAGGAGACAGAATGAAGTTCAAAAATTCTGGCTTTGGAACCGGCACATCCTCCTGTAGAGACCAGCAAGGTAATCTGGTAACTGATACAGATAGTGTGCTTAGGATATGGAAGGAACATTTTTCCAAACAGTTGGTATCCAATTATAGCGAAGTCGACGAAGATACCACAGATCCAATCCCAGAAGATGGTATTGAATGTATACCACCCGGCCAAGATGAGGTAAAGACAGCAATAAATCGGCTGAGGGACAATAAGGCAGCAGGAGCTGATGGCCTACTATCCGAGCTGTTTAAAACCGGAGACGACACACTGATAAGGTGTATGCATCAGCTAGTTAGCTCCATCAGGCTGGAAGAACGCGTACCCGACGATTGGAACCTGAGCATCCTGTGTCCCGTCCATAAGAAAGGAGATAAGACTTTATGCTCCAACTATAGGGCATAAGTCTTCTCCCTATCGCCTACAAGGTAGTGTCAGGGATATTGTGCGAACGACTAAAGCCCATGGTCAACGAAATAATTGGATCATACCAATGCGGCTTTAGACCTGGCAAGTCCACCATTGACCAGATATTTACCCTGCGGCAAATTCTGGAGAAGACCCAAGAGATGCAGATCGAGGCCTACCACCTTTTTGCCGATTACAAAGCAGCCTTCGACAGCCCGCTACGTTCAAAGGTATTCCAAGCAATGCCTGAATTTGGTATCCCCGCAAAGCTCATTCGGCTTTGTAAAATGACTCTAACCGACACAAGATCTTCAGTTAAAATAGGAAAGAACCTCTCCGAAGAGTTTTGTACCAAAAGAGGTTTCAGGCAAGGAGACAGCCTTTCGTTCGACCTTTTCAACATCCTGCTAGAAAAGGTTATACGAGAGGCAAACGTCAAAAGAAGTGGCACAATCAACTCAAATAGCCACATGTTACTTGCTTATGCTGATGATATAGACATCATGGGACGATCAGTAAAAGAAGTAACTGATACCTTTATGAAGGTCGAAGGAGAATCTGCTAAAGTGGGTCAGGCGGTAAACGGTGAGAAGACCAAGCTGATGGTGTCGATGCGCCCATTGAGATCGGACCAACTGTTGAAGTTGGTTTCTATAATTTTGAGGTAGTAAAAGACTTCGTCTACCTCGGCACCGCAGTAAACACAACTAACGACATCAGTTGTGAAATAAAAAGAAGAATTGTATTGGCCAACAGATGCTACTTTGGCTTAAGTAAGCACTTTAAAAACAAAGCCACAACTCGTCAAACAAAAATAACGTTTTACAAAACACTGATACTACCCATGCTGATGTATGGTTCCGAAGCCTGGGTACATGCGCAAGCAGATAAGGCAGTTCTTGGCGTGTTTGAGAGAAAAATTCTTTGAAAGATCTATGGACCGATCTGCGTTGACGGTGAATATCGACGTCGTATGAACCACGAGCTGTATCTGCTATTCAACGACATCAATATAGTTAAACGTATCGAGATGCAGCGATTGCGTTGGCTAGGCCATATAATAAGAATGAGCGATGACGAACCCGCTAAAAAGGCGTATAAATTCGAGCCCCAAGGCGGTGCACGCAGAATTGGCAGGCCAAAGAATAGATGGCGCAAACAAGTGGATGAAGAGATGACAAGGCGCATTATTCCAAAAAGCGAAGCACGAAACAGAGAGAATTGGAGATCTTTTCTTAGTTCGGTCTATGGAACAAATGTTCTGTAATGGGCCAGCTAAGTAAGTAAGTAGGTACACGAAGAAGTGAACTGTATTGTGGACCACGAAATTCAAAGTATAGACCAAATCGGTTACTCCCTTCAAGAGTTATAGTGCGCAAAATTTTTCTCAACATTTTTGAACTTTTGTGATGGAGGTACCGGAAGGAGTGGACCGACGTGAATAATCACGGCATCGATCAAATTAAATCTTTGTAAGTCGATAAAGGACCATCCTATAGCACTATGAAAAACTAGTTTAATGAATTCAAAATGGCCGACACTCGCCAAAAAAACGAAGGTCATGAAGGTCGCCCAAATCGGACGTTGTGCCAGAAAAAAATTATGCTGTGCGAGAACGAATGATGCAAGATCGTCATGTAATATACCGTGAGATGGAGGCACCATTGGGCATTTCTTCCACCAACTAACATTTGATATTGCATGAACACCTGGTCGCAAAAATGGAATTTAGGACGGTTAATTCTGAGTGTTACACTAAAATTTGTTTGCCTGGAGACTCCTGAGAAATTCCAAAAACGACCGGAAAAAACGTGGAATTGGTAGGCCTTGCACCGTACAGCGCTGACTGGGGATCCAATGTCTCAATCAAGCCACTGTAAACAACCCAACAAATGGTCGTATGTCAAACTGTACTGAGTGCGCTTAGACTAAACACTGTCAAACTTTCCAAAAAAAGTTAAATGACTAATTGCGACACTGCGTGTTGCCTACGCCAGTCATATGTCAAACTGTCCTGAGTACGCTTAGACTACAAAATGTCAAACCTTCCAAAAAAGTCAAATGACGAATTGCGACACTGACTACGCCAGATAGTTTTCTAGTGCCTCTCGTATATGGGCAATATTTTTGAGAATTTACACAAAAATATTTTTGTTTGGAAATTGAATATGAAAGAATTTGCAACATAAATGCCGTAAGCATAAATGCCGAAAACCTTTAAAGGACAATGATCTGCGAATCTGCACCTGGAATGTCTGTACTCTCTACAGAGCAGGACCAGTTTGCGCTCTGGAGGATGTACTTGGTAAATACACAGCTGATATTATCGCCTTACAGGAAGTAAAATGGAATTTGCCATGAAACGAAGCATAAGCTAGGCGTTGGATTTATGGTAAATCGTACGCTTTAAAATCTCGTCTCCAGATTCACTCCGGTTAATGAGAGAATTGTCAAAATCCGTATAAAAACAACGTTTTTTAACATCAGAATCATCAGCACCCTTGCCCCGACCGAAGAGAAAGATGAACAGACCAAGAATATATTCTACGAGCGTCTAGAGAGAGAGCGCATATGACCGCTGCCCTGTATGCCTATTCTGTAACTTTTATCGATTGAAAAGTTGTTAAAATTTCTTTTGTTTTTGTAACAACTACAAAACAAACAAATTAAATTGTTGTAAAATAAACAATGAGTAAAGTTGTTAAAAAGTTACAGAATAGGGGGGCTGGCCATGACATAAAAATTGTTCTAGGAGATTTTAATGCTAAAATTGGGAGGGGAAATATCTTTGGTCCCACGGTCGGCAAGTTCAGCCTTCATGAGGTAACATCCGACAACGGAATAAAACTGATCGATTTTGCTGCGGCAAAGAGCAAGGTGGTAAGCAGCATCAACACCTCGAAACACACAAGGCCACGTGGATGTTCCCAGATGGGAAAACCAGGAAACATATTGATCATGTTTTGATAGACGGATGACACTCTTCCAGTATGTTAGATGCCCGATCGATTCTAGGCGCAAACATCGATTCTGACTAGTTCCTTGTAGCAGCCAAGGTACGCACTCGTCTTAATGTAGCGGTCTTAAAATTGCGATCTAACACAGGGTGGAAGCTGGATATCGAGAAATTGCAAACACAACAGATAGCACAAGCATACTCCGCTCAACTGACTCACATGCCGGAAGACGGCACTCCTTGTCCCGATAATTTTAAAGCGCAGTGGCAAAGAATAGCCCGCTCTCTTCAAACTGCCACAAAATATATACCTGGGTACCAAAAAGAACCACATTAAAATCCATAATACTGTCAGGAGTGTCTTAAGATTACAGAAGAGAAGAACGCTGCATACAGAGCAACCCTGCCGTCAGTAGCAATAAGAAGCGACAAGGGAAAATATCGGGTGAAGAGGAGAATCGCATTTTCAGAATGAAGAGGGAAGAGTAGGGGAAACGTGGGCGGGAGAAACTCGAGATGTTCAGGAGTCAGTATTAGGCCGGGCGATTTGAAAACCTTAGAGGGCGCGTAGCGTTTCTCCTTCCTGGGATTGTACTGAGCAAACAAGAGTACTGGAGCATATGTCTACGATGAAAACCGAGCCTCCCGATTTGGAAAATGTTTGGAAAATGTGTGCGCACCATAACTCTTGAAGAGAGTAACCGATTCTGTCCATACTTTGCACATCGTGATCGGTCCACTTCTTCGGGTACCACCCACATACAATTTCGGAAAAGTTCAGTTTAAGAACTGCTCTCGAATCGCTTTGATTTTTGTTGTAGCAACATCTATTCACTGTCACCTGTACGACAGTACAAGTTTCATCAGGGGCAAGGCCATACTTCCTGAGGAAACAGAAAAAAAACTCCTATGACACCATGTGTAGTGGTTGGAGCGCAAGATAACTCTTGAACGGATCTGCCGATTCGGTCCAAAATTTGGCCTTCGTAATATCTTGTCTAAACTTAGTTTAAGTTCGAAGATAAGCCATATCAGTCCACTCCTTCAGGTACCTCCCCCCAAGAGTTCAAAAATGTTCGGAAATTTGTAAGCATGATAACTCTAGATGGTAGTGTACGATTTGGTCCATACTATATTTGTCCACTCCTTCGGGTACCTCCCACACAAAATTTTGGATAAGTTCACTTTAAGAACTGCTCTGGAATCACTTTGATTTTTGTTGAAGCAACTTTCATTCGTTGCGATGGTAAAAGTTTTTTCGGGAACAAGTCCATACTACTTGAGAAAACAGCCCGAAAAGTGTAAAAACCTTCCATGGCACCATGAAGTGGCTGGAGAGCACGACAACTCTCGAACCACACTTTGCATATCGTAATATTTCTTCGAATATTAGATGAAATCCAAAGGAGGTGCTTGTAGGTCCACTCCTTCCTGTACCACCCCCACAAAAATTGGAAAATATTAGCTAAAATAGTATGCGCGATATCTCATAAACAGAGCAACCCGGTTAAGGGTCTGGCGAAAATCCCTTGAATATGTTTACCTAGTGGTCCTGTTTACACCGATATCATGTTTTTCGTATGCAAGTATTAGTATTAGTATTAGTATTAGTATTAGTATTAGTATTAGTATTAGTATTAGTATTAGTATTAGTATTAGTATTAGTATTAGTATTAGTATTAGTATTAGTATTAGTATTAGTATTAGTATTAGTATTAGTATTAGTATTAGTATTAGTATTAGTATTAGTATTAGTATTAGTATTAGTATTAGTATTAGTATTAGTATTAGTATTAGTATTAGTATTAGTATTAGTATTAGTATTAGTATTAGTATTAGTATTAGTATTAGTATTAGTATTAGTATTAGTATTAGTATTAGTATTAGTATTAGTATTAGTATTAGTATTAGTATTAGTATTAGTATTAGTATTAGTATTAGTATTAGTATTAGTATTAGTATTAGTATTAGTATTAGTATTAGTATTAGTATTAGTATTAGTATTAGTATTAGTATTAGTATTAGTATTAGTATTAGTATTAGTATTAGTATTAGTATTAGTATTAGTATTAGTATTAGTATTAGTATTAGTATTAGTATTAGTATTAGTATTAGTATTAGTATTAGTATTAGTATTAGTATTAGTATTAGTATTAGTATTAGTATTAGTATTAGTATTAGTATTAGTATTAGTATTAGTATTAGTATTAGTATTAGTATTAGTATTAGTATTAGTATTAGTATTAGTATTAGTATTAGTATTAGTATTAGTATTAGTATTAGTATTAGTATTAGTATTAGTATTAGTATTAGTATTAGTATTAGTATTAGTATTAGTATTAGTATTAGTATTAGTATTAGTATTAGTATTAGTATTAGTATTAGTATTAGTATTAGTATTAGTATTAGTATTAGTATTAGTATTAGTATTAGTATTAGTATTAGTATTAGTATTAGTATTAGTATTAGTATTAGTATTAGTATTAGTATTAGTATTAGTATTAGTATTAGTATTAGTATTAGTATTAGTATTAGTATTAGTATTAGTATTAGTATTAGTATTAGTATTAGTATTAGTATTAGTATTAGTATTAGTATTAGTATTAGTATTAGTATTAGTATTAGTATTAGTATTAGTATTAGTATTAGTATTAGTATTAGTATTAGTATTAGTATTAGTATTAGTATTAGTATTAGTATTAGTATTAGTATTAGTATTAGTATTAGTATTAGTATTAGTATTAGTATTAGTATTAGTATTAGTATTAGTATTAGTATTAGTATTAGTATTAGTATTAGTATTAGTATTAGTATTAGTATTAGTATTAGTATTAGTATTAGTATTAGTATTAGTATTAGTATTAGTATTAGTATTAGTATTAGTATTAGTATTAGTATTAGTATTAGTATTAGTATTAGTATTAGTATTAGTATTAGTATTAGTATTAGTATTAGTATTAGTATTAGTATTAGTATTAGTATTAGTATTAGTATTAGTATTAGTATTAGTATTAGTATTAGTATTAGTATTAGTATTAGTATTAGTATTAGTATTAGTATTAGTATTAGTATTAGTATTAGTATTAGTATTAGTATTAGTATTAGTATTAGTATTAGTATTAGTATTAGTATTAGTATTAGTATTAGTATTAGTATTAGTATTAGTATTAGTATTAGTATTAGTATTAGTATTAGTATTAGTATTAGTATTAGTATTAGTATTAGTATTAGTATTAGTATTAGTATTAGTATTAGTATTAGTATTAGTATTAGTATTAGTATTAGTATTAGTATTAGTATTAGTATTAGTATTAGTATTAGTATTAGTATTAGTATTAGTATTAGTATTAGTATTAGTATTAGTATTAGTATTAGTATTAGTCCCCTCCGATCAAAGGTATTCCACGCAATGTCTGAATTTGGTATCCCCGCAAAGCTCATCCGGCTTTGTAAGATGACTTTAACGGATACTAGGTCCTCAGTTAAAATTGGAAAGAACCTCTCCGAAGAGTTTTGTACCAAAAAAAGAGGTTTCAGACAAGGAGACAGCCTTTCGTGTGACCTATTCAACATTTTGCTGGAAAAGGTAATAGGAGATGCACATGTCAAAAGAAATGGCACAATTTACACCAATAGCCACATGTTACTTGCCTATGCTGATGACATAGACATCATGGGACGATCAGTAAAGGAAGTAACTGCTACCTTTAGGAAGGTCGAAGCAGAATCTGCGAAAGTGGGTCTGGCGGTAAACGGCGAAAAGACCAAATTGATGGTGTCGATGCGCAAAGCGTCCATAGAGCTCGGACCAACTGTGGAAGTTGGTACCTATAATTTTGAGGTAGTTAAAGACTTCGTCTACCTCGGCACTGCCATAAACACAACAAACAACATCAGTTGTGAAATAAGAAGAAGAATTGTATTGGCCAACAGATGCTACTATGGTTTATGTAAGCAATTAAAAAACAAAGCCACATCTCGTCAAACAAAAATAACGCTTTACAAAACGCTGATACTACCCGTGCTAATGTATGGCTCCGAAGCATGGGTACTTGCGCAAGCAGATAAGGCAGTGCTTGGTGTGTTTGGAGGAAATTTCTTCGAAAGATCTACGGGCCGATTTGCGTTGACGGTGAATATCGACGTCGTGTGAACCACGAGCTACATCAGCTATACAAATACATGAATATAGTTAAACGTATCGAGATGCAACGATTGCGTTGGCTAGGCCATATCATAAGAATGAGCGATGATGAACCCGCTAAAAAGGCGTATGGATACATGCCACATGGCGGTGCACGCAGAATCGGCAGGCCTAAGCTTCGATAGAGCACACAAGTGGATGAAGAAATGAAAAGGCGCGGTATTCCAGAAAGCGAAGCGAAAAACAGAGAGAATTGGAGATCTTTTCTTAGTTCGGTCTATGGAACAAATGTTCTGTAATGGGCCAGCTAAGTAAGTAAGTAGGTACTCGAAGGAGTGAACCGTATTGTGGACCACGAAATTCAAAGTATAGACCAAATCGGTTACTCCCTTCAAGAGTTATCGTGCGCAAAATTTTTCTGAACATTTTTGAACTTTTGTGGTGGAGGTACCGGAAGGAGTGGACCTATATAACCCATCTTCGAACTTAAACTAAGTTTGGACAAAATATAACTAAGGCCAAATTTTGAACGCAATCGACTGATCTGTTCGAGAGTTATCGTGCGCTCCAGCCAGCCATCCAGCCAGACCGACATACGGAAGAACATGACTAAATCGACTCCAAATTGTTTGAAAAGGATTTGGTGTAAAACCATTATTTCGCTGAGACACATTTTGCCCGTATGAAAATGTACGAGGAGCACTAGAAAACTATCTGGCCTAAACAACACACAATGTCGTCAGGCGTCATTTGACATTTTTTTAGAAAGTTTGACAGTTTTTTGCCTAAGCGTACTCAGGACAGTTTGATCCATGTGTTGGGTTGTTCACAGTGACTTGAAAAAATCACTTTGCAAAAAAAAAAAATGGGATTTACTTGGGAACATTTTCGTCCGATAATTTTTCACAACTTTCGACGTGAATAATCACGGCAAGAATGCATCGATCAAATTAAATCTTTATAAGTCGATAAAGGACCATCCTATAGCACTATAAAAAACTGATTTAATGAATTCAATCGTGGCCGACACTCGCCAAAAAACGAAGGTCATGAGGGTCGACCAAAATCGGACGTTGTGCTTGAAAAAATTTATGCTGTGCGTGAACGAATAATGCAAGATCGCCATGTAATATGTATACTGAGAGATGGAGGCACCGTCGGGCATTTCTTCAACCAACCAACATTTGATATTGCATGAACACTTGGCCGCAAAAATGGATTTTTCTCGCTAGATCCAGCAAAAATGGTCAATCACTCAAAAATAGACTCATGTGGATTCCTATACAAAAGTTCACCGGAGATAACTTTTCCTATAAAAAAATTTAACCGGAGATGACTTTTCCTATACAAAAGTTTACAGGAGATGACTTCCCCTATACAAAAGTTCACCGGAGATGACTTTTCCTACACAAAAGTTCACCGGAGATGACTTTTCCTAAACAAAAGTTCACCGGAGATGACTTTTCCTATGCAAAAGTTCACCGGAGATGAGTTTTCGTATAGAAAAGTTCACCGGAGATGACTTTTCCTATACAAAAGTTCACCGGAGATGACGTTTCCTATAACAAACTTTACCGGAGATGACTTTTCCTATACAAAAGTTCACCGGAGATGACTTTTCCTATAGAAAAGTTCACCGGAGATGACTTTTCCTATAGAAAAGTTCACCGGATATGACTTTTCCTACACAAAAGTTCACCAGAGATGACTTTTCCTATACAAAAGTTCACCGGAGATGACTTTCCCTATAGAAAAGTTCACCGGAGATGGATCTTCCTATAGAAAAGTTCACCGGAGATGACTTTTCCTACACAAAAGTTCACCGGAGATGACTTTTCCTAAACAAAAGTTCACCGGAGATGACTTTTCCTATACAAAAGTTCACCGGAGATGACGTTTCCTATAACTAACTTTACCTGAGATGACTTTTCCTATACAAAAGTTCACCGGAGATGACTTTTCCTAAAGAAAAGTTCAACGGAAATGACTTTTCCTATAGAAAAGTTCACCGGAGATGACTTTTCCTATAGAAAAGTTCACCGGATATGACTTTTCCTACACAAAAGTTCACCAGAGATGACTTTTCCTATACAAAAGTTCACCGGAGATGACTTTCCCTATACAAAAGTTCACCGGAGATGACTCTTCCTATAGAAAAGTTCACCGGAGATGACTTTTCCTACACAAAAGTTCACCGGAGATGACTTTTCCTAAACAAAAGTTCACCGGAGAGGATTTTTCCTATAGAAAAGTTCACCGGAGATGAATTTTCCTATACAAAAGTTCACCGGAGATGACTTTTCCTATACAAAAGTTCATCGGAGATGACTTTCCCTATACAAAAGTTCACCGGAGATGACTCTTCCTATAGAAAAGTTCACCGGATATGAATTTTCCTATACAAAAGTTCACCGGAGATGACTTTTCCTACACAAAAGTTCACCGGAGATGACTTTTCCTACACAAAAGTTCACCGGAAATGACTTTTCCTACACAAAAGTTCACCTGAGATGACTTTTCCTATACATAAGTTCACAGGAGATGACTCTTCCTATAGAAAAGTTCACCGGAGATGACTTTTCCTAAACAAAAGTTCACCGGGGATGACTTTTCCTATACAAAACTTCACCGGAGATAAATTTTCCTATACAAAAGTTCACCGGAGATGACTCTTCCTATAGAAAAGTTCACCGGAGATGACTTTTCCTACACAAAAGTTCACCGGAGATGACTTTTCCTAAACAAAAGTTCACCGGAGAGGATTTTTCCTATAGAAAAGTTCACCGGAGATGAATTTTCCTATACAAAAGTTCACCGGAGATGACTTTTCCTATACAAAAGTTCATCGGAGATGACTTTCCCTATACAAAAGTTCACCGGAGATGACTCTTCCTATAGAAAAGTTCACCGGAGATGAATTTTCCTATACAAAAGTTCACCGGAGATGACTTTTCCTACACAAAAGTTCACCGGAGATGACTTTTCCTACACAAAAGTTCACCGGAAATGACTTTTCCTACACAAAAGTTCACCTGAGATGACTTTTCCTATACATAAGTTCACAGGAGATGACTCTTCCTATAGAAAAGTTCACCGGAGATAACTTTTCCTAAACAAAAGTTCACCGGGGATGACTTTTCCTATACAAAACTTCACCGGAGATGACTTTTCCTATACAAAACTTTACCGGAGATGACTTTTCCTATACAAAAGTTCACCGGAGATGACTTTTCCTATACAAAAGTTCACCGGAGATGACTTTTCCTATAGAAAAGTTCACCAGAGATGACTTTTTCTACACAAAAGTTCACCGGAAACGACTTTTCCTACACAAAAGTTCACCGGAGATGACTCTTCCTACACAAAACTTCACCGGAGATGACTTTTCCTAAACAAAAGTTCACCGGGGATGACTTTTCCTATACAAAACTTTACCGGAGATGAATTTTCCTATACAAAAGTTCACCGGAGATGACTTTTCCTATAAAAAACTTTACCGGAGATGACTTTTCCTATACAAAAGTTCACCGGAGATGACTTTTCCTATAGAAAAGTTCACCGGATATGACTTTTCCTATAAAAAAAACTTTACCGGAGATGACTTTTCCTATACAAATATTCACCGGAGATTACTTTTCCTACACAAAAGTTCACCGGAAATGACTTTTCCTATAGAAAAGTTCACCGGAAATTACTTTTCCTATAGAAAAGTTCACCGGAGATGACTTCTCGTATAGAAAAGTTCACCGGATATGACTTTTCCTACACAAAAGTGTGTTTCCTATAGAAAAGTTCACTGGAGATGACTTTTCCTTTACAAAAGTTCACCGGATATGACTTTTACTGTACAAAAGTTCAAGTCAAAAGTTAGTTTCAGTTCGAAGATGGCCAATACCGGTAAACAACTTCCGGTACTTTCCCCCCATATTTAAAAGAAGTCACTTAATAAATAACTTCTAAAATGACCCATATCGATCCTCTCCTTAAGGTACCTCCCCCACATAAGTTCAACATTTGTGTCTAAGTGCAGTTTAGGGTCTGTTCGAAGATCCTTTGGAAATGTATATCGATGCTGCTACTTGTGATCCTGTTTACAACGATATTATGTTTTCCGAGGACTAGTCCATACTTTCTGGCATACTGGTCCAAATTTTATACGATGACCCACTAAAATGAGTAATGGATGCGATATCTATCGTAAAAAAATACTCCAAAAAATCCATTTCCATAATGGACTATGTCCATCCTTTTAAGTACCTCCTCCGCTGCCATGTAGGCCGTTGGTGGTAATGTCCTCTTGGCTTACTTGTCTTTATCAGCTAATTCGGCAATATCCTAAAACTTACTTAGTTTAGCGTTAAGCCTATCAATTCCTCTCGTTAAACAGTGTTAGAAATCCTTGCCCAGTCTGAAACTACCTAATATCCCGTGATTTTACTTTTGTCAAAAATATAATCTTTTTGAATAGGAAAGTCATATACCGTCGAATGTTGTGTAAAAGTGCTAAATAAGCAAGAATATATATAAATTTATTGTTGTACGAAGTGTATACGATTTCCTAGTGGGTATATGGTTGGAGAAAAAACGATATTACGATTGAAAAGATACGAAATATAATGTTGCTTACTTCTACTCTAATATATTGCCACGAACATATGCGTAGAGAGGGAAACAATGCTTCGTAATAAGTGAAGCCATGCTGAGAAAAATAAAAACCACTACCTTCAGTCCTTTTGGTATTCCTTTTTCCCGTATCTAGCCAACGAATCAAAAAAAAAATGCCAACAAATGGTCATGGCAATAAAAAATATGATGAGAATTTATTGCTCTTACAGGTAATCTGTCTCTACCCCACCCCCACCAATCCGGCAACGAAGAAAAACTTTTGCAATTTGTTTTACATGGATGATATGATGTTTTCATTAAGATGATGCGTATCAGCCAGCCGCCACCTCATAAATTCCTTGAGATTTATGAGGTTTTATAGAAAATGCAAATTTAAGCACAATTTTTGGTGTCTTCTTAATAAGGTGCGGGTGTGCGGATAGAAGGATATTCAGACAAGACAATATTCGTGGTGGTATAAACTCATTTCACACATGGCTTACATTACACAAGAGGAAAATGAGAGATGCTTTTCACAACAACAACAACAACCAAGGAAGATAATTATGGCCCTTTGTCACTGTCAACAGACACAAGCGCCAACCAACCAACCAAGAAACCACCTCCATCCACTATAGCGCGCAGTTCGTTTTATCCGTTTGATGTGGTTGTTGGGGTTTTGTCTTTGTGAAATTTAATTAAAACACACAGCATTTGTGAAGGCATTAATTTTTGTCTTTTTTTTTGGAGAACATAGTTTTAAAGAAGTTGTTTTTTACTTAAGCGAGGACATTAAAAACACATTTAAATGCCTCGAATGAAAAACAAGCCGCTACAAAACAATTTGCTAAATTTTTTGGTTACAATAAATGTTTTTGTTCAAAACTAACTGCCATCACTTATTTACTCTTTTACTGTCTGCATTCCATCCTCCATCCTCCTATCCCTTCACCTATCCACAACACTTGCTTCATTTTCGTTGGATATTTTCATAATGTTTCCATTAAAACCACTTAGAGAGCAAAGTAAGCGTTAACGTCATTTGCAGCAATTAAGACTTTAAAGTGCATAAAATGGCGCACATCCGCATTTTTGTAGTGCTTCATTCCGGCACACTCAAACAAACGCACACACATACACAAATATCTACATAGTTTTAGCATGTATACACCAAGCACCTGCATTCATTTCATGTGTACAAATGTGAGCAAAAACGAAATACAGACAAACAACGTTCACACATATTTACAAAAGAGTAAATAGCTAACAATGCGATATAGCACAATAACAGTGGTCACTCGTAACAAACCATGTTTCATGATCTACTGCATATTTTTTCAAAAATCCACTTGCCCCAAAAAATCTTCTTTAAAAATCAATGAGCCTCACATTATTTAAAAATTCACTATCCTTACAAAATATTCTTTAAAAATTCAAGGCCTCAAAAAATATTTTTTAAAATCCATGTGCCTTAAAAAATATTCTTAAACACTTTTAAAAATTCACGTGCCTCAAAAAATATTCTTTAAAAATCCAAGGACCTAAACAAATATTCTTAACAATTTTTAAAAATTCACGTGTACAGGGGCCTCAGAAAATATTCTCTTAAAATCTTCGGGCCTAAAAAATATTTTTTAAAAATCCTAGGGCCTCAAAATATATTCTTCAAAAATACACGAGCCTCAAAACATATTCTTTAAAAATCCATGGGCCTCAATGTTCTTTAAAAATCCACATGCCTCACGAATATTCTTTTAATAGCCACGGGCCTCAAAAAATATTCCTTAAAAACCACGTGCCTTCAATATATCCTTTAAAATCCACGGGCCTCAAAAACTTTTCTTAAAAACTTTGAAAATTCACGTCCTCAAAAACTATTCTTAAAAATTTTGAAAATTCACGTCCTCAAAAAATATTCTTCAAAAATGCACGTGCCACCAAAAATATTCTTTAAAGATCCACGGGCCTCAAAAATATTCTTTAAAAATTCACGTGTTTCAAAACATATTCCTTAACAAATTAAAGTGCCTCAAAAAGATCTTTAAAGATCCACGGGCCTCAAAACATTTTCTTTAAATATCCAAGGGCCTCAAAAATCCACGTTCCTCAAACCACATTAGTTAAACATCCAAGGTCCTCAAAAATGTTCTTCAAACATCCACGGGCCTCAAAAAATATTCTTTAAAAATTAACGAGCCTCAAAACTATTCTTTAAGAGTCTTCGGGACTCAAAACATATTTTCAAAAATATACGGGCCTCAATAAATGTTCTTCAAAAATCCACGTGTTTCAAAACATATTCCTCAAAAATTAAAGTGCCTCAAAAAAAATTCTTTAAGGATCCACGGGCCTCACAAAATTTTCTTTAAAGATCCAAAAATGTTCTTCAAAAATCCACGCGCCTCAAAACACATTATTTAAACATCCAAGGGCCTCAAAAATGTTCTTCAAACATCCGCGGGCCTCAACAAATATTCTTTAAATAGCCATGGTGCTGAAAAAATATTCCTAAAAAATCCCCGTGCCTTAAATTAATCCTTAAAAGTCCACGAGCCTCAAAAACTATTCTTCAAAATTTTTGAAAATTCACGTCCTCAAACATTTTTCTTTAAAGATCCACGGGCCGCAAAAAGTATTCTTTAAGGATCCACGGGCCGCAAAAAGTATTCTTTAAAGATCCACGGGCCGCAAAAAGTATTCTTTAAAGATCCACGGGCCGCAAAAAGTATTCTTTAAAAATCCACGTGCCACAAAAAATATTCTTTAAAGATCCACGTGCCTCAAAACATATTGTTTAAAAATCCACGTGCCTCAAAACATATTCTTTAAAAATCCAAGGGCATCAAAAAATACTCTTTAAAAATCCACGAGCCTCAACAATTATTCTTTAAAGATCCACGGACCTCAAAAAATATTCTTTAAAAATCCTAGTGTCACAAAAAAAATCGTAAAAGATCCACGTGCCTCCAAACATATTCTTTAAAAATCCACGGACCTCAAAAATATTCTTCAAAAATCCACGTGCCTCCAAACATATTCTTTAAAAATCCACGGGCCTCAATAAATATTCTTTAAAAATCCACGGGCCTCAACAAATATTCTTTAAAAATCCACGGGCCTCAACAAATATTCTTTAAAAATCCAGGGGCCTCAACAAATATTCTTTAAAAATCCACGGGCCTCAACAAATATTCTTTAAAAATCCAGGGGCCTCAACAAATATTCTTTAAAAATCCACGTGCCTAAAAAATATTCTTTAAAAATCCCAGGGCCTCAAAATTTGTTCTTTAAAGATCCACGTGCCTCAAAACACATTCTTTAAACATCCAAGGGCCTCAAAAAATTGTCTTCAAACATCCACGGGCCTCAAAAAATATTCTTTAAAAATCCCAGGGCCTCAAAAATTTTTCTTGAAAGATCCACG
Organism: Musca autumnalis; assembly: GCF_047663935.1. NCBI lineage: Eukaryota > Metazoa > Arthropoda > Insecta > Diptera > Muscidae > Musca > Musca autumnalis. Next base: position 235,725,470 of record NW_027411755.1, read on the forward strand.
TGTCTCAAAATACATTCTTTAAACATCCAAGGGCCTCAAAAATTTTTCTTGAAAGATCCACGTGTCTCAAAATACGTTCTTTAAACATCCAAGGGCCTCAAAAATTTTTCTCCAAGTACCACGGGCCTCAACAATTATTCTTTAAAAATCCACGGGCCTCAACAAATATTCTTTAAAAATCCACGGGCGTCAACAAATATTATTTAAAAGTCCACGTGCCTCAAAAAATTTTCTTCAAAAATAAACGTGCCTCGAAACATATTCATTAAAAATCCACGTGCCTCAAAAAAATTCTTTAAAAATCCACGTGCCTCAAAAAATTTTTTAAAAATCCATGTGCCTCAAAAAAATTCTTTAAAAATCCACGTGCCTCAAAAAATTCTGTAAAAATCCACGTGCCTCAAAAAAATTCTTTAAAAATCCACGTGCCTCAAAAATTTTCTTTAAAAATCCACGTGCCTCAAAAAAATTCTTTAAAAATCCACGTGCCTCAAAAAATTCTTTAAAAATCCACGTGCCTCAAAAAAATTCTTTAAAAATCCACGTGCCTCAAAAATGTTCTTTAAAGATCCACGTGCCTCAAATAATATTATTTAAAAATCCAAGGGCCTCAAAAATATTCTTTAAAGATCCACGTGCCTCAAAACACATTCTTTAAACATCCAAGGGCCTCAAAAAATTTTCTTCAAGTACCACGGGCCTCAACAAATATTCTTTAAAAATCCACGGGCCTCAACAAATATTCTTTAAAAGTCCACGTGTTTAAAAAAATGTTCTTCAAAAATCCACGTGCCTCAAAAAAATTCTTTAAAAATCCACGTGCCTCAAAAAAAATTCTTTAAAAATCCACGTGCCTCAAAAAAATTCTTTAAAAATCCGCGTGCCTCAAAAAAATTCTTTAAAAAACCAAGGTCCTCAAAAATGTTCTTTAAAGATCTACGGGCCTAAAAAATATTCTTTAAAAATCCCAGGGCCTCAAAATTTATTCTTTAAAGATCCACGGACCTCAAAAAATAGCCTTAAAAAATAATCACGTGCCACAAAAAATTATTTTTAAAAAATCTACGTGCCTCAAAAAATTATTTTTAAAAAAATCCACGTGCCTCTAAAAAATATTTTTAAAAAATCCACGTGCCTCAAAAAATTATTTTTAAAAAATCCATGTGCCTCAAAAATGATCTTTAAAAATCCACGTGCCTCAAAAAATTATTTTTAAAAAATCCATGTGCCTCAAAAATGATCTTTAAAAATCCACGTGCCTCAAAAAATTATTTTTAAAAAATCCACGAGCCTCAAAAAATTGTTTTTAAAAAATCTCCGTGCCTCCAAAAATTATTTTTAAAAAATCCACGTTCCTCAAAAAATTTTTTTTAAAAAATCCACGAGCCTCAAAAAATTGTTTTTAAAAAATCTTCGTGCCTCCAAAAATTATTTTAAAAAATCCAAGTGCCTCAAAAAATTATTTTTAAAAAATCCACGTGCCTCAAAAAAATTTTTTTTAAAAAATCCACGTGCCTCAAAAAATTTTTTTTAAAAAATCCACGTGCCTCAAAAAATTATTTTTAAAAAATCCACGTGCCTCAAAAAATTATTTTTAAAAAATCCACGTGCCTCATAAAACTAATTTTAAAAAATCCACGTGCCTCATAAAACTAATTTTAAAAAATCCACGTGCCTCATAAAACTAATTTTAAAAAATCCACGTGCCCCATAAAACTAATTTTAAAAATCCACTTGCCTCATAAAACTAATTTTAAAAAATCCACGTGCCTCATAAAACTAATTTTAAAAAATCCACGTGCCTCATAAAACTAATTTTAAAAAATCCACGTGCCTCATAAAACTAATTTTAAAAAATCCACGTGCCTCATAAAACTAATTTTAAAAAATCTACGTGCCTCATAAAACTAATTTTAAAAAATCCACGTGCCTCATAAAACTAATTTTAAAAAATCCACGTGCTTCAAAAATTATCTATAAAACATCTACGTGCATAAAAAATATTCTTAAAAAATTCACATACCTCTGAAAATATTTTTAAAAAATCAACGTACCTCATAAATTTTTTCCTAAAAAATCCATGCGCCTCAAAAAATTAATTTAAAAAACCCACGTGACTCAAAAATTAATTCTTAAAAAATCCTCAAAAATTTTTTTAAAAAAATCCACATGCCTCAAAAATGATCTTTAAAACTGTACGTGACTCAAAAAATATTCTTAAAATCTCCACTCAAAAACTGCCTCAAAAAATTATTTTTATCAAAGATCCACGTGCTTCAAAAAATTATTTTTAACAAAAATCCTAGTGCCTCAAAAATTTATTTTTAAAAAATTCACTTGCCTCAAAACATTATTTTTTAAAAAATTCAATTGCCTCAAAACATTATTTTTAAAAAATCCACGCGCATCAAAAAATTATTTTTACAAAATCCACGCGCCTCAAAAATGATTTGTAAAACATCTACGTACCTCAAAGAATATTCTTTAAAAATCCACGTGCCTCCAAAAATATTCATAAAAATCGGAGTGTCTCAAAAAATATTCTTAAAAATCCACGTGCCTCAAAAAATATTCTTTAAAAATCCACGTGCCTCAAAAACTATTCTTTAAAAATCCAGGTTCTTCAAAAATATTATTTAAAAAAATCCACGTTTCTCAAATTTATTCCCACTGTTTCCCACATTTATGCTGTTTTTGTTTTATTTACAACAAATAGCAGATCTGTGATGTATAACCGATGGAATTTATATTCGTACATCCATCCCATCCGGGTTGCCTTGACAGCACATTATGGAGTACAGATATAAAATATGTATATACCTGGGTGCCTCACACACAAACACACCTTTGTACTCTTCGTGACAACAGTAACTTCAAAGTGTAGAACACAAAACATAGTAAAACAACTGCACAAACAGAGCTCAGAGGAAAATAAATTTTCCAGCATTTACCACATTGACAACATAAATATGTTGGGTGTATTGCCAGGAAGGAATGTAGTAGTGACTGTTATTTATAGAGAAGAAAGTTACAAAACTGATGCAATGTACAGCAATGGCATGTTGAATAGCATTTTTTTACATATCCGTCAAAATGAAGTGGCAAGTAAAAATTTCTTCTTCAACAATGAGATTCCAATTATATTTTGAATAATACAAATATTTTTTAATTCAGAAAACTGGAGTGAACATTTCGGACAATTTTTACAATAAAATAGATATTTTAACATAATCCAAATATATGGAGGAAATCTCCCTATTTCAATTCCTTTTTCACACCATAATTACATATTTATGTCTCCTAAGTATATTATAAGTTTAGAGAAGGAGTGTGTTTGAAATTCGTTCCGCCTATAACCTTACCTTACCTTATATAATGTTTTTTTTTACAAAAACTTACATTTATATTTTTCCAGTACATACATTTCTTTTTTTCCCTTTTCGAAATTTACTGATATGTAACTGTTCGTGTATGAATGAATGCACATTGGATGCTTTGGAATTTTATTTTTCCACTTGACTGACTTGACAGTGATGAAAATTGCATTCCGTTTCATTTTTTCTCCGAATACATATAATTTCAATTTTATGCAATATCCTAAAGGCCAACAAATACACCAAAACAACAACATCAACACATTTGACATGTAAGTGAAAGTTGCAATTTTAATGTAAAACTAAAGAGAATTTGGAATGCGGCGACGCCCAATAACAGCAACAAATCGATTACAGTTCTGTGCAGAAAAAATGCAATGTAATGCAGCGAATTCATTAAATACACTTTCAAAATTAAATAATGTTGACTTGAAAACGTTTTTATAGGGAAAATCTGATTAAATTTGATGCAGATGAAATTCACCAGTAGATGTAACAAATAAAAAAAGTTTTAATAGGAAATTTCGAATATTTTATTAAAAAAGCATTGTCATATATGATTGAATTAATTCCTTAATATTATTTAACTGTATTATTTAATACAATTTACTGACAAGGGAGGAATACCTCTACTCTCAGGTATCCCAAATGCAGTAAATCTATATACGAGTTTATGTGAATATGGTTGTTACTCAAGATGGCAGACAGTTGAATCACTTATTTTTACGAGGAATGCACGAAAACTACCTGGCCAAAAGACCATCCTATAGGACTTTGAAAAACTGGTTTAATGAATTCAACCGTGGTCGGCACTCGCCAAAGAACGAAGGTCGTGAGGGTGGCCCAAAATCGGTCGTTGTGTCAGAACAAAATGCCGCGCATGAACGGATAATGCGAGATAAAGGCATCCTTGGGCATTTCTTCCACCAACTAACATTTGATATTACATAAACACCTGGCAGCAAAAATGGATTTTTCTCGTTAGATCCAGCAAAATTGGACAATCACTCAAAAAAAGGCTCCTGTGAATTGGTTCAAAGAAATTGTGCATAAAATTGATCGCGGTGCTTCAAACGACGTTTATAAGATCGTCACAGGCGACGAATCTATGCTTAAGAGCCTGAAACAAAGCAGGAATGGGCCGTTTGGGTCTTCGAAAGCGAGCCAAATTAAAAGAAAGTTGATCATGTAAGAAGCACTTCAAAGCAAAAGGTTGACTGTTTCTTCAGAAAAACTGGCCGTGTGGCGACTATACGGCTTGAGAAATATAGGAGGTTAGTTCTGAGTGATACACTATAATTTGTTTGCAAGTCCCCTGAGAAATTCAAAAAACGAACAAGAGAAGACAAATCATTCTGTATCATGACAATGTGAGCTCTCACACATCGATTCAAACCAGCGGCTGTTTGATTGGGTCACCCGCCGTACAGCCCTGACTGGGGATCCAATGGCTTCCTTTGATTCCTGCATATCAAGAAAAAAATGCGTGCTCAATGATTTTTGTTGCCTTAAGATGCTGTAAAAGCGATCAAAAACCATGTTTTGGAGGTGTCTCAATCGGAGTGGAAAAAGTGCTTCGCCAATAGGTTTGAGCGCAGGAAAAAGTGTATAAATCATGCTGGAGACTACTTAAGAAAACAATAAAACCGTTTATGATGGTAAATATTCGCGTTTTCGTTATTAGGCCAGATAGTTATCGTTCAGCCCTCGTACCCTCCACCAAATGGAGGTATATTAATTATATTCTTGATTTCCATCTGACTGCCCGTCTCAAGATACCACTCGCAATATTTATATTACTTACTTACTTAGTAAGAACTAAGAAAAGATCTCCATTCATCTCTGTTTTTCGCTTGACTTTTTGGAATACCGCGCCTTTTCATTTCTTCATCCACTTGTATGCTCCATCGAAGCTTAGGCCTGCCGATTCTGCGTGCACCGCCATGTGGCATGTATTCATACGCCTTTTTAGCGGGTTCATCATGATATGGCCTAGCCAACGCAATCGTTGCATCTCGATACGTTTAGCTATATGCATGTCTTTGTATAGCTTATATAGCTCGTGGTTCATACGACGTCGATATTAACCGTCAACGCAAATCGGCCCGTAGATCTTTCGAAGAGTTTTCCTCTCAAACACACCAAGCACTGCCTTATCTGCTTGCGCAGGTACCCATGCTTCGGAGCCATACATTAGCACGGGTAGTATCAGCGTTTTGTATAGTGTTATTTTTGTTTGACGAGATGTGGCTTTGTTTTTAAATTGCTTACTTAAACCATAGTAGCATCTGTTGGCCAATACAAATCTTCTTCTTATTTCACAACTGATGTTGTTTGCCTATTGGTGTAAATTGTGCCATTTCTTTTGACATTTGCATCTCGTATTACCTTTTCCAGCAAAATGTTGAATAGGTCACACGAAAGGCTGTCTCCTTGCCTGAAACCTCTTTTGGTACTAAATTCTTCGGAGATCAGTATCAGTTAAAGTCATCTTACAAAGCCGGACTTCAGACATTGCATGGAATACCTTTGATCGGAGGGGACTGTCGAATGCTGCTTTATAATCGACAAAAAAGTGGTAGGTGTCGATCTGCATCTCTTGGGTCTTCTCTAGGATTTGCCGCAGGGTAAATATCTGGTCAATGGTGGACTTGCCAGGTCTAAAGCCACATTGGTATGGTCCAATTATTTCGTTGACCATTGGCTTTAGTCGTTCGCACAATATCCCTGAGACTATCTTATAGGCAATAGGGAGAAGACTTATGCCCCTATAGTTGGAGCATACAGTCTTATCTCCTTTCTTGTGGACGGGGCATGGGATGCTCATCGTCGGGTACGCGTTCTTCCTGCCAGATGGTGCTAACTAGCTGATGCATACACCTTATCAGCGCGCCGCCTCCGGTTTTAAACAGCTCGGCTGGTAAGCCATCGGCTCCTGCTGCTTTATTATTCTTCAGCCGGTTGATTGCTATTTTTACCTCACCTTGGCCGGGCGGTATACATTCAAAACCATCTTCTGGGATTGGATTTGTGGTATCATCGTCTTCGCTACTATTGGATACCAGCAAATTGGAGAAATGTTCCTTCCATATCCTGAGCACGCTATCTGTTTCTGTTACCAGATTACCTTGCTGGTCTCTACAGGAGGATGTGCCTGTACCAAAGCCATCTGTTTGATGTTTCACTCTTTGGTAGAATTTTCGGACTTCATTCTGGCTCCTGTACATCTCGATTTTTTCACACTCCCGCTTTTCCATTTCTCTCTTTTTCTTGCGGAAAAGACGTTTCTCATCTCTCCTTTTCTCCCGATATCTCTCTCGTGCGCTACGCGTTGCTACTGATTGTAAAGTAGCCCTATATGCCGCATTTTTCTCTTCGGTAGCAGCACGACACTCCTGGTCATACCATGAATTCCTTTGTGGAGGTCTCTGGAATCCAAGTATGGATTTTGCGGCAGTTTGCATGGAGTGGGCAATATTTTGCCATTGTGTTGTTATGTTATCGGGACAAGGAGTGCTCGCGTTAAGCAATTGGGCTAGTTGAGTGGAATATGCTGTGGCTATCTGTTGTAATTGCAGCCTATCGATGTCCAACTTCCGCGTTGTGTCTGTTCGTGCTTTATTTGCAACGTTCAGACGGGTACGTACCTTTGCCGCAACAAGGTAGTGGTCCGAATTAATGTTTGCGCCTCGGAACGATCGTACATCCAACACGCTGGATGAATGCCTTCCATCTATCACAACATGATCAATTTGATTATTTGTTCTTTGATCTGGAGACAGCCAGGTCCCTTATGAATATCGAGATGATTAAATCTGGTACTGCTAAGTACCATCTTTTTTGCAGCTGCAAAGTCTATCAGCCTCATACCATTGTCAGATGTTTCACTGTGGAGCCTGAATTTCCCGACTGTTGGGCCAAAGATATTCTCCTTTCCAATTTTGGCATTAAAATCGCCTAGAATGATTTTAATGTCATGGGCAGGGCAACGGTCATATGTTTCTTCTAAGCGCTCGTAAAATATATCTTTGGTCTGTTCGTCCTTTTCTTCAGTGGGAGCATGAGCACAAATAAAGCTCATGTTGAAGAATTTAGCTTTTATTCGATTTGCAGCAAGTCTTTCATTCACTGGGGTGAAGCTGGATACCAGATGTTTTAGTCTCCGACTAACTACGAATCCGCAACCAAATTCATGCTTTACGTCATGGCAGCTATAATACAGTGCGTCACCTTTAGGTGTTGTTGTGACGCCTTTCCCAATCCATCGTATTTCCTGTATGGCAGTAATATCGGCCTTGTACTTTTCAAGTACGTCTGCCAATGCGAAGACTGCACCTTCTCTATAAAGTGTGCGAACATTCCAGGTGCAGATTCGCAGATCATGGTCCTTAAAACGTTTGCGGGGTTCGTTAACTTTAGACGGGTTTGTTTTTCTTTTCTTTCGTTTTTTCATAGTAGGCTGTGTTTTCTAGGGGAGGGTTACTAACCCGACGCCCAAACCCAAGTATTTAACGTTCTTAAGGGTGAACGCGCGGCACATTTTAGCTCACTACCTTTAACGGGTGTTAAAGGCACTTCCCCAGGTGACACCACGGGGAGGTCAGTGTCCACTTGAGATGAAAGAGGAACCAAGATAAATCCTGGACTTTGCCATGTTAAAACCGGTCAGGACCGTTGCTTCGTATCTTCCATCCCCTACGTCACCCGAGGGCTCAAAATTATCTTTAAAAAATTCAGGTTTCTTGGTCTGATGAGGCCTCCAAAATATTCTTTAAAAAGTCCATGTTTCTTGATCTGATGAGGCCTCTGAAATATTCTATAAAAGTCCACTTTTCTTAATTTGATAAGGCCTCAAAAATAATATTTAAGGAATATACTTTTGTTGGTCCAGTAGTGCCTCAAAAAATATTTTTTAAAGAATCGACGTTTTTTGGTATGCTCATCCTCCAAAAATATGCTTTAAAAATCGACGTTTGTTGGTCTGATTTGATCTCCAAATATATTCTTTAAAAAGCCCGCGTTTCTTGGTCTGAAGGGGACTCCACAAGTATTCTTAAAAAATCCACGTTTGTTGTTCTGAAGGGGCCTACAAAAATATTTATTAAAAAATCCACGTTTGATGATCTGATGGTACTGCCAAAATATTATTTGAAAAATCCACTTTGGTTATTCATTAAAAAATACACGTTTCTTGGTATAATGCGTTTTTCTAAAAATACTCTTAAAACCCACGATTGTTGGTCTGATGGTGTCTTGTTAAATCGATTTCCGATTTCACTTATTTTAGTATATATATTGTATTCAAGATATTGAAAACAATTCTTACGCGTTTTACAAATTTCATTTTCCTTAATTTTTACTGTGCTTTTCATTTACCATAGATTTTTTCCGGTAAAATTAAAAGCCACTACACCTTATTGAGTCCCTCAAACTCCCTTCAAATGTTAATATGTTTAAGTTTCCATTTGGGAATAGTGTGGTTCAATTACATTCTCCACATTTGCAATTAAGTTATGTTTCAAAGTGGAAATGACAAATGACACGACCAGGAACAAAAAAACGTGACAAATACAAATGGTCACTATGGATAACCACCACAAGCCGATTTACATAATGTCAATTTACAATTCCAAACAGACGATGAACAGTTTTGTGAACTTTTCAAATTAATTTGAATATATATTTTTTGTTAATTAACTTAATTAGCCACAACTGCTGAACCAATACGCCAAAGATAGGATAGGAATAACAACAACAAGAATAAAATCAAATACACAGAGGCATGACAATTAACGATGCGAAATACAGTAGGACAAAGTTATAGTGAACAATGTTTAGGAAGAAGATTACAACTTATTCTTCTTCTTGTACGAGGACAAGTGCCTGGGCTCTCTAATGCTCCTCAGAAATGTGTACACATGTTCTCTTCTAAGAGTCATTTTACAGCCAAAGTTAATCGCAATAAAAGATATTAGAGTTAATAGCAGTAACAGGTCCCAATATATTCGTAAAAAACTTATATAAAGAGAAGTTAGATTAACATTTTCCTAGTGAGCCCCTGTTAATTATTTTCTTTCGACAGAATTCGAAAATTTAAAAAATCAATGTTGTGATTTAACGCCCTCTATACTTCACATTTAACATTATCACTGCACATATTGTACACAAAAACATACATTGATGAGCATACTTTTAGGGGGAATATTTAAAGAAAGTGAAATACCGGTCTACTGTATTTTAGCAAGCAATCTGAAAGGCGATCTATGTTTTTTTTTTCTTGGAAAAATCCTAATAATGGTGACGTTTAGCTTTTAATTATAAATATGCTTTATAACTAACCGAACTGACCGGTCCTTCTACCAATTTATATAACCACAATCCAATTGTACATCTATACAAAAAAAAGAAACGTTGTACTTACCCTTTCAAATAAACTCCGACAAATATTCACATATAAGCTATAGGTGAAATGTGCCCGCAAATCCTTTAAACGCTCCACAATATCATCGACTTTTTCCGTATTATCAATGGAGGCTGTATACAAACCCACAAACCAGGCTAAGCTGTATTGATACATCGGATCGATGTTGGCCAATTCAACTGTAATGAAAATTAATGAGATTTTTCATTCCCGAGTATTAATTTAGAATGAGGATAATAATGTAATGCAATGTAAAGCAACAGCAGCAACGACCACCAACCAAAGTCCCTACCGTCCCACACTCGCTCAAGTGTCAAGTAAATCCGCCCGTCCGCCAAATGAAATGCAACGAAGTAAAATGATATAAATGACGTTTGGACTGATGGCCAGGGCCAAATGCAATGGATTTGTTAAAATGCTAAATGACACTTGAATGTCGTGGTTATAGAATGAAAAATGCCAAAAAGGGGGAGGGGGTAGAGATTAAAGGAGTTGGTGCTGGACTAACGATGCAACGTTTCAAATGCAAAACCCAAAACCGCAGACATTTTTACAAAATGCAGCCATTCATTCGTTCATTGTAAGCCATATGTGCGTGCCACTGATAATCGTTGAAATATAATTGTGAAATTGTAACGAATTTTAATTGGAATTACTAGCGGTAAAAGAAGAGTGTGGAGGGGGTTGGAAATAGGGATGTAGAGAATGCCAGTGGTGAAATAGATTAAATAAAACACAAGCACATGTAAACCAAGGCACTTCATCTATTAATTTAAAATTAAGGGAATAAAATCCTTTAAAATTTCAATAAGAAGTCTAAAATTAATACAAATTGTTGATAAAACGGAAAGTTCAGTAGAAAATATTCTGAACATATTTTTGCGGTTATAGAGTCAGTCTTTATCGCAATGAACCCTAAATAAGGAGAACTTGGAGCCATCAAAGGATCCAAGAGGTTAATCACTTGCTTATCTGAAAACTCAAAGGTAATCGAAATGTATGTTAAAATAAACTACGATCGCACACCCCTTGAAGACTGTGGGACTACGAAAATGGATTAGATTTGGACAATTGAACATAAGGTGATCTTCAGGATTGGTTTAACAAGAACCGTAATTCCAAAAACGTACACGGTGTGCCTTAACAAATTTAAATGGAAGGTGCTTACACCTCGGAAGTTTTTGCTGATTCTGAAACTACAATGCTCATAAATGAGAAATATCAAGAAACAAAAAAAATCGCCGGAGGGATTTTCAAATAAATCGCGATTTAAGTTCACATTTTTAGGGGTTCTTTAGGTTTTCACGATTTAACTTGGAAACCGCGAGTTCTATGTAAATGGGTCTAAAGAAAATATTGTAGCACACAAGATTGGCCTTTATGATATTTTCGTAGGTTTTACCGTTTTTGAGATATTGAATTTCAAATTGAGACAATGCACTGACTGTATCGCCTCCTTATAAAACAATGTCATTACTACAATTTCCCAAATTAAACTTATATATCTTGAAAATGGTACAACCTAGAAAAAAATAGATCATCCAATCTTGTAGAGAACTTTCACAGCTTCACTATTTTCTTTAGTCCCATTTTGATATGACTTGCGGTTTCCAAGGAAAATCTTGAAGACTTAAGATAAAAACCTAAAAATTTGAACGGAACCTCTATATCTCAAAAATTGTAAAACCTACGAAAAAACCTAAAGGTCAGTCTTATAGAGAATTTTCACAGCTACAACATTTTTTCAGACTCATTTCGATACGACTTGCGGGTTCCAAGCAAAATCGTGAAAACCTAAAAAATCCCTAAAATTGTGAATTTTGATCGCAATTTATTTAAAAATCCCTCCGGCGATTTTTTCAATTTTTTTATTTTTCTTATCTTTGAACATTGCTGTTTCAGAATCCGCAAAAACATCCCATGTGTAAGCGGTTTCCATTAAGAGTTAGTTAAGGGGTACTGTGCATAATATTGTTTTATAAGAGGACGATACAGTCAGTGCATTGTCCAAATTTGAACTTCTATATCTCAAAAACGGTAAAACCTACGAAAATATCATAAAGGCCAATGTGGAGAATTTTCTCTGCTACAACATTTTCTTTTGGCCCATTTACATAGGACTCGCGGATTCCAAGCTAAATCGTGAAAACTAAAGAACCCCTAAAAATGTGAACTTAAATCGCGATATATTTGAAAATCCCTCCAGCGATTTTTTTGTTTCTTGATATTTCTCATCTATGAGCATTGTAGTTTCAGAATCAGCAAAAACTTCCGAGGTGAAAGCACCTTCCATTTAAATCTGTTAAGGCACACCGTGAGTAATTTCTAGGACATTTCCGAGCAGCAATTGCGCAATGATGATAAAACTTCTCTTATATCTATGAGTGCACCCCGATTCATATTATGGTTGGCGTAGGTGGCCAAATAGCGGAGATATCGCAAATGTCGGTAATGCATCCCATTGCTCCAATTTTTGATCGGATCGTCACGAAATTTTGGGGGTTAATGGGGGCCCCATAGAGGAAAAAGCTTATTGATTTTGGGGGTGATGGTCGGATAATATTCAGGGTTCGGAATGGGTAAAAAAACTTATGTGGAGAACATTCAAGGGTGACGTAGGGGATGAGAGATACCAAGGAACGGTGCTGACCGGCTTTAACATGGCAAAGTCCAGGATTTATCTTGGTCCCTCTCTTATCTCAAGTGGACACTGACCTCCCCGGGGTGTCACCTGGGGAACTGCCTTTAACTACCGTTAAAGGCAGTGAGCTAACATGTGCCGCGCGTTCACCCATAAGAACGTTAAAAACTTGCGTTTGGGCTCCGGGTTAGTAACCCTCCCCAAGAAAAAGCAGCCTACTATGAAAAAACAAAGGAAAAGAAAAACAAATCTCTCTAAATTTGACGACCCCAGCAAACGTTTTAAGGACCATGATCTGCGAATCTGCACCAGGAATGTTCGCACACTTTATAGAGAAGGTGCATTTTACGCATTGGCAGATGTACTTGAAAAGTACAAGGCCGACATTACTGCCATACAGGAAATACGATGGAACGGGAAAGGCGTCACAACAACACCTAAAGGTGCCATGACGTAAAGCATGAGTTTGGTTGCGGATTCGTAGTTAGCCGGAGACTAAAACATCTGGTATCCAACTTCACCCCAGTGAATGAAAGACTTGCTGCAATTCGAATAACAGCTAAATACTTCAACATCAGCTTTATTTGCGCTCATGCTCCCACTGAAGACAAGGACGAACAGACCAAAGATATATTTTTCGAGCGCTTAGAAGAAACATATGACCGTTGTCCTGCCCATGACATTAAAATTATTCTAGGCGATTTTGATGCCAAAATTGGAAAGGAAAATATCTTTGGCCCGTCGGAAAATTCAGTCTCCACAATGAACATCTGACAATGGCATGAGGCTGACAGACTTCGCAGCGGCAAAAAACATGGTAGTTAGCAGCACCAGATTTCAACATCTCGACATCCATAAGGGCACCTGGCTGTCTCCAGATCAGAAAGCAAGAAATCAAATTGATCACGTTGTGGTAGATGGAAGACATTCATCGAGCGTGTTGGATGTGCGCTCGTTCCGAGGAGCAAACATAGACTCGGACCACTACCTAGTTGCAGCAAAGGTACGGTTAATCGTAGCAAACAAAGTACGAACAGACACAACGCGAAAGTTAGACATCGGTAAGCTGCAATCACAACAGATAGCCACAGCATATTCCACTCAACTAGCCCAATTGCTTAATCAAAGCACTCCTCATCCCGGCAAAGTATTGCTCACTCTATGCAAACAGCCGCAAAATCCATACTTGGATACCAGAGACCTTCACCAAGGAATCCACGAGAGAGATATCGGGCGAAAAGGAGAGAGGAGAAACGTCTTTTTCGCAGGAAAAAGAGAGAGATGGAAAAGCGGGAGTGTGAAAAAATCGAGATGTACAGGAGCCAGAATGAAGTCCGAAAATTCTACCAAAGAGTGAAGCAACAAACTGATGGCTTTGGTACAGGCACCTCCTCCTGTAGAGACCAGCAAGGTAATTTGGCAACTGATACAGATAGTGTGCTCAGGATATGGAAAGAGAATTTTTCAAACCTGTTGGTACTCAGCGAAGACGACAAAGATACCACAGATCCATTCCCAGAAGATGGTGTTGAAGGTATACCGCCCAGCCAAGATGAGGTAAAGACAGCAATAAACCGGCTGAAGAATAATAAGGCAGCAGGAGCCGATGGCTTACCAGCCGAGCTGTTCAAAACCTGAGGCGACGCGCTGATAAGGTGTATGCGTCAGCTAGTTAGCATCATCTGGCAGGAAGAACGCGTACCCGACGATTGGAACCTGAGTATCCTGTGCCCCGTCCATAAGAAAGGAGATAAGACTGTGTGCTCCAACTATAGGGGTATAAGTCTACTCCCGATTGCCTACAAGATCGTGTCAGGGATATTCTGCGAGCGACTAAAGCCTTTGGTCAACGACATAATTGGGCCATACCAATGCAACTTTAGACATGGCAAGTCCACCATTGACCAGATATTTACCCTGCGGCAAATCCTGGAGAAGACCCAAGAGATGCAGATCGACACCTACCACATTTTTGTCGATTATAAAGCAGCCTTCGACAGCCCGCTACGTTCAAAGGTATTCCAAGCAATGTCTGAATTTGGTATCCCCGCAAAGCTCATTCGGCTTTGTAAAATGACTTTAACTGACACGAGATCCTCAGTTAAAATAGTAAAGAACCTCTCCGAAGAATTTTGTACCAAAAGAGGTTTCAGGCAAGGAGACAGTCTCTCGTGTGATCTCTTCAACATCCTGCTGGAAAAGGTTATTCGAGAGGCAAACGTCAAAAGAAGTGGCACAATCTACACCAATAGCCACATGTTACTTGCTTATGCTGATGATATAGACATAATGGGATGATCAGTAAAAGAAGTAACAGATACCTTTATAAAGGTCGAAGGAGAATCTGCTAAAGTGGGTCTGGCGATAAACGGCGGGAAGACTAAGTTGATGGTGTTGACGCGCAATGCGTCCATAGATATCGGGCCAACTGTTGACGTTGGTTCCTATAATTTTGAGGTAGTAAAAGACTTCGTCTACCTCGGCAGCGTCGTAAACACAACTAACGACATCAGTTGTGAAATAAAAAGAAGAATTGTAAGCAGTTTAAAAACAAAGCCACATCTCGTCAAACAAAAATAACGCTTTACAAAACACTGATACTACCCGTGCTGATGTATGGTTCTGAAGCCTGGGTACTTGCTCAAACAGATAAAGCAGTGCTTGGTGTGTTTGAGAGAAAAATTCTTCGAAAGATCTACGGACCAATCTGCGTTGACGGTGAAAATCAACGTCGTATGAACCACGAGCTATACCAGCTATACAAAGCCATCAATACAGTTAAACGTATCGTGATGCAGCGATTGCGTTGACTAGGCCATATAATAAAAATGAGCGATGATGAAACCGCTAAAAAGGCATATAAATTCGAGCCACATGGCGGTGCACGAAGAATTGACAGGCCAAAGAATAGATGGCTCAAACAAGCGGATGAAGAGATGACAAGGCGCGGTATTCCACAAAGAGAAACAATAGACAGAGAGAAATGAAGAGAAATGTGATGTTAAAACGGACGCTCGGATATCCCAATTTTTAATTTGTGGAATCATATGCACACGGTTAGTTGTGTAGAGGTATCACATAGTCGGCCCAGTCTCGACTATAACCTTTGCTCACTTGTATTTATTATGTCAGCAATGAAGCAGGCGAGGCAGCTTAAGTACCTACATAAGTCTTTAGGATTGAATAATTTAAACTTTGGTAAATACCGGATCAGATTCGGATATAGCATCCATATATACTCTTAGGTCCATGGTCAGTTTTACCAATTGTTGTCAAAATTGGTTCTAAAATGGCTAAAATTTGGCATTAGGTCTTCGAAGAGGATACACACCTTTCTACCTGAAATTTGTAAATATAGGTCCACGTCATCATATAGCGCCCACAGAGGGGTTCCTCCCTATTTTCGGTATTTTGAAGGGTCAGCGTCATTATCAACCCGAAATGGATTACATTTGGTATTTATTCTTCGATCAAGTTGTAAAATATTCCAGAAGAGAATTATCACGTTTTCATATATCCCAACAGTACCACCCGATATTCGGTACTTTCAAGGGTTTAGCCTCATTATACCATCGAAATGGCTGAAATTTGGTATTTAGTCCTCGTTGGGACTTTCTCCCAGGAATTTATCAGCAAAGGTCCACGTATGGATATAGCCCCCCCTAGGAACGGTATTTGACAGTTGATGTTCTTAGTAATCACAAAATATCTCCACCGAAAACAGTCAACAGAGGTCCGTTTTTTGGTATGGCCCCCATATAACGGTACCTCCCGATTTTCGGTATATTGGGGATTTTAGCTACATTTTTTGACCGAACTACCTGTAATTTCACGTTTGGGGTTCCCAGTGGTCACAAAATATCTCCACTAAACACCGTCAACATAGGTCCATGTTTTGGTACTGCCCCCATATAACAGTACCTCCCGATTTTCGGTATTTTGAGGATTTTACCTGTAATTATACCAACGAAACGGCTGAATTTTGGTATTTAGTCTTCGTTGAGACTTTCTCCCCGAAATTTATCAGCAAAGGTCCACGTATGGATATAGCCCCCCCTAAGAACGGTATCGTCTGATTTTCGATATTTTCAAGGTTGCGGCTCTCAATATCCCACCGAAATGGCTGAAATTTGGTATTTAGTCTTCGTTGGGGCTACAAAACTTTTCCTAAGAAATTTGTTGGTGCAGTTCCACACTTTGATATAGCCACCGTAGAACCGTACCCACGACTTCCGGTATTTTCAAGGAATAAACTGCATTATCGGAAATATCTGAAATGTTGAATTTGGAGCTCGTTGTGGGTAAAAAGACTTCTGCAGAGAATTGTAGGTATAGGTCCAGATTTTGATATAGCCCCATAGAACGGCACCTCCCGCCTTTGGGAATTTTTAAGGTTTTAGCCAAAGTATCTCACCGAAATAGTTGAAATTTAGTATTAAATATTCGTTGGGGGATTAAACCATTTCCGCAAATAATGGTCGATACTGCCCCACGTTTTAAACGGTACCTCCATATTTTCGGTATTTTGAAAGTTTTAGCCTATTACCCAACTGAAATGGCTGAAATCTGGTTTCAATATAACTTCTGGTGTAGGGTATTAAAAGTTCTGCACGGCCCATTGTTCAAATTCATTTTCTTTTTTAACATAGGCAGGTCAAGTTTGAAGATGGGCTATATCGGACCACTTTTTGGTATAGCCCCATATAACGGTACCTCCCGATTTTCGGTATTTTGAGGATTTTAGGTACAATTTTTGACCGAACTACCTGTAATTTGACAGTTGATGTTCTTAGTAATCACAAAATATCTCCACCGAAAACAGTCAACAGAGGTCCGTTTTTTGGTATGGCCCCCATATAACGGTACCTCCCGATTTTCGGTATATTGGGGATTTTAGCTACATTTTTTGACCGAACTACCTGTAATTTCACGTTTGGGGTTCCGAGTGGTCACAAAATATCTCCACTAAACACCGTCAACATAGGTCCATGTTTTGGTACTGCCCCCATATAACAGTACCTCCCGATTTTCGGTATTTTGAGGATTTTACCTGTAATTTTACAGTTGAGGTTCCTAGTAATCACAAAACATTTCCACCTAAAACTGTCAACATAGGTCCATGTTTTGGTATAGCCCCCATATAGTACCTCCGATTTTTGGTATTTTGAGGATTTTAGCTGAAATTTGTGACCGAACTATCTGTAATTTGGCAGTTGATGTTCCCAATGGTCCACAACATCTCCACTAAAAACTGTCGGCATAGGTCCATGTTTTTGTGTAGCCCCGTATATAAATTGTCAACGTGGGTCAATGTTTTGGTATAGCCCCCATATAAGGGCGCCTCCCCATTTTCGGTATTTTTGAACGAACTATCTGTAATTCGAAATACTGTCCACATGTGTGTTGGTAGAGCCCCCATATAAAGGTATCTCCCCATTTTCGGTGTTTTGGATCTTAGCTAAAATTTTTGACCCAAATATCTGCAATTCGACATTTGAGTTACCCAGTGGTCACAAAACTTCTCCACCAAAAACATAGGTCCACACTTTAATTTAGCCCCATATAAGGTTGCCGACCGATTGAATACATTTTGTTATGATTTTTTATGATTTTTTACCTTATAAAGGTATCAGTGGTCACAAAATATCACCGCGTAAATTTGTGGACAGGAAAGAAAATAATTATTCCCTTTTACTTCAGAATATTTTATGGTGGAGGGTATCAAAAGTTCGGCCCGGCCGAACTTAAAACTTTTACTTGTTTTTTTTTTTATTATACTTTCTAGGTACACGTCCTTATGCTCATGTTCTGATGGACTAAAGATTTCTTTACTAGCTATGTGTACTATAAGGCATCACAAGGTTGACTTCTCATGTCTATGAAAAATTCTTGTGAAAAGCTAAAACACCCTAAAAGCTAACAAAGCAGCTGAAAGAAAAGTTTTTCTTTTTCCACTAAATTTTGTAACATTGTCAGCTACAACATACTTATATACCTACCTATCTACCATACCCTGGATGCTGTAAACCTATCAGTAGGACAATAAAGCGGAAATTAAAAACTATAAACACTTAGGCAACAAAAGATCGCCTTCTCCTCACACACATACACACAACCTGCAGCTAACTGGGCTATTGAGTAGTAACATTTGCCATTATCCTTGAAAATTTACACAAAAAGGCATGGAGGTTAACGGCAGCAACAATAGGAACCAGCAAGAGCTCTTAAAGAAAAAAACCGAACACAGGATATTGGTTTTGAGGTTTATGGTATTACAAAAAGAAGAACAAATGAAGAGCTTCAAACATTTAAGAGAGAATATTAAATTCACTTGCAGATACAGGTTTCTTTTTTTTTGGTAATTAGTTTTCGGAAAAATGGTTTAAAGGATGAAAAATGAATTGTTTGAAATTGGTAAAATTAGGCTAGAAGAAAAGGTGGGGACATTTTAGTTTGGTGTTGATGGCTACGGGTAATATGTCAAGTTTGTATGTTGTGGGAAACCAATAAAAATATTTGAATAAACACTCACCTATGGTAAAGAATAAAATGGTTGAATGTTCTGCAATGGGCACATAACTCAGCCGGGCAGTATCAATTTGCTTTTCTGTGGCCTCGGTAACCACCTGCTTCTCATTGATATCATTGGCCAGTGCCTTGGCTGAGCTCAAAACCTGCACAGCAGTTTCATCTTCCAAAATATTTTCCGCTGAGGATAAAACTTCTAAAATTTGATCTTCTGTCTCTTTCAGCATACGTTTGTTTTCAGCACCTTGCACTATGAGGGTATTCTTTTCCGCCTCTAAATCGGGACGTTCACGTGCCACGGTAATACCCAAGAGTTGATCCTGCAAACCTTGTGTTGTAATCATAAAGTTCAGAAGGGTAACTTTTACGGCTACTTCGGGCAGATAATGGGGATTGCGAAGTTTTGTGGTCATATAGAATCTGAATTCAGAGGATAAAAGCGGTTATTTTAGATGTTATCAAGATATGCAGTGAAGGAAAATAGTTTTCAATCAGGATCTGAAAGAGGGGTTTTATACTTCCCGACCTAGGATCTATGCCATAGCTATGGCCTGTTTCTCTAAGACGATTCCACTTCAAATTCGGTAGAA
This sequence comes from Musca autumnalis, assembly GCF_047663935.1. Taxonomy (NCBI): domain Eukaryota; kingdom Metazoa; phylum Arthropoda; class Insecta; order Diptera; family Muscidae; genus Musca; species Musca autumnalis. The sequence goes on from NW_027411755.1 coordinate 235,745,024, forward strand.
TTACTATCCAACTCCTGTTTCTGTGGAAAATGCTTGTTTGATTGAACACAAAAATAAATATTTTTTTTCAAAAACATTTTTGTATTTCGAATGAATTTTAATTTGGTATCGTCTTAGTGAAACCGTAGTTCGATTATTGAGTTTCTGGCATAAACTTTCATAATCGCAGCTTCATATGTATTAAATTATAAAAGAATTTCCTTTAACTTACTTGAAATTGTGATTATATTCAATGACAGAGTCACCCAGCTTAATGCACAACGCTCCACCTTGCTTGAAGAGCTGCTTGAGTAGTATAGATTCTAGCAGCGGATCTAATTCTTCACCGATGTTTTCCAGTAGTACCGGTAATCCAAATTGTATAGCATTTTCCAAGACCCTAGTGTAGTCGGGTTGATTGAGGCGTATAACACAAAGTTTGTTATTCTTTTCCAAATTCTTTATCCATTTGTTCGCCTGCCCTTGGGGATCTATCATCAGCGGCCAACGACGGGCGTTTCTGAAAATAGAAAAAATAAGTTAATAATAAGTTATAGTTCTATATTTCAGCCAATGTAATAATGGGACAATGTGCAAATTGGCGTTGGTCTATTCGGGATTTTTTTCTGCCATAATCCCTTAAAAGGATCCCCTAAAACACGGATCGAAAGTTGATTAAAACTCCAATTAAACGCATTTATTTTCCGAACAAGAACAAACTTTTTCAAATATTATGTAAAGCGGTTCAAATTTGAATATAGCTCAAGTATATATTGGCACCGGATTCAGATAAGCGAACAAAATGACACATGGGTTCAGAAATGTCATAGAAGTATGTTTGTTGATTCAGAAAGTTTAGGATTATGCCACACAAACATCGTAACCCTATACATATTATCTAATTTTTTAAAGCCGAACAACGCTCCGCGGCGCTCATTGTAATGACCGTGGTTAGGACCAATTTGGATGTGTTCGGTTTGTTATATCCGCATCCACCACACTTAAACATCGGTGAGATACTATAAATGTCTGGAGTGTGTGCACCTCAGGGGTTGCTCCTAACTGGTCCATGTGAGGAACTACGACAAGGACTATGTTGCTGCGTGCTTCAAAAACACATCCCCCAGTAAATCATCGTCATCAGGCCACGATACTCCTCTCAAAAGCAACCGCACACGAAGTATTTTACACCGAGACCGTGCAGGAAACAGAGGTCGGCAACAACTGCAGCTTACAGCGTTGTGATAGAAGATCTCATAAAGGTGATTGTGTCCATAAAAGACCCCGTGAAGGCGGCTTTTTTTTAAAAACACCCATGCATAGGGACATCCCTCTATAAAAGACCCCTTGACAAGGCAATCTGTCTTTACCAGACCCCTTAATTAGAGCTTCTATCTATAGAAAACAAATTGAAATGGCTCCTGTCTAAATAACATCACTTGACAGGGCCTCTGTCATTAGACGACCCCTTGAAAGGACCTTTTGTCTATAGAAGGCACATTGAAAGGGATTAATGTCTATAGACGACTCTTTCAAAAGACTTCTGTCAGTTGAAGAGTTTCAGTCAATAGAAGACACCCTTGTTTCTATAGGAGACTTCTTGAAATAGTTTCCATCTATAAAATAACCATTGGAGAATATTAAATCTATAGAGGATCCCTCGTAAAGTCCACTTATTCATAGAAGGCAAGTTGAAGGGCATTATATCTACCGAAGACCCTTTGAAGAAGCTTATATCTATAGAAGACCCTCTAAAATGGGCTCCTATCTACAGAATGGGATTTGAAGGTGTCTATCGAATACACCTAGAAGACGATTGTGCCTATAGATACCCTTTAAAAGGGGCTATCGCCTATAGAATACCTCTTCTTCCTATAACAGACCCCTTGATGGCATCACTACTGCTATTGGTAGAAATTAGCGACAGCTTTATTTGGGTTGCCAAATTACCAAAAAATTTCGTTAATTACCGAAATTATAAGTATTTAATTTTACTGATTTTTGTCGGTAACCAAAAAATGTGTAAGAGAATCCCACTACAGATATACATATGTATCTCGCTTGAGCCTGGCTCTACTGACTCGTCCATGGAAGGTATGAGGGTAGTAGTCAGGTGTGGCACTGTCGAAGTAGAATTGCTTAACGTAGATTAATAGCTGTATTCCAAGATATAGGCCCGACATCAGCCAACTTTTGGTAGGTCATAACCGATTGGTCTCTAGTTACTTTTTATGCTCATCATGAGTTATGGCATTCGGTCCTAGGTAATGACCAGAAGGGTATAGCACTGTTTGAGCAGATTAATAACTTTAAGGTTTGCACTATCATAGAGGGCGCCCCTACCAGAATTTGCGGAAAGCGGCATAGTTCATCAGACAAATGACGTCACCTAGCAACCGTTTTTCTTGGTCAGACCATACTCCCATAATCATCTCCATCAGTAGATCGTCCGACTGCTTCACTTCTGAACGCCGCATTTTCATCAATTATGGGAAAGCTAATTAGTCTAGTTTCAGAGTGTTCATAACCATCGCTTCAGAGAACAGTCAAACCCATCTGATGTTCGGGACATCATCACAGCTTCATCCACTCGCTATTTACCTGTTGATCACATACCCGAAGTGAGACCAAATTTCCTAGCAGAGGCCGCGGAGCTAGCAAATTAACGTGATGAGCTTCGTCGAAGCAACCCTACTGTGCCCAGTGTAAGGAAGCTGACACTGGAAGTTAATTGGAATTCAGGAACACGATGTCGAAGCCCCGTAGAGTGAAAAAGGGAGTTGGGGTAATATATCCATAACTATTTAAAGTCTATCTTTCCGCTATTGCTCCACCTCCACACGGCATTGAAATCGTTACTTACGAGGATAATTGTAGGACCTTCGGCACCTTCCCTAAATTTATTTGTAAAAGGCTGCACTCCTAATTAACCGATCTTTCCATATTTTTCCACGCTAAGAATATACAAATTTCCGTCGCGTCTGCGGTCCCCATATGGACTGCTAATAGGAGTACAGAACGGAATATTCTGATGGTTTGGGGGCCGTCTGCATGAGGAGACGAAGATTCTTTCACAGCGGAATCGGGGTTACGGGGTTACCATGATCATGTCGCTCATTTACTCAATGAATGACACATCTCAAAAAATTCAGTTTCGAGAAAAACGCATTATAAGTTGGCAATTGAAATTTGACTTCCCAACTTTAACTAGTTGGACCATAATTTGTTAACAGCTAGCCAGGTATCACTGATAAATTTCTGTTCAAGACCAAACATGATTTGAAGCGTTTTAGTGCTTCATAAACTCAAAAAAACATTTTTGTTGAATTATGCTAAACTACTATTAGCGTAACTCTTTGAGTTTTTAAGATATCAACATGAAAATTTGACACTAAATAAAGTAGAAGTCGTAGATAATGCTAACTCAGAAATCGCAGTTTTGAGAATAACATATAATTCGAGAATAACATATAATATTAAGAAAGAAACGAATTTTTCCTCTATAATCAGGACCACAAAGACATCCCGCGGTAAAAAGTGTAACCTTATACGAGAAGTGGTCTTAAATTGGACCTAACCCCAACAGGAATGAACCGATGTTCTAAATCCTTGAGCGAACATTGAGAAAATATTATAAAGTTTATCGTTTTGGCAACGTCATCTACTCCATTCGAGAACTACCGTAGCAGTCATTTTAGTTGGTGGCTGCAGAGAATTGAAGAGCTTTTGTACCCGAAGGACAGAACCAATATTGTTCATCTACAAAATTGATGTAAGTTGGGGATTAATACTAAATTTGATTGGATCAATTGGCAGGGAATTTTAGAGCTTTCGGAACATCATCTCAAAAAGTATGGGCTTTCCGAAGAAACAAGTAAAAAGTATCAGCAGATTTTGCCGTTAGTAATATACCTCACCCTGTGTAAATTCAGACTTTCAGGAGGTTATCATGAACTTGCCGTATGAACTTGTCGACAAAAATATACACTATCAGCCAAAATTTAAGCACCCCCTCAGTACATTTTTTTAAATGATAATTTTTTATTTATATATTTATTATTAACAAGTAAGAAAAGCGTTCAGTTCGGCCGAGCCGAACTTTTTATACCCTCCACCACGAACTGTACTGAAGTAAATAGGAACAACTAGTTTTATTTCGTTTATAAAAGTATTAAAATCTTCCTTTTATTGCAGGAGTAGTATATATCTTAACTGATAATACTCCCTTCAGCACAATTAATATGGGGCGACATTTTTGTTCTTTCGAAAACATGGACCAATATTTACAATTTTCCGAATTGAGCGAAATACATAAAATTGGGCAAAACCGACTAGACCTAAACCTGGATACTGGATTTGGATAGTTAACAACATCGGGAGCGCCGTTCTATGGAGGCTATATAAAACGTTAACATGTACCGATAAATTTCTGGAGGAAAGTTCCGTAACTCCAGCGAAGACTAAATACCAAATTTATTCCCATTGAATATTGTGGCTGAAACGTTCAAAATACCGAAAATTGGGAGGGATCTTTCTATGGATGGTATATAAAAACATGAAATACCGGAAATTTTCAGGTGGAAAGTTTTATATCACCAACGGACATCAAAACGTGGACGTATACCGACAAATTTCTGAGGGAAATTTTTGTAGCCCAGAAAAAGACTAAATACCAAATTTTAGTCACTTCGGTGGAATAATGAGACTAAAACCTTCAAAGTACCGAAAATCGGGCGGTGTCGTTCTATGGGAGCTATATGAAGACGTTGACCTGTAGCGACTAATTTCAGGTGGAAAGTTTTATACCCACAACGAAGACTATGTACCAAATTTTAGCCATTTCGGTGTTATAATGAGGCTAAACTCTTCAAAACTAGTAGTATAGTATAGCTGAAACCTTCAAAAATACCGAAAATTGAGAGATATCGTCCTATGGGGACTATATGAGGGCGTGTGACCTATACTGACAAATTTCATATGGAATGTTTTATACCCCAACCACCAAATTTCAGCCATTTCAGTAAAATATTAAGGCAACAACCTTCAAAATACCGAAAATCGGCAGGTACCGTTCTATGGGGCTATATGAAGGCGTAGACCTATACCTACAAATTTCATATGGAATATTTTATACCCCAAATGAAGACTAACCACCAAATTTCAGCCATTTCAGTGGAATATTGAAGCCACAACCTTCAAAATACCGCTAATCGGGAGGTACCGTCCTATGGGGGCGTAGACCTATACCTACAAATTTCCGGGGGAAAGTTTTATACACCCAACGAAGACTAAATACCAAATTTCCATTTTGCTGCGATAATGAGGCTAAAACCTTCAAAATACCGCGTCACTCGTCACTTTGTATGGGGGCTATATGAAAACGTGGACCTACATAGCCCGCTTTCAATACCAAAAGTCCTTCATATATATAATAGATTTTACCAAAATTTCATCCATCTACTTCAATCCGTTCGGAAGCTAGAGTGATTTCCACAGACGGACGGACATGGCTATATCGATGTAGAATTGCACGCTGATCAAGAATATATATATTTTGTGGGGTCTACAATGATTATTTCGAGTAGTTACAAAACTAAAGCGCTCCAAAAGCAAAAAATCCTATTCAATCGACGACCATCGAAAAAAAAACTTGCATATCGACAAAAAATGAAAAAGCCAGATTTGAATTCACCAAGTCCCATCTGAACTGAAGTGTCCAAACTGAAGGACTGTGCTGTTTTCTGATAAATCTAAGTTCAATTTAAAGGATTCAGGTGGCATAAGGTGGACCAAATGGACAACGGCAATTGCAACGGCACTGTAAAACATGGGTCTGGGATTTTTTGTCGGGGCAAGGGATTGGACCATTTCATAAAATGAATGAAATTATGGATAGTTTCAAGTATTGGCCTGTTCAATTGGGACTTAGGGGAAATCGTTAACTCAAAAATCATCCCAAAAATGGGAAAAATAAAAAAATAAAGAAAAATAATGTAAAATTGTGTCGATGGTATAGTCAATATTCGAACCTGATCTATACCAGACAAATTTTGGACCAAATCTGTTAATGTGCTCGATAGTTATCATGGTGGACGAGAACATTTTTTTCAGAGAAAAATTTTTGGACTTTTGTGGGGGGGAGGTACCGCAAGGACTGGACTGATATGGCCCATCTTCGAACTTGATCCATGCTTGGACAAAGTATTTCGGTGACCTAATTTTGGACCAAATCGGTTGATCTCTTCGAGAGTTACCGTGCGTTCCAGCCATCCATATACACACACGGACATGGCTAAATCGACTCCAAATTGCCTGAAACGGATTCCATATTTCGATGAGGCACATTTGCCTGAAGGTCGTGGGTTAAAAGAATTTATTGTATTGTCATAATAATGATCACAAGGAATATCTTTGGTCAATTTTTTAAACTATTCTCGAACAGCCCTTTAACTATTAAAAAGCTTGAACTAATTGTTTGTTTCATTGCCAGACGCAATCATAGTCGATATTCGAATCTGATCTATATCTAACAAATTTTGGACCAAATCTATTGATCTGCACGAGAGTTATCATGGTGCGGACGAGAACATCTTTTTCGGAACTTTTGTGGGGGAGGTACCGCAAGGACTGGACGGATATGACCCATCTTCGAACTTGATCCAAACTTGGACAAAGTATTACGGTGACCTAATTTTGGACCAAGTTGGTTGACCCCTTCAAAAGTTACCGTCCGTTCCATCAAGCCATATAGACACACGGACATGGCTAAATCGACTCCAAATTGCCTGAAACGGATACCATAATTTCCCTGGACACATTTTCATCGTTAGTCTGAAGGCAGAGGGTTAAAATAATTTATTATATTTTCATAATTATGATCACAAAGAATATCTTTGTTAAAATTTTTAAAACGATCCTCGAACATTCCTTGAACTACACACAATTAAAAATGTTTGTTTCACTGCCAGACCCAATCAGCACAGTATACACCAACAAAAACATAATTCATCATATATTGCAAGAATAGCACGTGGGTGGGGTTTTTGGAACATTCGGGTCACTATTCACAAAAGTATGGAGATCAAAATTATAGCGTTGCCACAAAGTCCACAAAGTCTACTAAAACCTTTACTGCAGGTTGGGTATGGGGAGTGGTTTTAAATATTTGAACATTTCGGGACCCATATCTTCTCAGAAACACGATCAAAGAAGTGGTTTTAAACTGAATTTATGCGTAAAAATGTTCAACTTTTGCGGAGAAGGTGTCTAAAAAAGTGGACCGATGTACCGAAACTGGTGCAAATTTCGTAAGTCATTTCTTTCCTTTTAGTTGGTCACTGTAAGATGCTTTAGAGCTATTGAGTCATTATATCAGGAAGCAGAATCAATGAAAAATAAAAGGGTCACATGAAGTACTTTGGCTAAAGCCTTAAAGCGCTTAAATGTACTTAAGCGTAAAGGAACTTCGATTTTCTAAAGCTTTTGGGTCATTATCTCAGGAAAGAAAAAGAGGGAAAAATGTTATTGTAATTAAAACAATCCTCGAATATCCCGTAAACTGCATTTAATCGAGTTAATCCATGGCTTATCTAAACCCATTTCTAAACCCGAATGGTTATCAGTTACACTCCTATTCGCGCCACAGAAATTCAAACAAATGTCCTTTTTCACATAATTCTCCAATAAGCCATATCAGAAAACCAATAAAAAAATGCAACATATTTTTTAATTACACGCTGAAAATTACTTAGCCTTCGTCGAAAGTGTTACAGTAACGGAAGTAACGATCTACAAACAGCAGTGGCAAATGAAAATAAAATTCGTTGCAATGCATAAAAATCACATGGCACTTTAACCCAACAAGCCAACGGAATGGAAGAAGAGGAGGTGGAGGTGGAAATATTTTTGAGGAAATCGAAACGATTACTACGCATTACTGGGTAGCCATAGAAATTGATGTTAAAAACATCATCCATAAGTAGCAGCCAAATGCAATAATTCCAATCAATAAAAACGATTACCGTAATTTGTGCTATGCGACCGAGGGAGGATCCACACACTGCCAAGACCACCACAACAACCACCTCTTTCGTTATCCTTAATATCACAGCTTTATAAGCAAGGAGCACATTGTGATAGAAAAGGTATTTGTGTGTCTTCAATATATTATGCCGTAGAATTCGCTACGCTTCCTGCATGAAATCTATTCGGTAACAGAAGGAGTAGATTGCACAGTGGTGTCGAAAACGATTTTTTTGATACTAAACGTATGTCTATGAAATTATTTTATAATTTCTACGCCATCCATATGATCATGTGCCAATATCCTTCTACAAACTAGCGCAGATGACTCCCACCGAAAATCCTTGAATTTTTTTTCTTCTTCGCATTTCAAACCACTGTGCCAAATACACATCCACTCTCATCCATGCCATGCCACGATACGTTCAATAACACTGCATTAGTAATGCATGAAACCATAGAGTAATAAATGAATGCGGAACATGCGGACAGACGTTCAAAGAAGAAATATTTAATGCTAAAAGGCTTTGCAGCGAAGCGAATTTGTTGAGGCAGCCAAACAAAATACTGGAGGAAAAAATGATGATTATCGAAATGAAATGAGATTACAAGGATGTTGGAGAAGAAAGAAAAAAAATGGAACTAATTTACTCTCATTTTAATCCGTAAAATAACGCACATGTTACCCATACAATTTTCACACACAAACACACTCCTCCTCCTCCACAACCACCGCGAACAGCAACAATAACAGTAGCAGTAGCATCATCATCATCATCGTCCTCATAAACAATCAATCTTCATAGATGTTCCTACTGAGCAAATTACGGTTCATGAAAAAGGACATTTGAGGCCGATTCGCGCCATATGATAAAATTCTCAGCTAAACCGTATGCGAAGGCATCCATGCATACAATCATACAAATAGATATTAATAGGATATGCTTTCACATTTGCAACCTAACGTAATTGAAAATTGAAAACCCAGGAATAACTGAATCCTTTGGTAATGACAGAAATGATAGGGCAATATTTGGAATTTGAATTAAATTTCTACTAAAATATACAAAATATTTTTCAGGCACCACTAGGCCAATAAACGTGGATTTTTTAAAGAATATTTTTCAAGCACCACCAGGCCAATAAACGTGGATTTTTTAAAGAATATTTTTCAAGCACCACTAGGCCAATAAACGTGGATTTTTTAAAGAATATTTTTCAAGCACCACTAGGCCAATAAACGTGGATTTTTTAAAGAATATTTTTCAAGCACCACTAGGCCAATAAACGTGGATTTTTTAAAGAATATTTTTCAAGCACCACTAGGCCAATAAACGTGGATTTTTTAAAGAATATTTTTCAAGCACCACTAGGCCAATAAACGTGGATTTTTTAAAGAATATTTTTCAAGCACCACTAGGCCAATAAACGTGGATTTTTTAAAGAATATTTTTCAAGCACCACTAGGCCAATAAACGTGGATTTTTTAAAGAATATTTTTCAAGCACCACTAGGCCAATAAACGTGGATTTTTTAAAGAATATTTTTCAAGCACCACTAGGCCAATAAACGTGGATTTTTTAAAGAATATTTTTCAAGCACCACTAGGCCAATAAACGTCGATTTTTTAAAGAATATTTTTCAAGCACCACTAGGCCAATAAACGTCGATTTTTTAAAGAATATTTTTCAAGCACCACTAGGCCAATAAACGTCGATTTTTTAAAGAATATTTTTCAAGCACCACTAGGCCAATAAACGTCGATTTTTTAAAGAATATTTTTCAAGCACCACTAGGCCAATAAACGTCGATTTTTTAAAGAATATTTTTCAAGCACCACTAGGCCAATAAACGTCGATTTTTTAAAGAATATTTTTCAAGCACCACTAGGCCAATAAACGTCGATTTTTTAAAGAATATTTTTCAAGCACCACTAGGCCAATAAACGTCGATTTTTTAAAGAATATTTTTCAAGCACCACTAGGCCAATAAACGTGGATTTTTTAAAGAATATTTTTCAAGCACCACTAGGCCAATAAACGTCGATTTTTTAAAGAATATTTTTCAAGCACCACTAGGCCAATAAACGTCGATTTTTTAAAGAATATTTTTCAAGCACCACTAGGCCAATAAACGTCGATTTTTTAAAGAATATTTTTCAAGCACCACTAGGCCAATAAACGTCGATTTTTTAAAGAATATTTTTCAAGCACCACTAGGCCAATAAACGTCGATTTTTTAAAGAATATTTTTCAAGCACCACTAGGCCAATAAACGTGGATTTTTTAAAGAATATTTTTCAAGCACCACTAGGCCAATAAACGTGGATTTTTTAAAGAATATTTTTCAAGCACCACTAGGCCAATAAACGTGGATTTTTTAAAGAATATTTTTCAAGCACCACTAGGCCAATAAACGTGGATTTTTTAAAGAATATTTTTCAAGCACCACTAGGCCAATAAACGTGGATTTTTTAAAGAATATTTTTCAAGCACCACTAGGCCAATAAACGTGGATTTTTTAAAGAATATTTTTCAAGCACCACTAGGCCAATAAACGTGGATTTTTTAAAGAATATTTTTCAAGCACCACTAGGCCAATAAACGTGGATTTTTTAAAGAATATTTTTCAAGCACCACTAGGCCAATAAACGTGATTTTTAAAGAATATTTTTCAAGCACCACTAGGCCAATAAACGTGGATTTTTTAAAGAATATTTTTCAAGCACCACTAGGCCAATAAACGTGGATTTTTTAAAGAATATTTTTCAAGCACCACTAGGCCAATAAACGTGGATTTTTTAAAGAATATTTTTCAAGCACCACTAGGCCAATAAACGTGGATTTTTTAAAGAATATTTTTCAAGCACCACTAGGCCAATAAACGTGGATTTTTTAAAGAAATATTTTTCAAGCACCACTAGGCCAATAAACGTGGATTTTTTAAAGAATATTTTTCAAGCACCACTAGGCCAATAAACGTGGATTTTTTAAAGAATATTTTTCAAGCACCACTAGGCCAATAAACGTGGATTTTTTAAAGAATATTTTTCAAGCACCACTAGGCCAATAAACGTGGATTTTTTAAAGAATATTTTCAAGCACCACTAGGCCAATAAACGTGGATTTTTTAAAGAATATTTTTCAAGCACCACTAGGCCAATAAACGTGGATTTTTAAAGAATATTTTTCAAGCACCACTAGGCCAATAAACGTGGATTTTTTTAAAGAATATTTTTCAAGCACCAACTAGGCCAATAAACGTGGATTTTTTAAAGAATATTTTTCAAGCACCACTAGGCCAATAAACGTGGATTTTTTAAAGAATATTTTTCAAGCACCACTAGGCCAATAAACGTGGATTTTTTAAAGAATATTTTTCAAGCACCACTAGGCCAATAAACGTGGATTTTTTAAAGAATATTTTTCAAGCACCACTAGGCCAATAAACGTGGATTTTTTAAAGAATATTTTTCAAGCACCACTAGGCCAATAAACGTGGATTTTTTAAAGAATATTTTTCAAGCACCACTAGGCCAATAAACGTGGATTTTTTAAAGAATATTTTTCAAGCACCACTAGGCCAATAAACGTGGATTTTTTTAAAGAATATTTTTCAAGCACCACTAGGCCAATAAACGTGGATTTTTTAAAGAATATTTTTCAAGCACCACTAGGCCAATAAACGTGGATTTTTTAAAGAATATTTTTCAAGCACCACTAGGCCAATAAACGTGGATTTTTTAAAGAATATTTTTCAAGCACCACTAGGCCAATAAACGTGGATTTTTTAAAGAATATTTTTCAAGCACCACTAGGCCAATAAACGTGGATTTTTTAAAGAATATTTTTCAAGCACCACTAGGCCAATAAACGTGGATTTTTAAAGAATATTTTTCAAGCACCACTAGGCCAATAAACGTGGATTTTTTAAAGAATATTTTTCAAGCACCACTAGGCCAATAAACGTGATTTTTTAAAGAATATTTTTCAAGCACCACTAGGCCAATAAACGTGGATTTTTTAAAGAATATTTTTCAAGCACCACTAGGCCAATAAACGTGGATTTTTTAAAGAATATTTTTCAAGCACCACTAGGCCAATAAACGTGGATTTTTTAAAGAATATTTTTCAAGCACCACTAGGCCAATAAACGTGGATTTTTTAAAGAATATTTTTCAAGCACCACTAGGCCAATAAACGTGGATTTTTTAAAGAATATTTTTCAAGCACCACTAGGCCAATAAACGTGGATTTTTTAAAGAATATTTTTCAAGCACCACTAGGCCAATAATCGTGGATTTTTTAAAGAATATTTTTCAAGCACCACTAGGCCAATAAACGTGGATTTTTTAAAGAATATTTTTCAAGCACCACTAGGCCAATAAACGTGGATTTTTTAAAGAATATTTTTCAAGCACCACTAGGCCAATAAACGTGGATTTTTTAAAGAATATTTTTCAAGCACCACTAGGCCAATAAACGTGGATTTTTTAAAGAATATTTTTCAAGCACCACTAGGCCAATAAACGTGGATTTTTTAAAGAATATTTTTCAAGCACCACTAGGCCAATAAACGTGGATTTTTTTAAAGAATATTTTTCAAGCACCACTAGGCCAATAAACGTGGATTTTTTAAAGAATATTTTTCAAGCACCACTAGGCCAATAAACGTGGATTTTTTAAAGAATATTTTTCAAGCACCACTAGGCCAATAAACGTGGATTTTTTAAAGAATATTTTTCAAGCACCACTAGGCCAATAAACGTGGATTTTTTAAAGAATATTTTTCAAGCACCACTAGGCCCAATAAACGTGGATTTTTTAAAGAATATTTTTCAAGCACCACTAGGCCAATAAACGTGGATTTTTTAAAGAATATTTTTCAAGCACCACTAGGCCAATAAACGTGGATTTTTTAAAGAATATTTTTCAAGCACCACTAGGCCAATAAACGTGGATTTTTTAAAGAATATTTTTCAAGCACCACTAGGCCAATAAACGTGGATTTTTTAAAGAATATTTTTCAAGCACCACTAGGCCAATAAACGTGGATTTTTTAAAGAATATTTTTCAAGCACCACTAGGCCAATAAACGTGGATTTTTTAAAGAATATTTTTCAAGCACCACTAGGCCAATAAACGTGGATTTTTTAAAGAATATTTTTCAAGCACCACTAGGCCAATAAACGTGGATTTTTTAAAGAATATTTTTCAAGCACCACTAGGCCAATAAACGTGGATTTTTTAAAGAATATTTTTCAAGCACCACTAGGCCAATAAACGTGGATTTTTTAAAGAATATTTTTCAAGCACCACTAGGCCAATAAACGTGGATTTTTTAAAGAATATTTTTCAAGCACCACTAGGCCAATAAACGTGGATTTTTTAAAGAATATTTTTCAAGCACCACTAGGCCAATAAACGTGGATTTTTTAAAGAATATTTTTCAAGCACCACTAGGCCAATAAACGTGGATTTTTTAAAGAATATTTTTCAAGCACCACTAGGCCAATAAACGTGGATTTTTTAAAGAATATTTTTCAAGCACCACTAGGCCAATAAACGTGGATTTTTTAAAGAATATTTTTCAAGCACCACTAGGCCAATAAACGTGGATTTTTTAAAGAATATTTTTCAAGCACCACTAGGCCAATAAACGTGGATTTTTTAAAGAATATTTTTCAAGCACCACTAGGCCAATAAACGTGGATTTTTTAAAGAATATTTTTCAAGCACCACTAGGCCAATAAACGTGGATTTTTTAAAGAATATTTTTCAAGCACCACTAGGCCAATAAACGTGGATTTTTTAAAGAATATTTTTCAAGCACCACTAGGCCAATAAACGTGGATTTTTTAAAGAATATTTTTCAAGCACCACTAGGCCAATAAACGTGGATTTTTTAAAGAATATTTTTCAAGCACCACTAGGCCAATAAACGTGGATTTTTTAAAGAATATTTTTCAAGCACCACTAGGCCAATAAACGTGGATTTTTTAAAGAATATTTTTCAAGCACCACTAGACCAATAAACGTGGATTTTTAAAGAATATTTTTCAAGCACCACTAGACCAATAAACGTGGATTTTTTAAAGAATATTTTTCAAGCACCACTAGACCAATAAACGTGGATTTTTTAAAGAATATTTTTCAAGCACCACTAGACCAATAAACGTGGATTTTTTAAAGAATATTTTTCAAAGCACCACTAGGCCAATAAACGTGGATTTTTTAAAGAATATTTTTCAAGCACCACTAGGCCAATAAACGTGGATTTTTTAAAGAATATTTTCCAAACAACCAAAGACCAATAAACGTGGTTTTTTTGAAAGATTATTTTCCAAACAACCAAAGACCAATAAACGTGGATTTTTTAAAGAATATTTTCCAAACAACCAAAGACCAATAAACGTGGATTTTTTAAAGAATATTTTCCAAACAACCAAAGACCAATAAACGTGGATTTTTTAAAGAATATTTTCCAAACAACCAAAGACCAATAAACATGGATTTTTTAAAGAATATTTTCCAAACAACCAAAGACCAATAAACGTGGATTTTTTAAAGAATATTTTCCAAACAACCAAAGACCAATAAACGTGGATTTTTTAAAGAATATTTTCCAAACAACCAAAGACTAATAAACGTGGATTTTTTAAAGAATATTTTCCAAACAACCAAAGACCAATAAACGTGGATTTTTTAAAGAATATTTTCCAAACAACCAAAGACCAATAAACGTGGATTTTTTAAAGAATATTTTCCAAACAACCAAAGACCAATAAACGTGGATTTTTTAAAGAATATTTTCCAAACAACCAAAGACCAATAAACGTGGATTTTTTAAAGAATATTTTCCAAACAACCAAAGACCAATAAACGTGGATTTTTTAAAGAATATTTTCCAAACAACCAAAGACCAATAAACGTGGATTTTTTAAAGAATATTTTCCAAACAACCAAAGACCAATAAACGTGGATTTTTTAAAGAATATTTTCCAAACAACCAAAGACCAATAAACGTGGATTTTTTAAAGAATATTTTCCAAACAACCAAAGACCAATAAACGTGGATTTTTTAAAGAATATTTTCCAAACAACCAAAGACCAATAAACGTGGATTTTTTAAAGAATATTTTCCAAACAACCAAAGACCAATAAACGTGGATTTTTTAAAGAATATTTTCCAAACAACCAAAGACCAATAAACGTGGATTTTTAAAGAATATTTTCCAAACAACCAAAGACCAATAAACGTGGATTTTTTAAAGAATATTTTCCAAACAACCAAACACCAATAAGCGTGGATTTTTTAAAGAATATTTTCCAAACAACCAAAGACCAATAAACGTGGATTTTTTAAAGAATATTTTCCAAACAACCAAAGACCAATAAACGTGGATTTTTTAAAGAATATTTTCCAAACAACCAAAGACCAATAAACGTGGATTTTTAAAGAATATTTTCCAAACAACCAAAGACCAATAAACGTGGATTTTTTAAAGAATATTTTCCAAACAACCAAAGACCAATAAACGTGGATTTTTTAAAGAATATTTTCCAAACAACCAAAGACCAAAAAACGTGGATTTTTTTAAAGAATATTTTTCAAACAACCACAGACCAATAAACGTGGATTTTTTAAAGAATATTTTCCAAACAACCAAAGACCAATAAACGTGGATTTTTTAAAGAATATTTTCCAAACAACCAAGGACCAATAAACGTGGATTTTTTAAAGAATATTTTCCAAACAACCAAATACCAATAAACGTGGATTTTTTAAAGAATATTTTCCAAACAACCAAAGACCAATAAACGTGGATTTTTTAAAGAATATTTTCCAAACAACCAAAGACCAATAAACGTGGATTTTTTAAAGAATATTTTCCAAACAACCAAAGACCAATAAACGTGGATTTTTTAAAGAATATTTTCCAAACAACCAAAGACCAATAAACGTGTATTTTTTAAAGAATATTTTCCAAACAACCAAAGACCAATAAACGTGGATTTTTTAAAGAATATTTTCCAAACAACCAAAGACCAATAAACGTGGATTTTTTAAAGAATATTTTCCAAACAACCAAAGACCAATAAACGTGGATTTTTTAAAGAATATTTTCCAAACAACCAAAGACCAATAAACGTGGATTTTTTAAAGAATATTTTCCAAACAACCAAAGACCAATAAACGTGGATTTTTTAAAGAATATTTTCCAAACAACCAAAGACCAATAAACGTGGATTTTTTAAAGAATATTTTCCAAACAACCAAAGACCAATAAACGTGGATTTTTTAAAGAATATTTTCCAAACAACCAAAGACCAATAAACGTGGATTTTTTAAAGAATATTTTCCAAACAACCAAAGACCAATAAACGTGGATTTTTTAAAGAATATTTTCCAAACAACCAAAGACCAATAAACGTGGATTTTTTAAAGAATATTTTCCAAACAACCAAAGACCAATAAACGTGGATTTTTTAAAGAATATTTTCCAAACAACCAAAGACCAATAAACGTGGATTTTTTAAAGAATATTTTCCAAACAACCAAAGACCAATAAACGTGGATTTTTTAAAGAATATTTTCCAAACAACCAAAGACCAATAAACGTGGATTTTTTAAAGAATATTTTCCAAACAACCAAAGACCAATAAACGTGGATTTTTTAAAGAATATTTTCCAAACAACCAAAGACCAATAAACGTGGATTTTTTAAAGAATATTTTCCAAACAACCAAAGACCAATAAACGTGGATTTTTTAAAGAATATTTTCCAAATAACCAAAGACCAATAAACGTGGATTTTTAAAGAATATTTTCCAAACAACCAAAGACCAATAAACGTGGATTTTTTAAAGAATATTTTCCAAACAACCAAACACCAATAAGCGTGGATTTTTTAAAGAATATTTTCCAAACAACCAAAGACCAATAAACGTGGATTTTTTAAAGAATATTTTCCAAACAACCAAAGACCAATAAACGTGGATTTTTTAAAGAATATTTTCCAAACAACCAAAGACCAATAAACGTGGATTTTTTAAAGAATATTTTCCAAACAACCAAAGACCAATAAACGTGGATTTTTTAAAGAATATTTTCCAAACAACCAAAGACCAATAAACGTGGATTTTTTAAAGAATATTTTCCAAACAACCAAAGACCAAAAAACGTGGATTTTTTTAAAGAATATTTTTCAAACAACCACAGACCAATAAACGTGGATTTTTTAAAGAATATTTTCCAAACAACCAAAGACCAATAAACGTGGATTTTTTAAAGAATATTTTCCAAACAACCAAGGACCAATAAACGTGGATTTTTTAAAGAATATTTTCCAAACAACCAAATACCAATAAACGTGGATTTTTTAAAGAATATTTTCCAAACAACCAAAGACCAATAAACTTGGATTTTTTAAAGAATATTTTCCAAACAACCAAAGACCAATAAACGTGGATTTTTTAAAGAATATTTTCCAAACAACCAAAGACCAATAAACGTGGATTTTTTAAAGAATATTTTCCAAACAACCAAAGACCAATAAACGTGGATTTTTTAAAGAATATTTTCCAAACAACCAAAGACCAATAAACGTGGATTTTTTAAAGAATATTTTCCAAACAACCAAAGACCAATAAACGTGGATTTTTAAAGAATATTTTCCAAACAACCAAAGACCAATAAACGTGGATTTTTTAAAGAATATTTTTCGAAACAAGGACCTTTAGTCCAACAATCGTGAATTTATTAGCGAATATTTTTAACACTTAACAACAACTGTAACTGTCATATTAAATTAGTGTGCAATTTAATTTGATATTATGAAGTTTTTGTTAACATTTTCTCCACTCCCATTCATAAAAAGAGTCCTTGGACCTTCTAATATCAATTCACAAACAAATGTTTGCAATGACAAATGAGGTATTTTTTAATGAAAACTTTCAGTTTGACCAACCAAAAAAAAACAGGAAACGAAAAGAATTTCTTCCCAGTTATTTGCCATGGTTGTTGTCATGGCAAATGGTCTGTTGGTCGTTCGCTGGCAATACGAATCTCTTACACATATCAATGCTATACAATGTCTTTTTATGGAGCGACACTTTCGCATTGCATCCATCCCTTCTTCCAAGCTACCATTGATGGCGTTGCTTTCATGTCATACCTTCTGATGAATGGTGGAAGATTCGTTTCATTTATTCGATTCGTTGAGTTCAATTCTTGTCATGACATTCCGGAATTCATTCATTCATTTATTTCGAGGCATACATTCTTCATGTATGTCTAAGTTTAATGGCAAAATATGTTTGTGTGTGGGCGGTGAGGGTGGATGCGAATGTTACTCTTTAATCTGCCATAGAAACATTAATCAATTTTTTTCTCATTCACTTTATGTTGGTGTTGTTCTTATTGTTGTAATTTGGTGGTGTTGCTAGAAGAGATGGAAGTGGTGATACTGGCACATACAAACCTCAACATAAAGGTCCTGTAGGTGTATCCTGTATGTGCGTACGTGTAAATGACTCGCCGTGAAACATTGCCTCTGTTTGGTGAGGCATTCTGAAAAATCTAATGGCTGTAATATGGCACAGTAGGGAAAAGCGAATTTTTAGTTTCAAAAAACCATAATTTTGTTAGAATACGTTTTGACAAGTCGTCTCATTCCAAGAAGGAAAATTAAAAGCAATTGCTTTTCAAACCTGGTTTTGTTTGGTTTAGTATCTGCCACTGTTCCGGTCACAGATGTACCAATAAGAAAAAATTAAACACATTAACCGTGTGTGGTGGGGGTTTACAAGTTAGTTGGGCGTACAAAATCCAACAATACTGCCAGCGACACCGACATCCCATTGCCCCATTCGCCACCGAGAAACATCATCCAATTTTATCCACCTTATGAGAAAATTGCTATCGAATAACAGATGTGGACCTTTCAATTTGTTCATCGTCATTTTGTGATTTTCATCTACGTCCGTGAAATTGCAAATGCGTGATAAATGCGCGTGGTAGTGGAAGATGGAGAATGGTTGGTGTACTCATGGATGTTTTGCCCCTCGGTTTACTCGAATGTGTGGCATGTTTGTGCTGTTCGGCGGCGTATTGGAGTAATTGCTACGTGAGCATTACGAATACAATTTAAATGTCTTAAAACGTTTATTCATTAATGTGTGCGTGAGTTTTTCATTTTGGTTATGAGCAAATTTATATTTGGGGGAAACGTGTTCCATTTTCCCACCAATATAAGTTAGGATTTTTTGAAGAATTTTTAGGTGTGATTAAGATGAATACTTTCTACGGTGAATACTTTTTTGGTCTAACAGCCCTCTTGAAACATATCCTGAATACTATCCACGTGGTGAAAAAATATTCTTTAAAATATCCACGTGGTGAAAAAATATTCTTTAAAATATCCACGTGGTGAAAAAATATTCTTTAAAATATCCACGTGGTGAAAAAATATTCTTTAAAATATCCACGTTGTGAAAAAATATTCTTTAAAATATCCACGTGCTGAAAAATTATCCTTTCAATATCCACGTGGTGAAAAAATATTCTTTAAAATATCCACGTGGTGAAAAAATGTTCCTTTAAATATCCACGTGCTGAAAAATTATCCTTTAAATATCCACGTGGTAAAAAAATATTCTTTAAAACATCCACGTGGTGAAAAAATATTCTTTAAAACACCCACGTGGTGAAAAAATATTCTTTAAAATATCCACGTGGTGAAAAATATTCTTTAAAATATCCACGTGGTGAAAAAATGTTCTTTAGAATATCCACGTGGTGAAAAAATATTCTTTAAAACATCCACGTGGTGAAAAAATATTCGTTAAAATATCAACGTGGTGAAAAAATATTCGTTAAAATATCAACGTGGTGAAAAAATATTTTTTAAAATATCCACGTGGTGAAAAAATATTCTTTAAAATATCCACGTGGTGAAAAAATATTCGTTAAAATATCAACGTGGTGAAAAAATATTCTTTATAATATCCACGTGGTGAAAAAATATCCTTTAAAATATCCACGTCGTGAAAAAATATTCTTTAAAATATCCACATGGTGAAAAAATATTATTTAAAATATCCACGTGGTGAAAAAATATTCTTTAAAATATCCACGTGGTGACAAAATATTCTTTAAAAAATCCACGTTGCATGAAAAATATTCTTTAAAAAATCCAAGTTTATTGGTCTATAATTACTTGAAAATATTCTTTAAAAAAATCCATGTTTATTGATCTATGGTTGCTTGAAAAATATTCTTTAAAAATCCACGTTTATTGGTCTATGGTTGCTTGAAAAATATTCTTTAAAAAATCCAAGTTTATTGGTCAATAATTGCTTGAAAAATATTCTTTAAAAAATCCAAGTTTATTGGTCTATAATTGCTTGAAAAATATTCTTTAAAAAAATCCAAGTTTATTGATCTATGGTTGCTTGAAAAATATTCTTTAAAAAATCCACGTTTATTGATCTATGGTTGCTTGAAAAATATTCTTTAAAAATCCACGTTTATTGATCTATGGTTGCTTGAAAAATATTTTTTTTTTAAAAAATCCATGTTTCTAGGTCTGATGAATGGCCCGTTACAGAAAATAGCATCAGATGTATGAAAAAACTCCAACACAAATATTTAAAATATTTTCCGAGAAAAATCTTAGATTAGAAAAGGAAAAAAAAGTTTAAAACAAATATGAATGACATTTTTTTAAAAAACAAGAAATAAATGTTTGGTAATTTTTCGCAATTCTCGGCTTCTTCCCCTTTCATGCAGCAGTGGATCAAATCAACCTACCTACTACCTCTTCCACTGGCTTAACATAATGCGTATTTCGTTATAAAAATTCTTTTGAAAACAAATTTTATGCCATTTTTATGTAAATTGAAATTTAAATGAAACTCTGCAACAGTTTTGTTCGACGTTGAGGACAAACATCCATCCTTACCATCATCGGTTTTCGTGTGTTTTATGCGATGACATTTTACAGTTACTTCTTCATGCTTTTGTTGTAAATGTTCATGTTCGTTAGTGGAAAATAAAAACAAAACATAAAAGGACCCGTAAAGTTTTTTTTTCATTTTATCGTAATTACCGTAACACACTCATATTAAATATCGTTTGTCTAACACAAAACACGCACATCGATGTCAGAGATGGGTAGGGAAAATCGAATAATTCGTCGCAAGAGGGTAGAGATAATGATTCTGGGGCGAGAACTTTTCGTGAGCTGGAATTTTGTTTACGATGATCTGAAACATACCCCAAATATGCGAATTTTTAAAAAAAATATGTTTCCAGCCACCATCAGCCCAACAAACGTGGATTTTTAAAGAATATTTTTGTGGGACCATTAGACCAACAAACGTGGATTTTTTAAAGAATATTTTTTGTGGGACCATTAGGCCAAAAAACGTGGATTTTTTTAAAGAATATTTTTTGTGGGACCATTAGACCAACAAACGTGGATTTTTCAAAGAATATTTTTTATAGGACTATTAGACCAA
This sequence comes from Musca autumnalis, assembly GCF_047663935.1. Lineage (NCBI taxonomy): Eukaryota > Metazoa > Arthropoda > Insecta > Diptera > Muscidae > Musca > Musca autumnalis. Next base: position 235,766,548 of record NW_027411755.1, read on the forward strand.
CAAACTTGGATTTATTAAAGAATATTTTTTATGGGACCATTAGACCAACAAACGTGGATTTTTTAAAGAATATTTTTATGGGACCATTAGACCAACAAACGTGGATTTTTTAAAGAATATTTTTTGTGGGACCATTAGACCAACAAACGTGGATTTTTTAAAAAATATTTTTTTGTGGGACCATTAGACCAACAAACGTGGATTTTTTAAAGAAAATGTTTTGTAGGACCTTTAGACCAACAAACGTGGATTTTTTAAACAAAATGTTTTGTAGGACCTTTAGACCAACAAACGTGGATTTTTTTAAGAAAATGTTTTGTGGGACCTTTAGACCAACAAAGGTGGATTTTTTTAAGAAAATGTTTAGTGGGACCTTTAGACCAACAAACGTGGATTTTTTTAAGAAAATGTTTCGTGGGACCTTTAGACCAACAAACGTGGATTTTTGAAAGAAAATGTTTTGTGGGACCTTTAGACCAACAAACGTGGATTTTTTAAAGAAAATGTTTTGTGGGACCTTTAGACCAACAAACGTGGATTTTTTTAAAGAAAATGTTTTGTGGGACCTTTAGACCAACAAACGTGGATTTTTTAAAGAAAATGTTTTGTAGGACCTTTAGACCAACAAACGTGGATTTTTTAAAGAAAATGTTTTGTGGGACCTTTAGACCAACAAACGTGGATTTTTTAAAGAAAATGTTTTGTAGGACCTTTAGACCAACAAACGTGGATTTTTTAAAGAAAATGTTTTGTAGGACCTTTAGACCAACAAACGTGGATTTTTTAAAGAAAATGTTTTGTGGGACCTTTAGACCAACAAACGTGGATTTTTTAAAGAAAATGTTTTGTAGGACCTTTAGACCAACAAACGTGGATTTTTTAAAGAAAATGTTTTGTGGGACCTTTAGACCAACAAACGTGGATTTTTTAAAGAAAATGTTTTGTAGGACCTTTAGACCAACAAACGTGGATTTTTTAAACAAAATGTTTTGTAGGACCTTTAGACCAACAAACGTGGATTTTTTAAAGAAAATGTTTTGTGGGACCTTTAGACCAACAAACGTGGATTTTTTAAAGAAAATGTTTTGTAGGACCTTTAGACCAACAAACGTGGATTTTTTAAACAAAATGTTTTGTAGGACCTTTAGACCAACAAACGTGGATTTTTTTAAGAAAATGTTTTGTGGGACCTTTAGACCAACAAAGGTGGATTTTTTAAAGAAAATGTTTTGTAGGACCTTTAGACCAACAAACGTGGATTTTTTAAAGAAAATGTTTTGTGGGACCTTTAGACCAACAAACGTGGATTTTTTAAAGAAAATGTTTTGTAGGACCTTTAGACCAACAAACGTGGATTTTTTAAACAAAATGTTTTGTAGGACCTTTAGACCAACAAACGTGGATTTTTTTAAGAAAATGTTTTGTGGGACCTTTAGACCAACAAAGGTGGATTTTTTAAAGAAAATGTTTTGTAGGACCTTTAGACCAACAAACGTGGATTTTTTAAAGAAAATGTTTTGTGGGACCTTTAGACCAACAAACGTGGATTTTTTAAAGAAAATGTTTTGTAGGACCTTTAGACCAACAAACGTGGATTTTTTAAACAAAATGTTTTGTAGGACCTTTAGACCAACAAACGTGGATTTTTTAAAGAAAATGTTTTGTGGGACCTTTAGACCAACAAACGTGGATTTTTTTAAGAAAATGTTTTGTAGGACCTTTAGACCAACAAACGTGGATTTTTTAAAGAAAATGTTTTGTGGGACCTTTAGACCAACAAACGTGGATTTTTTAAAGAAAATGTTTTGTAGGACCTTTAGACCAACAAACGTGGATTTTTTAAACAAAATGTTTTGTAGGACCTTTAGACCAACAAACGTGGATTTTTTTAAGAAAATGTTTTGTGGGACCTTTAGACCAACAAAGGTGGATTTTTTAAAGAAAATGTTTTGTAGGACCTTTAGACCAACAAACGTGGATTTTTTAAAGAAAATGTTTTGTGGGACCTTTAGACCAACAAACGTGGATTTTTTAAAGAAAATGTTTTGTAGGACCTTTAGACCAACAAACGTGGATTTTTTAAACAAAATGTTTTGTAGGACCTTTAGACCAACAAACGTGGATTTTTTTAAGAAAATGTTTTGTGGGACCTTTAGACCAACAAAGGTGGATTTTTTAAAGAAAATGTTTTGTAGGACCTTTAGACCAACAAACGTGGATTTTTTAAAGAAAATGTTTTGTGGGACCTTTAGACCAACAAACGTGGATTTTTTTAAGAAAATGTTTCGTGGGACCTTTAGACCAACAAACGTGGATTTTTTTAAGAAAATGTTTTGTAGGACCTTTAGACCAACAAACGTGGATTTTTTAAAGAAAATGTTTTGTAGGACCTTTAGACCAACAAACGTGGATTTTTTAAAGAAAATGTTTTGTAGGACCTTTAGACCAACAAACGTGGATTTTTTAAAGAAAATGTTTTGTGGGACCTTTAGACCAACAAACGTGGATTTTTTAAAGAAAATGTTTTGTAGGACCTTTAGACCAACAAACGTGGATTTTTTAAACAAAATGTTTTGTAGGACCTTTAGACCAACAAACGTGGATTTTTTTAAGAAAATGTTTTGTGGGACCTTTAGACCAACAAAGGTGGATTTTTTAAAGAAAATGTTTTGTAGGACCTTTAGACCAACAAACGTGGATTTTTTAAAGAAAATGTTTTGTGGGACCTTTAGACCAACAAACGTGGATTTTTTAAAGAAAATGTTTTGTGGGACCTTTAGACCAACAAACGTGGATTTTTTTAAGAAAATGTTTCGTGGGACCTTTAGACCAACAAACGTGGATTTTTTTAAGAAAATGTTTTGTAGGACCTTTAGACCAACAAACGTGGATTTTTTAAAGAAAATGTTTTGTAGGACCTTTAGACCAACAAACGTGGATTTTTTAAAGAAAATGTTTTGTGGGACCTTTAGACCAACAAACGTGGATTTTTTTAAGAAAATGTTTTGTAGGACCTTTAGACCAACAAACGTGGATTTTTTAAAGAAAATGTTTTGTAAGACCTTTAGACCAACAAACATGGATTTTTTAAAGAAAATGTTTTGTGGGACCTTTAGACCAACAAACGTGGATTTTTTAAAGAAAATGTTTTGTAGGACCTTTAGACCAACAAAGGTGGATTTTTTAAAGAAAATGTTTTGTAGGACCTTTAGACCAACAAACGTGGATTTTTTAAAGAAAATGTTTTGTGGGACCTTTAGACCAACAAACGTGGATTTTTTAAAGAAAATGTTTTGTAGGACCTTTAGACCAACAAACGTGGATTTTTTAAACAAAATGTTTTGTAGGACCTTTAGACCAACAAACGTGGATTTTTTTAAGAAAATGTTTTGTGGGACCTTTAGACCAACAAAGGTGGATTTTTTAAAGAAAATGTTTTGTAGGACCTTTAGACCAACAAACGTGGATTTTTTAAAGAAAATGTTTTGTGGGACCTTTAGACCAACAAACGTGGATTTTTTTAAGAAAATGTTTCGTGGGACCTTTAGACCAACAAACGTGGATTTTTTTAAGAAAATGTTTTGTAGGACCTTTAGACCAACAAACGTGGATTTTTTAAAGAAAATGTTTTGTAGGACCTTTAGACCAACAAACGTGGATTTTTTAAAGAAAATGTTTTGTGGGACCTTTAGACCAACAAACGTGGATTTTTTAAAGAAAATGTTTTGTAGGACCTTTAGACCAACAAACGTGGATTTTTTAAAGAAAATGTTTTGTAGGACCTTTAGACCAACAAACGTGGATTTTTTAAAGAAAATGTTTTTGTGGGACCTTTAGACCAACAAACGTGGATTTTTTAAAGAAAATGTTTTGTAGGACCTTTAGACCAACAAACGTGGATTTTTTAAACAAAATGTTTTGTAGGACCTTTAGACCAACAAACGTGGATTTTTTAAAGAAAATGTTTTGTAGGACCTTTAGACCAACAAACGTGGATTTTTTAAAGAAAATGTTTTGTGGGACCTTTAGACCAACAAACGTGGATTTTTTTAAGAAAATGTTTTGTAGGACCTTTAGACCAACAAACGTGGATTTTTTAAAGAAAATGTTTTGTAGGACCTTTAGACCAACAAACATGGATTTTTTAAAGAAAATGTTTTGTGGGACCTTTAGACCAACAAACGTGGATTTTTTAAAGAAAATGTTTTGTAGGACCTTTAGACCAACAAAGGTGGATTTTTTAAAGAAAATGTTTTGTAGGACCTTTAGACCAACAAACGTGGATTTTTTAAAGAAAATGTTTTGTGGGACCTTTAGACCAACAAACGTGGATTTTTTTAAGAAAATGTTTCGTGGACCTTTAGACCAACAAACGTGGATTTTTTTAAGAAAATGTTTTGTAGGACCTTTAGACCAACAAACGTGGATTTTTTAAAGAAAATGTTTTGTAGGACCTTTAGACCAACAAACGTGGATTTTTTAAAGAAAATGTTTTGTGGGACCTTTAGACCAACAAACGGGATTTTTTTAAAGAAAATGTTTTGTGGGACCTTTAGACCAACAAACGTGGATTTTTTAAAGAAAATGTTTTGTAGGACCTTTAGACCAACAAACGTGGATTTTTTAAAGAAAATGTTTTGTGGGACCTTTAGACCAACAAACGTGGATTTTTTAAAGAAAATGTTTTGTAGGACCTTTAGACCAACAAACGTGGATTTTTTAAACAAAATGTTTTGTAGGACCTTTAGACCAACAAACGTGGATTTTTTTAAGAAAATGTTTTGTGGGACCTTTAGACCAACAAACGTGGATTTTTTAAAGAAAATGTTTTGTGGACCTTTAGACCAACAAACGTGGATTTTTTAAAGAAAATGTTTTGTGGGACCTTTAGACCAACAAACGTGGATTTTTTAAGAAAATGTTTCGTGGGACCTTTAGACCAACAAACGTGGATTTTTTTAAGAAAATGTTTTGTAGGACCTTTAGACCAACAAACGTGGATTTTTTAAAGAAAATGTTTTGTAGGACCTTTAGACCAACAAACGTGGATTTTTTAAAGAAAATGTTTTGTGGGACCTTTAGACCAACAAACGTGGATTTTTTTAAGAAAATGTTTTGTAGGACCTTTAGACCAACAAACGTGGATTTTTTAAAGAAAATGTTTTGTAGGACCTTTAGACCAACAAACGTGGATTTTTTAAAGAAAATGTTTTGTGGGACCTTTAGACCAACAAACGTGGATTTTTTAAAGAAAATGTTTTGTAGGACCTTTAGACCAACAAACGTGGATTTTTTAAACAAAATGTTTTGTAGGACCTTTAGACCAACAAACGTGGATTTTTTTAAGAAAATGTTTTGTGGGACCTTTAGACCAACAATGGTGGATTTTTTTAAGAAAATGTTTTGTGGGACCTTTAGACCAACAAACGTGGATTTTTTTAAGAAAATGTTTCGTGGGACCTTTAGACCAACAAACGTGGATTTTTGAAAGAAAATGTTTTGTGGGACCTTTAGACCAACAAACGTGGATTTTTTACAGAAAATGTTTTGTGGGACCTTTAGACCAACAAACGTGGATTTTTTTAAAGAAAATGTTTTGTGGGACCTTTAGACCAACAAACGTGGATTTTTTAAAGAAAATGTTTTGTAGGACCTTTAGACCAACAAACGTGGATTTTTTAAAGAAAATGTTTTGTGGGACCTTTAGACCAACAAACGTGGATTTTTTAAAGAAAATGTTTTGTGGGACCTTTAGACCAACAAACGTGGATTTTTTAAAGAAAATGTTTTGTGGGACCTTTTAGACCAACAAACGTGAATTTTTTAAAGAAAATGTTTTGTGGGACCTTTAGACCAACAAACGTGGATTTTTTAAAGAAAATGTTTTGTGGGACCTTTAGACCAACAAACGTGGATTTTTTAAAGAAAATGTTTTGTGGACCTTTAGACCAACAAACGTGGATTTTTTAAAGAAAATGTTTTGTGGGACCTTTAGACCAACAAACGTGGATTTTTTAAAGAAAATGTTTTGTGAGACCTTTAGACCAACAAACGTGGATTTTTTAAAGAAAATGTTTTGTGGGACCTTTAGACCAACAAACGTGGATTTTTAAAGAAAATGTTTTGTGGGACCTTTAGACCAGCAAACGTGGATTTTTTAAAGAAAATGTTTTGTGGGACCTTTAGACCAACAAACGTGGATTTTTTAAAGAAAATGTTTTGTGGGACCTTTAGACCAACAAACGTGGATTTTTTAAAGAAAATGTTTTGTGGGACCTTTAGACCAACAAACGTGGATTTTTTAAAGAAAATGTTTTTGTGGGACCTTTAGACCAACAAACGTGGATTTTTTAAAGAAAATGTTTTGTGGGACCTTTAGACCAACAAACGTGGATTTTTTAAAGAAAATGTTTTGTGGGACCTTTAGACCAACAAACGTGAATTTTTTAAAGAAAATGTTTTGTGGGACCTTTAGACCAACAAACGTGGATTTTTTAAAGAAAATGTTTTGTGGGACCTTTAGACCAACAAAAGTGGATTTTTTAAAGAAAATGTTTTGTGGGACCTTTAGACCAACAAACGTGGATTTTTTAAGAAAATGTTTTGTGGGACCTTTAGACCAACAAACGTGGATTTTTAAAGAAAATGTTTTGTGGGACCTTTAGACCAACAAACGTGGATTTTTTAAAGAAAATGTTTTGTGGGACCTTTAGACCAACAAACGTGGATTTTTTAAAGAAAATGTTTTGTGGGACCTTTAGACCAACAAACGTGGATTTTTAAAGAAAATGTTTTGTGGGACCTTTAGACCAACAAACGTGGATTTTTTAAAGAAAATGTTTTGTGGGACCTTTAGACCAACAAACGTGGATTTTTTAAAGAAAATGTTTTGTGGGACCTTTAGACCAACAAACGTGGATTTTTTAAAGAAAATGTTTTGTGGGACCTTTAGACCAACAAACGTGGATTTTTTAAAGAAAATGTTTTGTGGGACCTTTAGACCAACAAACGTGGATTTTTTAAAGAAAATGTTTTGTGGGACCTTTAGACCAACAAACGTGGATTTTTTAAAGAAAATGTTTTGTGGGACCTTTAGACCAACAAACGTGGATTTTTTAAAGAAAATGTTTTGTGGGACCTTTAGACCAACAAACGTGGATTTTTTAAAGAAAATGTTTTGTGGGACCTTTAGACCAACAAACGTGGATTTTTTTAAAGAAAATGTTTTGTGGGACCTTTAGACCAACAAACGTGGATTTTTTAAAGAAAATGTTTTGTGGGACCTTTAGACCAACAAACGTGGATTTTTTAAAGAAAATGTTTTGTGGGACCTTTAGACCAACAAACGTGGATTTTTTAAAGAAAATGTTTTGTGGGACCTTTAGACCAACAAACGTGGATTTTTTAAAGAAAATGTTTTGTGGGACCCTTTAGACCAACAAACGTGGATTTTTAAAGAAAATGTTTTGTGGGACCTTTAGACCAACAAACGTGGATTTTTTAAAGAAAATGTTTTGTGGGACCTTTAGACCAACAAACGTGGATTTTTTAAAGAAAATGTTTTGTGGGACCCTTTAGACCAACAAACGTGGATTTTTTAAAGAAAATGTTTTGTGGGACCTTTAGACCAACAAACGTGGATTTTTTAAAGAAAATGTTTTGTGGGACCTTTAGACCAACAAACGTGGATTTTTTAAAGAAAATGTTTTGTGGGACCTTTAGACCAACAAACGTGGATTTTTTAAAGAAAATGTTTTGTGGGACCTTTAGACCAACAAACGTGGATTTTTTAAAGAAAATGTTTTGTGGGACCTTTAGACCAACAAACGTGGATTTTTTAAAGAAAATGTTTTGTGGGACCTTTAGACCAACAAACGTGGATTTTTTAAAGAAAATGTTTTGTGGGACCTTTAGACCAACAAACGTGGATTTTTTAAAGAAAATGTTTTGTGGGACCTTTAGACCAACAAACGTGGATTTTTTAAAGAAAATGTTTTGTGGGACCTTTAGACCAACAAACGTGGATTTTTAAAGAAAATGTTTTGTGGGACCTTTAGACCAACAAACGTGGATTTTTAAAGAAAATGTTTTGTGGGACCTTTAGACCAACAAACGTGGATTTTTTAAAGAAAATGTTTTGTGGGACCTTTAGACCAACAAACGTGGATTTTTTAAAGAAAATGTTTTGTGGGACCTTTAGACCAACAAACGTGGATTTTTTAAAGAAAATGTTTTGTGGGACCTTTAGACCAACAAACGTGGATTTTTTTAAAGAAAATGTTTTGTGGGACCTTTAGACCAACAAACGTGGATTTTTTAAAGAAAATGTTTTGTGGGACCTTTAGACCAACAAACGTGGATTTTTTAAAGAAAATGTTTTGTGGGACCTTTAGACCAACAAACGTGGGAGTTTTTAAAGAAAATGTTTGTGGGACCTTTAGACCAACAACGTGGATTTTTTAAAGAAAATTTGTGGGACTTTAGACCAACAAACGTGGATTTTTTAAAGAAAATGTTTTGTGGGACCTTTAGACCAACAAACGTGGATTTTTTAAAGAAAATGTTTTGTGGGACCTTTAGACCAACAAACGTGGATTTTTAAAGAAAATGTTTTGTGGGACCTTTAGACCAACAAACGTGGATTTTTTAAAGAAAATGTTTTGTGGGACCTTTAGACCAACAAACGTGGATTTTTTAAGAAAATGTTTTGTGGGACCTTTAGACCAACAAACGTGGATTTTTTAAAGAAAATGTTTTGTGGTGACCTTTAGACAAACAAAATACCAGTGGATTTTTAAAGAAAATGTTTGTGGGACCCTTTAGACCATCAAACAAACGTGGATTTTTTAAAGAAAATGTTTTGTGGGACCTTTAGACCAACAAACGTGGATTTTTTAAAGAAAATGTTTTGTGGGACCTTTAGACCAACAAACGTGGATTTTTTAAAGAAAATGTTTTGTGGGACCTTTAGACCAACAAACGTGGATTTTTTTAAAGAAAATGTTTTGTGGGACCTTTAGACCAACAAACGTGGATTTTTTAAAGAAAATGTTTTGTAGGACCTTTAGACCAACAAACGTGGAATTTTTAAAGAAAATGTTTTGTAGGACCTTTAGACCAACAAACGTGGATTTTTTAAAGAAAATGTTTTGTGGGACCTTTAGACCAACAAACGTGGATTTTTTAAAGAAAATGTTTTGTGGGACCTTTAGACCAACAAAAGTGGATTTTTTAAAGAAAATGTTTTGTGGGACCTTTAGACCAACAAACGTGGATTTTTTAAAGAAAATGTTTTGTGGGACCTTTAGGCCAACAAACGTGGATTTTTTAAAGAAAATGTTTTGTGGGACCTTTAGACCAACAAACGTGGATTTTTTAAAGAAAATGTTTTGTGGGACCTTTAGACCAACAAACGTGGATTTTTAAAGAAAATGTTTTGTGGGACCTTTAGACCAACAAACGTGGATTTTTTAAAGAAAATGTTTTGTGGGACCTTTAGACCAACAAACGTGGATTTTTTAAAGAAAATGTTTTGTGGGACCTTTAGACCAACAAACGTGGATTTTTTAAAGAAAATGTTTTGTGGGACCTTTAGACCAACAAACGTGGATTTTTTAAAGAAAATGTTTTGTGGGACCTTTAGACCAACAAACGTGGATTTTTTAAAGAAAATGTTTTGTGGGACCTTTAGACCAACAAACGTGGATTTTTTAAAGAAAATGTTTTGTGGGACCTTTAGACCAACAAACGTGGATTTTTTAAAGAAAATGTTTTGTGGGACCTTTAGACCAACAAACGTGGATTTTTTAAAGAAAATGTTTTGGGACCTTTAGACCAACAAACGTGGATTTTTTAAAGAAAATGTTTTGTGGGACCTTTAGACCAACAAACGTGGATTTTTTAAAGAAAATGTTTTGTGGGACCTTTAGACCAACAAACGTGGATTTTTTAAAGAAAATGTTTTGTGGGACCTTTAGACCAACAAACGTGGATTTTTTAAAGAAAATGTTTTGTGGAACCTTTAGACCAACAAACGTGGATTTTTTAAAGAAAATGTTTTGTGGGACCTTTAGACCAACAAACGTGGATTTTTTAAAGAAAATGTTTTGTGGACCTTTAGACCAACAAACGTGGATTTTTTAAAGAAAATGTTTGTGGGACCTTTAGACCAACAAACGTGGATTTTTTAAAGAAAATGTTTTGTGGGACCTTTAGACCAACAAACGTGGATTTTTAAAGAAAATGTTTTGTGGGACCCTTAGACCAACAAACGTGGATTTTTTAAAGAAAAATGTTTTGTGGGACCTTTAGACAACAAAAGTGGATTTTTTAAAGAAAATGTTTTGTGGGACCTTTAGACCAACAAACGTGGATTTTTTAAAGAAAATGTTTTGTGGGACCTTTAGACCAACAAAAGTGGATTTTTTTAAAGAAAATGTTTGTGGGACCTTTAGACCAACAAACGTGGATTTTTTAAAGAAAATGTTTTGTGGGACCTTTAGACCAACAAACGTGGATTTTTTAAAGAAAATGTTTTGTGGGACCTTTAGACCAACAAACGTGGATTTTTTAAAGAAAATGTTTTGTGGGACCTTTAGACCAACAAACGTGGATTTTTTAAAGAAAATGTTTTGTGGGACCTTTAGACCAACAAACGTGGATTTTTTAAAGAAAATGTTTTGTGGGACCTTTAGACCAACAAACGTGGATTTTTTAAAGAAAATGTTTTGTGGGACCTTTAGACCAACAAACGTGGATTTTTTAAAGAAAATGTTTTGTGGGACCTTTAGACCAACAAACGTGGATTTTTTAAAGAAAATGTTTTGTGGGACCTTTAGACCAACAAACGTGGATTTTTTAAAGAAAATGTTTTGTAGGACCTTTAGACCAACAAACGTGGAATTTTTAAAGAAAATGTTTTGTGGGACCTTTAGACCAACAAACGTGGATTTTTTAAAGAAAATGTTTTGTGGGACCTTTAGACCAACAAACGTGGATTTTTTAAAGAAAATGTTTTGTGGGACCTTTAGACCAACAAACGTGAATTTTTTAAAGAAAATGTTTTGTGGGACCTTTAGACCAACAAACGTGGATTTTTTAAAGAAAATGTTTTGTGGGACCTTTAGACCAACAAACGTGGATTTTTTAAAGAAAATGTTTTGTGGGACCTTTAGACCAACAAACGTGGATTTTTTAAAGAAAATGTTTTGTGGGACCTTTAGACCAACAAACGTGGATTTTTTAAAGAAAATGTTTTGTGGGACCTTTAGACCAACAAACGTGGATTTTTTAAAGAAAATGTTTTGTGGGACCTTTAGACCAACAAACGTGGATTTTTTAAAGAAAATGTTTTGTGGGACCTTTAGACCAACAAAAGTGGATTTTTTAAAGAAAATGTTTTGTGGGACCTTTAGACCAACAAACGTGGATTTTTTAAAGAAAATGTTTTGTGGGACCTTTAGACCAACAAACGTGGATTTTTTAAAGAAAATGTTTTGTGGGACCTTTAGACCAACAAACGTGGATTTTTTAAAGAAAATGTTTTGTGGGACCTTTAGACCAACAAACGTGGATTTTTTAAAGAAAATGTTTTGTGGGACCTTTAGACCAACAAACGTGGATTTTTTAAAGAAAATGTTTTGTGGGACCTTTAGACCAACAAACGTGGATTTTTTAAAGAAAATGTTTTGTGGGACCTTTAGACCAACAAACGTGGATTTTTTAAAGAAAATGTTTTGTGGGACCTTTAGACCAACAAACGTGGATTTTTTTAAAGAAAATGTTTTGTGGGACCTTTAGACCAACAAACGTGGATTTTTTAAAGAAAATGTTTTGTAGGACCTTTAGACCAACAAACGTGGAATTTTTAAAGAAAATGTTTTGTGGGACCTTTAGACCAACAAACGTGGATTTTTTAAAGAAAATGTTTTGTGGGACCTTTAGACCAACAAACGTGGATTTTTTAAAGAAAATGTTTTGTGGGACCTTTAGACCAACAAACGTGAATTTTTTAAAGAAAATGTTTTGTGAGACCTTTAGACCAACAAACGTGGATTTTTTAAAGAAAATGTTTTGTGGGACCTTTAGACCAACAAACGTGGATTTTTTAAAGAAAATGTTTTGTGGGACCTTTAGACCAACAAACGTGGATTTTTTAAAGAAAATGTTTTGTGGGACCTTTAGACCAACAAACGTGGATTTTTTAAAGAAAATGTTTTGTGGGACCTTTAGACCAACAAACGTGGATTTTTTAAAGAAAATGTTTTGTGGGACCTTTAGACCAACAAACGTGGATTTTTTAAAGAAAATGTTTTGTGGGACCTTTAGACCAACAAACGTGGATTTTTTAAAGAAAATGTTTTGTGGGACCTTTAGACCAACAAACGTGGATTTTTTAAAGAAAATGTTTTGTGGGACCTTTAGACCAACAAACGTGGATTTTTTAAAGAAAATGTTTTGTGGGACCTTTAGACCAACAAACGTGGATTTTTTAAAGAAAATGTTTTGTGGGACCTTTAGACCAACAAACGTGGATTTTTTAAAGAAAATGTTTTGTGGGACCTTTAGACCAACAAACGTGGATTTTTTAAAGAAAATGTTTTGTGGGACCTTTAGACCAACAAACGTGGATTTTTTAAAGAAAATGTTTTGTGGGACCTTTAGACCAACAAACGTGGATTTTTTAAAGAAAATGTTTTGTGGGACCTTTATACCAACAAACGTGGATTTTTTAAAGAAAATGTTTTGTGGGACCTTTAGACCAACAAAAGTGGATTTTTTAAAGAAAATGTTTTGTGGGACCTTTAGACCAACAAACGTGGATTTTTTAAAGAAAATGTTTTGTGGGACCTTTAGGCCAACAAACGTGGATTTTTTAAAGAAAATGTTTTGTGGGACCTTTAGACCAACAAACGTGGATTTTTTAAAGAAAATGTTTTGTGGGACCTTTAGACCAACAAACGTGGATTTTTAAAGAAAATGTTTTGTGGGACCTTTAGACCAACAAACGTGGATTTTTTAAAGAAAATGTTTTGTGGGACCTTTAGACCAACAAACGTGGATTTTTTAAAGAAAATGTTTTGTGGGACCTTTAGACCAACAAACGTGGATTTTTTAAAGAAAATGTTTTGTGGGACCTTTAGACCAACAAACGTGGATTTTTTAAAGAAAATGTTTTGTGGGACCTTTAGACCAACAAACGTGGATTTTTTAAAGAAAATGTTTTGTGGGACCTTTAGACCAACAAACGTGGATTTTTTAAAGAAAATGTTTTGTGGGACCTTTAGACCAACAAACGTGGATTTTTTAAAGAAAATGTTTTGTGGGACCTTTAGACCAACAAACGTGGATTTTTTAAAGAAAATGTTTTGTGGGACCTTTAGACCAACAAACGTGGATTTTTTAAAGAAAATGTTTTGTGGGACCTTTAGACCAACAAACGTGGATTTTTTAAAGAAAATGTTTTGTGGGACCTTTAGACCAACAAACGTGGATTTTTTAAAGAAAATGTTTTGTGGGACCTTTAGACCAACAAACGTGGATTTTTTAAAGAAAATGTTTTGTGGAACCTTTAGACCAACAAACGTGGATTTTTTAAAGAAAATGTTTTGTGGGACCTTTAGACCAACAAACGTGGATTTTTTAAAGAAAATGTTTTGTGGGACCTTTAGACCAACAAACGTGGATTTTTTAAAGAAAATGTTTTGTGGGACCTTTAGACCAACAAACGTGGATTTTTTAAAGAAAATGTTTTGTGGGACCTTTAGACCAACAAACGTGGATTTTTTAAAGAAAATGTTTTGTGGGACCTTTAGACCAACAAAAGTGGATTTTTTAAAGAAAATGTTTTGTGGGACCTTTAGACCAACAAACGTGGATTTTTTAAAGAAAATGTTTTGTGGGACCTTTAGACCAACAAAAGTGGATTTTTTAAAGAAAATGTTTTGTGGGACCTTTAGACCAACAAACGTGGATTTTTTAAAGAAAATGTTTTGTGGGACCTTTAGACCAACAAACGTGGATTTTTTAAAGAAAATGTTTTGTGGGACCTTTAGACCAACAAAAGTGGATTTTTTAAAGAAAATGTTTTGTGGGACCTTTAGACCAACAAACGTGGATTTTTTAAAGAAAATGTTTTGTGGGACCTTTAGACCAACAAACGTGGATTTTTTAAAGAAAATGTTTTGTGGGACCTTTAGACCAACAAACGTGGATTTTTTAAAGAAAATGTTTTGTGGGACCTTTAGACCAACAAACGTGGATTTTTTAAAGAAAATGTTTTGTGGGACCTTTAGACCAACAAACGTGGATTTTTTAAAGAAAATGTTTTGTGGGACCTTTAGACCAACAAACGTGGATTTTTTAAAGAAAATGTTTTGTGGGACCTTTAGACCAACAAACGTGGATTTTTTAAAGAAAATGTTTTGTGGGACCTTTAGACCAACAAACGTGGATTTTTTAAAGAAAATGTTTTGTGGGACCTTTAGACCAACAAACGTGGATTTTTTAAAGAAAATGTTTTGTGGGACCTTTAGACCAACAAACGTGGATTTTTTAAAGAAAATGTTTTGTGGGACCTTTAGACCAACAAACGTCGATTTTTTAAAGAAAATGTTTTGTGGGACCTTTAGACCAACAAACGTGGATTTTTTAAAGAAAATGTTTTGTGGGACCTTTAGACCAACAAACGTGGATTTTTTAAAGAAAATGTTTTGTGGGACCTTTAGACCAACAAACGTGGATTTTTTAAAGAAAATGTTTTGTGGGACCTTTAGACCAACAAAAAAATCCATCCTTAAAAAATCCTCGTCTGTTGATATGATGGTCCTTGAAACATATTCTTTAAAAAATCCCCGTCTGTTGGTGATTCAAAAATATTCTTTAAAAAATCCAGTTTGCAAAATATTCATTAAAAATAGTCCTTTGCGGAATTAATCTCAACATTATTTCGCTAGGAATTCGACTTTTCATCTCTGGTCAAAGAGACTGCCACCATGTCATTAATGTTATTAGTTTACTGTTTTTATGTCAAATTTAATGTCAATAATTTAACAACTATTATTTGTGCCAGAAGCAAAAAGGATGAAAAACTAACAGACGGTTCGCAGGAGGTTGAATAGAAAATGAACCTAAATTACTGCTCATTGAGAAAAAAAGTGACAAAAACAACAACGCCAACGACTATTACAACAGCAATAAAAAGTATTCTCGTAATAGTGGTCGTGATGGTCCTTTGTTATCGCATCGTGTACCACCAGCATCATCACCCTTGCATTGCATCGCCTTTGTTGTGCGTTACGTTAAGAAGCTCTGTAATTAAAATATCTTGTAATGTAAATGTAATTAATTTTTCTTCTTGTTGTTGATGTTGTTGGTTTAAGATGATGCTACAAATACTATGGCTCTAGCGAGTGCAAAACTTCTGTAATTAAATGCCAAAACCAAGAGCATAGATGGGAAGTGGGGGTTGGGAGTGAGTGCCCGGGCAAAAAAAAAATAAGAGGTGTCTAACCTTAACGACAACAAGAGTAGTGGAAATAGTGGTGTATTCTGCAGGTAGGGGTGGTGGTTGGTAAATGGCTTAACTCTGCCATGCATCACATGGTTCGCCCCCCAACTACCCCCTTTTCGTTATGTATGTTGCTTTTGATGTAAAACGTTTTGTAAAAATGGATTAGCGTTGGGAAATTTAATAATGACAGGCTACAAAAACAAAAAACCGCCTGAAAACATTCTTATTTGCAGTGAATTTGTTTTTTTTTTCTCGTACGCTGATGTATTCTCCCTGTAATTGATGTTATCTCATGGCTCATATTACATTTTTATCCCATTCCATTGGCCTCGCCATCCCTTAACACAATCCAAAGCCCAAAGGGATTTTTGTTTTGTTTTTCGTATTCAAAGGATATCAATTTGTTTTTGCATTCAGTGTTTGTTTTTGTACTTACTGCATCATAATGGCACTCTCAATGGAAAAGGAATCTGTCGGCAGTCCACATATATTCCAATTACGTATTTCAACCGGTTCACCCAATACATTGACCAATTGGAAATCTTGACTGCACACAATACCAAAACTGGCACATTTTTCGGCCCACTTGCGGGTCTGATCCACACGATATTCAATGGTAAAAGGTCCCAAGTAGGATACCACGCCGGAGGATATGAGTACATCACCGGTAAGGGTATTATAGACACGTCCCAGCTGCTTGGCTGTCTCAGACCAACGTGTCCTTTCACCTCCCAGACCAGATATGAGGTCTTGAGCCCGTTGCAATTTTTTCGTGCAGGCTTCATGTTCAGATTGCAGGATTCTGAAAGAGAGAACATTACATAAATAAAACTGAAACTTGACGTAAAATTAAAAATAAATATATTAAATATCGTAGGTGGACAAAGTATGGTTGAGGGGTGGGTTCATAACTAATCAACAGAGTCTCTTGGGCTGAGGTGTTGGAACTTTCGAGGCATCATCGAGGTAAGTAGGGGCAATAAAATTATAGCATTGTTACAAAGACCCCTTAAAATATCAACAACTTTAGTACGAGAGATGTATGACATTTCGGGCAATATTTCAAATTGTAAAGAAGAGCATCAACAGGTCCCCTGAAGACCATCAGAAGGTCCTTTATGTACAGAAAACCATCAAAAGACCATTGCAGATGGCCTAGCTCAAGGCAAGCTTCTACCAACCGATCTTTATGCCGACAGCAAGCAGAGTGCAAACCATCCGTTTAACTACGAAACTACATCAATCCAAATACTTCCGCCCCGAAATCTAAACTACCTAGCAGACACCGACGAGCCGACATCAACCCGGGTAATTTCGAGGAAATTACTTTGAGCCAAAATCAACCGAATATTTTCGAGCCGAATGCAACCTACCCGAATACTTCCGAGTCGACATCGAACCGACAACTTCCGGCAATTCCAGGCAATTACTTACAAGCAATTACTATCACACAGACAGGAACAACACGACAGACATTGAACGACTGATAAACCCGTATGAACAACATCCAGAATCCACAATCTTCGAGACCAGACTACGAGGGGAACTAAAAAAGTTTGCGGCCTAGGCAACACGCAGTGTCGCCAGGCGTCATATGACATTTTTTTTTTGGAAAGTTTGACAGTTTTTAGCCTAAGCGTACTCAGGACAGTTTGACATACGACCATGGCTTGTGTTGTTTACAGTGGCTTGATTGAGACACCTCCAAAGCATGGTTTTTGAACGCAGAACCGACATCAACCAGAATACTTCAGACACTACATCAACCAGAATACTTTTAAAGCTTAGACCATCCTGGATAATTCCAAGTCCATTAATTTCGAGCCGACCTCAACTGTCAGAACGAATCGCCTTGTTACCACAAAGAACACACACGAGTCGAACATCAGCCGATGGACAACATCAAGCCTAACACGTCCAAGCCGAGTGCAAACAAGACACCATTACCCGGATACTTTCCAGCAGACCTGAACACGAATACTTTCTAGTCGACACCAACCCGGGTACTTCTGAGGCCATTAACTTCAAGCTGACATTAACCACGCGATTACTGCATCAACAATCACATAGATATCCAGCGATAAATTAAACCAAAGACCTGCGAGCCGAATCCCACAACATAAATTGACTATTTTCGAGCCGTGTCTAACCACAAGGTGACTACATAACCGAGACTTACACGGTTGTGCTGATTTTAACAAAACAAAACAGAACCACCTAAGGAATATTTGAGCCGAACACCTGCCAACTCGAGTAATTCCTAGACGACATCAACAACCGATTATTACCATGCAACAATGCGATATACATCGAGCGATCCAACATTCCAAAGACATGTGAGCCGAATAAAATAACCCAAATCGCCCAAGTTCGTGCCAAAGCTGAACACAGATCTGATGCTAACACTTTTGTGCTGACTTCAACCCAACAGCGGGTTCTTTTCTGCCGGATTGGCCCGAAACTGCAGTGTTGTAGCCAGCGGCTGCCAACCCAGCATCAAACCTATGCTTCTACGTAGGTTTCTATGCTGCTACAGCAACAACAACCACTCAGAGCCTACACGGACCCAACTGCAGCAGATGAGCAACACCAAAGAGCATACATCCGAACCGAGTGCAAACTAACCACTTAACATCAACCACAATACTTTCGATACGTCATCAACCCGAACAATTCAGACAATTTGGAGTCGATTGAGCAATGCCCGTTCGTCTGTCTGTCTGGCTGGCTGGAGCGCACGATAACTCTCGAAAGGATAAACCGATTCGGTTCAAATTTTGGCTTTCGTAATATTTTGCCCAAACTTAGTTTAAGTTCGAAGACGAGCTATATCGGTCCACTCCTTCGGGTACCTCCCACACAAAAGTTCGAAAATATTCGGAAATTTTGTGCGCACGATATCTCTTGAAGGGAGTAACCGATTTGGTCCATACTTTGCACATCCGGAAATGTGTACCAGACTTAGATAAGGTTTCAATATGGACTCAATCGGTCCATTTCTTCGGGTATCTCCCACACAAAATTTCGGAAAAGTTCAGTTTAGGGTCATCTCTCGAATCGCTTTGATTTTTGTTGCAACAACTTGTACTCACTGCCCCCAATACGAGGGTACAAGTTTCATTAGGGGCAAGTCCATACTTCCTGAGAAAATAGCATGAAAGTGGCAAAAAAACCCCTATGACACCGTGTGAGGTGGTTGGAGCGCAAGATAACTCTAGAACGGATCTGCCGACTCGGTCCAACATTTAGCCTTAGTAATATTTTGTCCAAGCATAGCTTAAGTTCGCAGATAAGCCATATCGGTCCACTCCTTCAAGTACCTCCCCCACAAAAGTTCAAAAATGCTCGGAATAATTGTTCGTACGATAACTCTTGAAGGGAGTGGCCGATCTTGTCCATACTCTACACATCCTAATATATCTACCAGATATAGATCAGGTTCAAATAAGTATTATATTTGTCCACTTCGTCCAGTACCTCCCACACAAAATTTCGTATAAGTTCACTTTAAGACCTGATATCGAATCACTTTTATTTTTGCTGAAGCAACTTGCATTCGCTGCATAAATTACGATGGTAAAAGTTTTTTTTTTTTCAGCGGCAAGTCCATACTTCTTGAGAAAACAACCCGAATGGTGTAAAAACCCCATAGGCACCATATGTAGTGGCCGGAGATCCACTTCCATAATGGTCAATGTCTATCCATTCCTTTTAGTATCTCCTCCGCAAAACTTTTGATCTTCTGATTCAACATTTTTGTCGGTTCAAACGCCCAACATTTTTAAAACCCCCTAAATACATAAGTTTTTTGGGGAAAAAATTGTTTCAATATACACAGGCTGAGGGTATATCTCTGTCGGCAAAGCCGACTGATACTTTTTTACTTGTTGGGTGTTTATTTGGGTAAATAAAATTTTATTCTGAAATCAAAATTTTGTTTTTCTGTCAAACAGAAAATCAAAAAGAATACCAGATAAACGGTTTAACCACGCGGACTAACCACTCTAAATGCTCTCAAATATCAAAATTATGCTGCCACAATATGTGAGAGATTTACCAAAATATTAACCAAAATTGGTTATATTTTAACTTGCCTCGTATGCAAAGAAGGTAATTTCATTCATAGTCAGTTAAAATTTGCTAAAACACAGCGTTTTCGCATCTAATTGAATGATTTTAGTTCCTGTAGTTTATACCCACATATTGGGTAAATACTTTACACATTTGTACCCAATGTACCCATTTCAATGAGTATTTACCATTTGGGTATTACCCCAGGAAGTATTGCCCTCCCTTAGAAAAAAATTAAAATGGTGTAGTCATGAAGGAATGGATCGATATAGTCAGCCTTGGAACTGGATCTGACATGATCCAAGTCAACCTGCCATTTGAGTTATTCACCGTAGGATTTTTTTTCTGGGACATTATGTCAGAAAATCGCCGGAGCGCTTTTTGAATAAATCGCGATTCAAGTTGACATTTTTAGGGTTTTTTTAGGTTTTCACGATTTTGCTTGGAAACCGCAAGTCCTATCGAAATGGGACTAAAGAAAATGTTGTAGCTATAAAAATTTTCTACATGATTGACCTTTATAATAATTTCATAGGTCTTACCGTTATTGAGATATAGAAGTTCAAATTGGCATAATGCTTTGACTATATCGCCTCCTTATAAAACTGCAATTTCCCAACTTATATCTCGAAAATGGTAAAACCTAGGAAAAAATTGCGAAAGCCAATCTTGTGGAGAATTTTCACAGATAAAAGATTCTCTCTAGTCCCGTTTTGAAGCAAATCGTGAAACCCTAAAAAAAGGGAAAAATGTGACCTGAACTTCTATATATCTCAAAAATGGTAAAACCTATGAACAAATCATAACGGTCAATCCTCTAGAGAATTTTCACAGGTACAACATTTTCTTTCGATAGGACTTGCGGTTTTCAAGCAAAACCGCGAAAACCTAAAATAAACCTAAAAATGTGAATTTTGACCTCGATTTATTTAAAAATTCCTCCAGGGATTTTTTCTTGTTTTTGGATTTTTCTCACCTATGAACATTGCCGTTTCAAAATCCGCAAAAACTTCCCAGATGCAAAGGTTTTTCACTTAAAGTTAGTTAAGGCGCATCATGTATGAACTTGTTTTATACGATACAGTCATTGTCCCAATTTGAATTTCTATATCTCAATAACGGTAAAACCTATGAAATTATCATTAAGGTCAATCTTGTAGGGACTTTTCATGGCTACAACATTTTCTTTAGTCCAATTTCGGTAGAACTTGCGGCTTCCAAGCAAAATCGTGAAGACCTACAAAAAACACTTAAAATGTGAACTTTGACCGCGATTAATTAAAAAAACGCTCCGACGATTTTTTTTTTTTTTTGATTTTTCTCATCTATGAACACTGTAGTTCCAGAATCGGCAAAAACTTCCCAGGTGTAAGCACCTTCCATTTAAAGTTGCTTCAAGAGCACCGTGTACATTTATCATTTGTTCTCTCGTCATATTAATATTAACCTCATAAGGTTTCTACGTGATATGGTTGGCAAATTACAGAAAAGATCCTCATACCTAACATATAGTTAACTTAGATGTATTTATGTGAGAAATAATTCTCATTCGCTTTGTAGTACCGCACGATTATACATATGCTTTCATTTTTCTGACCGAAGTCGTCGAATGCCGACAGCGACAAGGTACGAGTGATGTAGACTTGTGGCTCACCTGCAGTTTCAGTAACTGGATCTCATTATAAAAAAGTCGTCGATCCTGCAATTAGCAACGCTCCATGCTCTTGGTAAGTTCCTAGGGTTTAGCATGTTTCCCGCTCTCGGCAAGTTACCTTTGTGCCTTAGTACGTTCCAAACTCTTAGCAATCTCCTAGTGATTAGCTACGAACAGCCCGTTTATAGAGAAATGCGGTTAATTCAGTGAGCTAAAGTCTAGCACTGCTGTTATGCCACTCTGCCAAAGTATTTCGAGTTTCGTTCACAAAAAAAGAAAAGAAAGAAGATCTATCTACATAAGACCATCAGAAGTTGGTCTATGTACAAAAGGTCATCAACAGGTTGTCTCTTTATAAAACACCACCAGAAAAAAAGACCATTAGAATGTCTTCTATTTTGTTGTTGTAGCAACGAAAATATGCTCCTTGATCTAGAGCAGCCGTGTGCACGGCCATCCATTGGTGGATGCTCTAAAATACTCTTAATTTAATTAATTCTACAACTCTTGGGCATTTAAGTATTTTTTGTAATTCTTTAAAAATCCATTTGTACAACGATTTTAGACAACATTAATGCTTAAAAATTTTGAAATATGTAATGAAACAACAAAAAAATTAAATAATAATTCTCCCTTAAATATTATCTTTTCCTATTTTGCTCACCATTGATCTAGAGGTACTCGTTTGTACCTTTGGACCTCTCTCTCTCTCTAGATCATGAAGATCTGTCCTGATGTGCATGGGTAGGGGAAGCCTGTCCATTAAATCGTGACCGTGATGTTCACTGTGATTACACCCAAGCAAGTACTGCATCGACAACATCAAGTTAAGTTGAGGAGGAGGAGGCACACTGTTGTAGTCCTCAGGGCGGAATTCTGGTAGGCTTGAATATTCTTCCACTGCGCAGAGCTAACATTTGCATATCACACTGGCGCAGCATAGCTTACCACAGACAGGTCTAATGCTTTGTAAGTGCTCAACAAGGTTTTTTGTCAGCAACACAGGTGCTGCCGATTAGCATCTTGAGGACCATGTTTCTACTTTTAATCTTATCGCAAATAGCTTTGACTTTCGTGGTCGACTTAAAACGTAACACCCATTATTTTGGGGTAGTTAGTGATCGGAATCAGTACACCATCGACCAATATGTTCGGTGGGATTCTCATTTCAGCAGCGGATATTTTCATATTCCTCAGATGGAAGAACTGCACTAGCTCAGTTATGTAGACATCTAACCTAGCACATAGGTAAACAACGATAGGATCCTACGTCAAGGATATGGAATTTCAAAAGTAGAGAGTTCCGAAGATTTCACCCCGCCTAGAGGCACTCCCCGTTTCACTCTAAAAACGGCCTGTACGATTCTCCTCTGTTCTTCTTATACCGCGTAGCACACTCCTCTTCGCCTATCACTCCATAGGTGCTCCAAACATTGTCACTTAAAATATTATGCGCACCTCTTCGGATCTGCCACTATTATGCCGTTGAAAGTAACTGCCGTTCTATTATCACTCTTCCTCGGATTCGAGAGTGATTTAACCGTTGTCCACAATTTACTTAATCCTGTACCATCGTTGCAATTTTGCCACTTTTCTCCCTTATGTTCGCCCACTAGCCTGTTAACTTCAAGAGAAAGTTTTCGAACTCTTGGGTCTTCAAGTTTCGAAATACGAAGCTTATCACGCTCATTTGCTAGTCTCGTCGCCTCTTCTGGGAAATTTGGTCTGATTTCGGGTATTCTACCAGCAGCTATGTAGTGAGCGGCTGCTGCAGTGATGATGTTCCATAATGGGTAGATCTCTGAAGTGGTGATTGGTAAATTCTTTGAACCTTTGCGAATTTGCTTTTCCAGTTCAGTTCAGAAATTACGGCGTTTATAGTTTATGAAGTCGGGTGGTCTCTTTACTGAGACGATGATAGGAAGGTAGCCTGAGCCAAGGGAAATGACGGGTTGCTAGGATACGTCAGACGTCGTGCCACAATGGTGATATCTGGCGTGCTGTGGCAATCTCCTAATATCCTCGTAGGATCGTCTTTCTTCACCGAGCAAAACGTGAAGCTATCAATTTGGGCGGCCAGCGCTGTACCCCTCTGGTCATTACCTAGGATGGAATGGCATCAACAGATCCCCTTTTTACAGAAAACCTTCTGAAGGGGTTCTTTGTACAGAAGAGCACCAGAAGGTCCTCTAGTTACAGCAGTCTATCAGAAGATTCTATATGTAAAGAAGACTATCGGAAGGTCCAGAAGTATTTCTTCGCGCAGAAGAGCATCAGAAGTTCCTCCATGTACAAAAGACTATTATAAGGCCCTCCTTGTAAAGAAGACCATCAGAAAGTCCTCAATGAACAGAAGGCCATCAACAGGTCCCTTGTTTACAGAATACCTCTATATAACGAAAATTTTTAGATGAGACTCTTTGTACTAAAGCCCAACAGATGGTCATCTATTTACAGAAGGCCAGATGGTAATCTATATAAAGAAGACATACAAAAGGCCCTCTTTTACAGAAGGCCATCAGTTGGTCAGCACTCCTAGCTCATAGCAAGTCTCACAAACCCTGCCAGCTGCTACTAAACGAAAACAAGCCACCCAAATTATCTCCGACCCAACATCAAACCAAATACTTCCGAGACGACATGAAGGCGAATATTTTTTAACCCAGTGCATCCTACACGAATACTTCTGAGCCGACATCAATGCGGGAACTTCTGAAGTAATTACTTCGAATCAACAAAACAAGTAGATGAACAACCCGATTGACATTGAACGAGCGATTAAGCCGAATGCAACCCCCCAAAACTACTATCTTCGTGACGAGTCTAACAACAAGGTTACCACAGAGCCGATGAGAAGACTTTTGTGCTTAGTTTACCAAAACGAGTCGGCTTGATACCACAAAGAACATACGCAAGTCGAACACCAGCCGACGGACGACATCAAGACCTATACTTTCGAGCCGAAAGTAGACCAACCGATTAACTCCAAGACATCATTATCCAGATACTTTCCAGCAGATATCAGCAATACTACGTGCGAGCAGACATCGTCAAACGAGTCGACACCAATCGGAATACTTCTGAGCAGAGCTCCGAAATACTCGCTCGAATTCTACTCGCGAGTGAAATTCGAGCGAGTTCGAGTGGGAATAATCGCGCGAGTAGAAAAAATAAATCGAGTATACTCTATTTTTACTCGTCACTCGCGAAGCATATTTCAGACTTGATCGTTATTACTCGCGAGTGAAATGTGAAGAGTCCGAGTTTTGCCAGAAAAAAACGAGTGGGAGTGAAAATACTTGAAATAGAGTACGAGCTTCAGAATATATGTTTGGGCAAAATATTACGAAGTGGGAATTTTGGAGCCATTTCGGTTGATTCGATCGAGAATTATTGTACGCAGCAGCCAGCTGAACAGGCTAAATCGATTCAAATTCTCTGAAACGGATTTCGTCCACACATACGTGAGGTCTAAAGCCGTTATTTCGATGAGGGACATTTTTGATCGTATCAAAGGTTATGTACCCTCGTTCGGTGGAGGTACAATTAATCCCTTATTAAATCTCTCTGTAGATGACCTGGCAGATGATCATCTATCTGTAGAAGACCCCTAGCATAGTCATATAAAAATACAATTATCATATTTTACTCACTCATATTCCTTCATTTGTTTATCCAAAACCTTTTGTATCGCTGCTAAATTTGCCTCCACGCGGGCAAGTTGGGCCAGTTTCTCGTTTAGGGTCTTTTGTGCGGCCTGGATAAAATATATCAGATTAATTTTTGTTTCTCACCTGAGACCACTAAGAAGATATTTTGATCTTATCATATAATGAATATTTACATTAATTTAAAGTTGGACCCCCCTTCCTCACCCCACAATTACAACAAACTTACATTATACGTAGCTTCCGCCTCGGCCAAGGCAATCTTTTTGGGTGCAACAATTTTCGCCACCACATCATACTTCGTCAAAGCAATAACCCATTTACACAAACCCTCACATGCCGTGGATGCGGTTTTAATTTTTTCCGGATCAAAAGCTTCATTGTTGAGTACGCGTTCCTGTAGCTTCTTGATAACAGCTGGTGGTATATTATCCTTATCAAAATTCAGCAAACTGTCCAAGAATTTTATATCACTAAGGACCTTCTTCGAAGGACCCCAATAATCTTCAATCATTCCAACACCACTGGGATTGGCAATGCGTTCAGGTTTAACTTCTTTCAAAATGCAAACAGCTTCCATGACAATGCGTACCCCCACGGGAGGACTTTTCATTGTCTTGACCACGGCAATATCAGCAGTGGTTAAGGTGTTCAAAGCCGCCATTGCCTCATTGAGAATTGGTAGAGCTTCTCCCAACTTTGCATCACATTCATCTTTTATGGCCTGAGCCAAGTGGGCTTGTTCTGAAGCCACCGCCTCATCACGTTTAACAATTTCTCGTTGCTCCTCGGCAGCTTTACTATCTTCTGTTACTTTGGCTACTTGTATAGCCACTGTTTCGGCGGCTGCTTTAATTTTGGGTTCCAATGCTTCCAGTTGTTCTTGCATCACACCCACTTGCTGGGCGGCAATATCCAGCTGGGATATACCGGTGAGATATCGATTTTTGTTAAGCATAACGGAGCTGAAAGAAAAAGAAACCTTTCACTCTCTTTTCTATGATTACTGTTGCATCACCTACGCCCTCTTCTTATTGAGCAGTGTCTTAAAAGTTTGTATCAATTCCAAATACGAAGTGGGCGTGACATAATTATGCCTCTTCAATCTTAAATAAAATGCCTCCGATAAGGCCTGCGTGGAGGTATGAAATTCCATGCACATATCTATGGCAGCACGCCTCTCCAAATCTGTCAGATCTTCCTGGGCCAAGAATCGTGTAGAGACAGCTAATAAAGCATCCTCAGGCCATGCCTGGAACCAATCTATGGTACAACAATTCACTATAGAAGGGAATTTGCGTATCCTTATACGTAAAGCTTCACCAATGGGTGACATTGCCAGGACAACGTGCAACTGATCTTTACAGGTCTGCAAATGAAAACAGTCAATGGTGCATTATTATGGCGGGATGCGGCGGTATTTTCCTAGGAACACATCTTACCGTTACAAAGAAATTAAACAACGCCACTGGACTACCGTCGGTTTGTACCGCCTTATCCCTTTGCTTATCAATTTGAGCCATTTTCTCCACAACTTCCATTTTTTCTTCATTGCTAAACAAATTCGGAACTTCACCGGAATTCAATAAATTGTTGATATCCTCCAAGAAGGATTCATCTTTGATCTGAAGAAATTTGAGTTAATAATTGATGGTCTTAATAGGGCTTGGAAGGGCTCAGAAGTCTAGGTGTCAGTTTTGTTCCATAAAATATGAAATCTTTTAGTTCGTCGTAATAGTTCCGGCTTAAAAGGCTTAGATACTTTATCCAGGCTTTCTAAAAGGCATAGTTAATTTATCCAGGCATTCTAAAAGGCATAGATAATTCATACAGGCCTTCTAAAAGGCACAGATACATTATCCAGGTCTTTTAAAAGCATTGACAATTTATCCAGGCATTCTAAAAGGCGTAGTTATTTTATACAGACCTCCTAAAAGGCATAGTTAATTTATCCACGCCTTCTAAAAGGCATAGATAATTTATCCAGGCATTCTAAAAGGCATAGATAATCTGGGCACACCTTTAAAAGGGCACAGGTAATTTATCCACGGCTTCTAAAAGGCACAGATAATTTATCCACGTCTTCTAAATGGCATAGGTGATATATCCACGCCTTCTTAAAGACATAAATAATTTATCGACGCTCCTAAAAGGCATAGATAATTTGTCCACGCATTCGAAAAGGCACACATGATTTATCCATGCCTTCTAAAAGGCAAAGATAATTTATCCACGCTTTCGAAAAGGCGTAAATAATTTATCCACGCCTTCTAAAAGGCATAGTTAATTTATCCACGGCTTCGAAAAGGCGTAAATAATTTATCCACGCCTTTTAAAAGGCATAGATAATTTATCCACGCCTTTTAAAAGGCATAGATAATTTATCCACGCCTTTTAAAAGGCATAGATAATTTATCCACGCCTTCGAAAAAGCGTAAATAATTTATCCACGCCTTCTAAAAGGCATTGATAATTTATCCACGGCTTCGAAAAGGAGTAAATAATTTATCCACGCCTTCTAAAAGACGTAGATAATTTATTCACGCCTTCTAAAAAGGCATAGATAATTTATTCACGCCTTCTAAAAAGGCATAGATAATTTATCTACGCCTTCTAAAAGGCATAGACAATTTATCCACGCCTTCTAAAAGGCATAGATAATTTACCCACTCCTTCTAAAAATTATAGATAATTTGTCCACGCCTTCTAAAAGGCATAGATAATTTATCCACGCTTTCTAAAAGGCATAGATAATCTGTGCACACCTTTAAAAGGGCACAGGTAATTTATCCACGCCTTCTAAAAGGCAAAGATAATTTATCCACCTCTTCTAAATGGCATGGGTGATTTATCCACGCCTTCTGAAAGACATAAATATATTATCGACGCTCCTAAAAGTCATAGATAATTTGTCCACGCCATCGAAAAGGCACACACGATTTATCCACGCCTTCTGAAAGGCATAGATAATTTATCCACGCTTTCGAAAAGGCGTAAATAATTTATCAACGCCTTCGAAAAAGCGTAAATAATTTATCCACGCCTTCTAAAAGGCATAGATAATTTATCCACGCCTTCTAAAAGGCATAGATAATTTATCCACGCCTTCTAAAAGGCATAGACAATTTATCCACGCCTTTTAAAAGGTATAGATAATTTATACACGCCTTCCAAAAGGAATAGATAATTTATCCACGCCTTCTAAAAGGCATAGATAATTCATCCACGCCTTCTAAAAGGCATAGATAATTTATCCACTTCTTATAAACATTATAGATAATTTTTCCACGCCTTCTAAAAGGCATAGATAATTTATCCACGGCTTCGAAAAGGCGTAAATAATTTATCCACGCCTTCTAAACGGCATAGATAATTTATCCACGCCTTCGAAAAAGCGTAAATAATTTATCCACGCCTTCTAAAAGGCATATATAATTTATCCACAGCTTCGAAAATTAGTAAATAATTTATCCACGCCTTCTAAAAGGCATAGATAATTTATTCACGCCTTCTAAAAAGGCATAGATAATTTATCCACGCCTTCTAAAAGGCATAGATAATTTATCCACGCCTTCTAAAAGGCATAGACAATTTATCCACTCCTTATAAAAATTATAGATAATTTTTCCACTCCTTATAAAAATTATAGATAATTTTTCCACGCCTTCTAAAAGGCATAGACAATTTATCCACGCCTTCTAAAAGGCATAGATAATTTATCCACGCCTTCGAAAAAGCGTAAATAATTTATCCACGCCTTCTAAAAGGCATAGATAATTTATCCACGGCTTCGAAAAGGAGTAAATAATTTATCCACGCCTTCTAAAAGGCATAGATAATTTATTCACTCCTTCTAAAAGGCATAGATAATTTATTCACGCCTTCTAAAGGGCATAGATAATCTATCCACGCCTTCTAAAAGGCATAGATAATTTATCCACGCCTTCTAAAAGGCATAGATAATTTATCCACGGCTTCGAAAAGGAGTAAATAATTTATCCACGCATTCTAAAAGGCATATATAATTTATCCACAGCTTCGAAAATTAGTAAATAATTTATCCACGCCTTCTAAAAGGCATAGATAATTTATTCACGCCTTCTAAAAAGGCATAGATAATTTATCCACGCCTTCTAAAAGGCATAGATAATTTATCCACGCCTTCTAAAAGGCATAGACAATTTATCCACTCCTTATAAAAATTATAGATAATTTTTCCACTCCTTATAAAAATTATAGATAATTTTTCCACGCCTTCTAAAAGGCATAGACAATTTATCCACGCCTTCTAAAAGGCATAGATAATTTATCCACGCCTTCGAAAAAGCGTAAATAATTTATCCACGCCTTCTAAAAGGCATAGATAATTTATCCACGGCTTCGAAAAGGAGTAGATAATTTATTCACGCCTTCTAAAAAGGCATAGATAATTTATTCACGCCTTCTAAAAAGGCATAGATAATTTATCTACGCCTTCTAAAAGGCATAGACAATTTATCCACGCCTTCTAAAAGGCATAGATAATTTACCCACTCCTTCTAAAAATTATAGATAATTTTTCCACGCCTTCTAAAAGGCATAGATAATTTATCCACGCTTTCTAAAAGGCATAGATAATCTGTGCACACCTTTAAAAGGGCACAGGTAATTTATCCACGCCTTCTAAAAGGCAAAGATAATTTATCCACCTCTTCTAAATGGCATAGGTGATTTATCCACGCCTTCTGAAAGACATAAATAATTTATCGACGCTCCTAAAAGTCATAGATAATTTGTCCACGCCATCGAAAAGGCACACACGATTTATCCATCGAAAAGGCACACACGATCTATGCCACGCCTGAAAGGCATAGATAATTTATCCACGCTTTCGAAAAGGCGTAAATAATTTATCAACGCCTTCGAAAAAGCGTAAATAATTTATCCACGCCTTCTAAAAGGCATAGATAATTTATCCACGCCTTCTAAAAGGCATAGATAATTTATCCACGCCGTCTAAAAGGCATAGACAATTTATCCACGCCTTTTAAAAGGTATAGATAATTTATACACGCCTTCCAAAAGGAATAGATAATTTATCCACGCCTTCTAAAAGGCATAGATAATTCATCCACGCCTTCTAAAAGGCATAGATAATTTATCCACTTCTTATACAAATTATAGATAATTTTTCCACGCCTTCTAAAAGGCATAGATAATTTATCCACGGCTTCGAAAATGCGTAAATAATTTATCCACGCCTTCTAAACGGCATAGATAATTTATCCACGCCTTCGAAAAAGCGTAAATAATTTATCCACGCCTTCTAAAAGGCATATATAATTTATCCACAGCTTCGAAAATTAGTAAATAATTTATCCACGCCTTCTAAAAGGCATAGATAATTTATTCACGCCTTCTAAAAAGGCATAGATAATTTATCCACGCCTTCTAAAAGGCATAGATAATTTATCCACGCCTTCTAAAAGGCATAGACAATTTATCCACTCCTTATAAAAATTATAGATAATTTTTCCACTCCTTATAAAAATTATAGATAATTTTTCCACGCCTTCTAAAAGGCATAGACAATTTATCCACGCCTTCTAAAAGGCATAGATAATTTATCCACGCCTTCGAAAAAGCGTAAATAATTTATCCACGCCTTCTAAAAGGCATAGATAATTTATCCACGGCTTCGAAAAGGAGTAAATAATTTATCCACGCCTTCTAAAAGGCATAGATAATTTATTCACTCCTTCTAAAAGGCATTGATAATTTATTCACGCCTTCTAAAGGGCATAGATAATTTATCCACGCCTTCTAAAAGGCATAGATAATTTATCCACGCCTTCTAAAAGGCATAGATAATTTATCCACGGCTTCGAAAAGGAGTAAATAATTTATCCACGCATTCTAAAAGGCATCGATAATTTATTCACGCCTTCTAAAAGGCATAGATAATTTATTCACGCCTTCTAAAAGGCATAGATAATTTTTCCACGCCTTCTAAAGGGCATAGATAATTTATCCACGCCTTCTAAAAGGCATAGATAATTTATCCACGCCTTCTAAAAGGCATAGACAATTTATCCACTCCTTATAAAAATTATAGATAATTTTTCCACTCCTTATAAAAATTATAGATAATTTTTCCACGCCTTCTAAAAGGCATAGATAATTTATCCACGCTTTCTAAAAGGCATAGATAATCTGTGCACACCTTTAAAAGGGCACAGGTAATTTATCCACGCCTTCTAAAAGGCAAAGATAATTTATCCACCTCTTCTAAATGGCATAGGTGATTTATCCACGCCTTCTGAAAGACATAAATAATTTATCGACGCTCCTAAAAGTCATAGATAATTTGTCCACGCCATCGAAAAGGCACACACGATTTATCCACGCCTTCTGAAAGGCATAGATAATTTATCCACGCTTTCGAACAGGCGTAAATAATTTATCAACGCCTTCGAAAAAGCGTAAATAATTTATCCACGCCTTCTAAAAGGCATAGATAATTTATCCACGCCTTCTTAAAGGCATAGATAATTTATCCACGCCTTCTAAAAGGCATAGACAATTTATCCACGCCTTTTAAAAGGTATAGATAATTTATACACGCCTTCCAAAAGGAATAGATAATTTATCCACGCCTTCTAAAAGGCATAGATAATTCATCCACGCCTTCTAAAAGGCATAGATAATTTATCCACTTCTTATAAAAATTATAGATAATTTTTCCACGCCTTCTAAAAGGCATAGATAATTTATCCACGGCTTCGAAAATGCGTAAATAATTTATCCACGCCTTCTAAACGGCATAGATAATTTATCCACGCCTTCGAAAAAGCGTAAATAATTTATCCACGCCTTCTAAAAGGCATATATAATTTATCCACAGCTTCGAAAATTAGTAAATAATTTATCCACGCCTTCTAAAAGGCATAGATAATTTATTCACGCCTTCTAAAAAGGCATAGATAATTTATCCACGCCTTCTAAAAGGCATAGACAATTTATCCACGCCTTTTAAAAGGTATAGATAATTTATACACGCCTTCCAAAAGGAATAGATAATTTATCCACGCCTTCTAAAAGGCATAGATAATTTATTCACGCCTTCTAAAAAGGCATAGATAATTTATCCACGCCTTCTAAAAGGCATATATAATTTATCCACAGCTTCGAAAATTAGTAAATAATTTATCCACGCCTTCTAAAAGGCATAGATAATTTTTCCACGCCTTCTAAAAGGCATAGATAATTTATCCACGGCTTCGAAAATGCGTAAATAATTTATCCACGCCTTCTAAACGGCATAGATAATTTATCCACGCCTTCGAAAAAGCGTAAATAATTTATCCACGCCTTCTAAAAGGCATATATAATTTATCCACAGCTTCGAAAATTAGTAAATAATTTATCCACGCCTTCTAAAAGGCATAGATAATTTTTCCACGCCTTCTAAAAGGCATAGATAATTTATCCACGGCTTCGAAAATGCGTAACTAATTTATCCACGCCTTCTAAACGGCATAGATAATTTATCCACGCCTTCGAAAAAGCGTAAATAATTTATCCACGCCTTCTAAAAGGCATATATAATTTATCCACAGCTTCGAAAATTAGTAAATAATTTATCCACGCCTTCTAAAAGGCATAGATAATTTATTCACGCCTTCTAAAAAGGCATAGATAATTTATCCACGCCTTCTAAAAGGCATAGATAATTTATCCACGCTTTCGAAAAGGCGTAAATAATTTATCAACGCCTTCGAAAAAGCGTAAATAATTTATCCACGCCTTCTAAAAGGCATAGATAATTTATCCACGCCTTCTAAAAGGCATAGATAATTTATCCACGCCTTCTAAAAAGGCATAGATAATTTATCCACGCCTTCTAAAAGGCATAGACAATTTATCCACGCCTTTTAAAAGGTATAGATAATTTATACACGCCTTCCAAAAGGAATAGATAATTTATCCACGCCTTCTAAAAGGCATAGATAATTTATTCACGCTTTCTAAAAAGCATAGATAATTTATTCACGCTTTCTGAAAGGCATAGATAATTTATCCACGCCTTGTAAGAGGCAAAGGTAATTTATCCACGCCTTGTAAAAGCCATAGATAATTTATCCGCGCCTGCTAAAAAGCATAGATAATTTATCCACGCCTTCTAAAAGGCATAGATAATTTATCCACGCCTTCTAAAAGGCATAGATAATTTATCCACGCCTTCTAAAAGGCATAGACAATTTATCCACGCCTTTTAAAAGGTATAGATAATTTATACACGCCTTCCAAAAGGAATAGATAATTTATCCACGCCTTCTAAAAGGCATAGATAATTCATCCACGCCTTCTAAAAGGCATAGATAATTTATCCACTTCTTATAAAAATTATAGATAATTTTTCCACGCCTTCTAAAAGGCATAGATAATTTATCCACGGCTTCGAAAATGCGTAAATAATTTATCCACGCCTTCTAAACGGCATAGATAATTTATCCACGCCTTCGAAAAAGCGTAAATAATTTATCCACGCCTTCTAAAAGGCATATATAATTTATCCACAGCTTCGAAAATTAGTAAATAATTTATCCACGCCTTCTAAAAGGCATAGATAATTTATTCACGCCTTCTAAAAAGGCATAGATAATTTATCCACGCCTTCTAAAAGGCATAGATAATTTATCCACGCCTTCTAAAAGGCATAGATAATTTATCCACGCCTTCTAAAAGGTATAGATAATTTATCCACGCCTTCTAAAAGGTATAGATAATTTATTCACGACTTCTAAAAGGCATAGATAATTTATCAACGCCATCTAAAAGGCATAGATAATTTATCCACGCCTCCTAAAATGCATAGATAATTTATCCACGCCTTCTAAAAGGCATAGATAATTTATCCACGCCTTCTAAAAGGCATAGATAATTTATCCACGCCTTCTAAAAGGCATAGATAATTTATCCACGCCTTCCAAAGGGCACAGATAATTTATCCACGCCTTCTAAAAGGCATAGATAATTTATCCACGCCTTCCAAAGGGCACAGATAATTTATCCACGCCTTCTAAAAGGCATAGATAATTTATCCACGCCATCTAAAAGGCATAGATAATTTATCCACGCCTTCTAAAAGGCATAGATAAATTATCCACGCCTTCTAAAAGGCATAGATAATTTATCCACGCCTTCTAGAAGGCATAGATAATTTATCCACGCCTTCTAAAAGGCATAGATAAGTTATCCACGCCTTCTAAAAGGCATAGATAATTTATCCACGCCTTTTAAAAGGCATAGATAATTTATCCACGCCTTTTAAAAGGCATAGATAATTTATCCACGCCTTTTAAAAGGCATAGATAATTTATCCACGCCTTCTAAAGGGCATAGATAATTTATCCACGCACTCAAAAAGGCATCGATAATTTATTCACGCTTTCTAAAAGGTATAGATAATTTATCCACGCATTCTAAAAAGCATAGATAATTTATCCACGTCTTCTAAAATGCATAGATAATTTGTACACACCTTTTAAAAGCACAGGTAATTAATCCATGCCTTCTAAAAGGCACAGATAATTTATACACGCCTTCTAAATGGCATAGATGATTTATCCTCGCCTTCTAAAAGGAATAGATAATTTATCCACGCCTTCTAAAAGGCATAAATAATTTATCCACGCCTTCTGAAAGGCACACATGATTTATCCACGCCTTCCGAAAGGCATAGATAATTTGTCCACGCCATCGAAAAGGCATACATGATTTATCCACGCTTTCTGAAAGGCATAGATAACTTATCCACGCCTTCGAAAAAGCACACATGATTTATCCACGCTTTCTGAAAGGCATAGATAACTTATCCACGCTATCTGAAAGGCATAGATAACTTATCCACGCTTTCTGAAAGGCATAGATAACTTATCCACGCTTTCTGAAAGGCATAGATAACTTATCCACGCCTCCGAAAAGGCGTAAGTAATTTATCCACGCCTCCGAAAAGGCGTAAATAATTTATCACGCCTCCGAAAAGGCGTAAATAATTTATCCACGCCTTCTAAAAGGCATAGATAACTAATCCGCGCCTCCGAAAAGGCGTAAATAATTTATCCACGCCTTATAAAAGGCATATTTAACTTATCCACGCCTCCGAAAAGGCGTAAATAATTTATCCACGCCTTCTAAAAGGCATAGTTAACTTATCCACGCCTCCGAAAAGGCGTAAATAATTTATCCACGCTTCCGAAAAGGCGTAAATAATATATCCTCGCCTTCTAAAAGGCATACATAATTTATCCACGCATTATAAAAGGCATGGATAA
Organism: Musca autumnalis; assembly: GCF_047663935.1. Lineage (NCBI taxonomy): Eukaryota > Metazoa > Arthropoda > Insecta > Diptera > Muscidae > Musca > Musca autumnalis. The sequence goes on from NW_027411755.1 coordinate 235,801,768, forward strand.
TTTATCCACTCTTTTTTTAAGCATAGATAATTTATCCGCTCTTTTTTAAGGCATAGATAATTTATCCACTCTTTTTTAAGGCATAGATAATTTATCCACGCTTGCTAAAATGCATAGGTAATTTATCCACGCCTACTAAAAGGCATAGATAATTTATCCACGCCTGCTAACAGGCATAGATAATTTATCAACGCCTAGTTAGGCGTGATAATTTATCCACGCCTTCTACAAGGCATAGATAATTTATCAACGCCTTCTAAAAGGCATAGATAGTTTTTTCACGCCTCCTAAAAGCCATAGATAGCTTATCCACGCCTTCATAAAGGCATAGATAATTTATTGACGCCTTCTAAAAGCCATAGATAGTTTATCCACGCCTTCATAAAGGCATAGATAATTTATTGACGCCTTCTAAAAGGCATAGATAGTTTATCCACGCCTTCTAAAAGGCACAGATAATTTATCCACTTCTTCCAAAAGGCATAGATAATTTATCCACGCCTTCTAAATGGCATAGATAGTTTATCCACGCCTTCTAAAAGGCATAGATAATTTATTCACGCCTTCTAAAAGGTATAGATAATTTATCCACGCTTTCTAAAAGGCACAGATAATTTATCCACGTCTTCCAAAAGGCACAGATAATTTAACCACGCCTTCTAAAAGGCATAGATAATTTATTCACGCCTTCTAAAAGGCATATATTATTTATCCACGCCTTATAAAAGGTATAGATAATTTATCCACGCCTTCTAAAAGGCATAGATAATATATATTTACGCCTTCTGAAAGGCACCGATAATTTATCCATGCCTTATAAAAAGCATAGATAATTTATCCACGCCTTCTTAAAGGCATAGATAATTTATTCACGCCTTCTAAAAGGTATAGATAATTTATCCACGTCTTCTTATAGGCATGGATAATTTATCCACGCCTTCTAAATGTCAAACATAAATTATCTAAGACTTCTGAGTGGAATATATAAATTATCGACGTCCTTAAATATACATTATCTATTCCTTCTGAATAACATAGATGCATGATCTATGTGCTTAAATGGCAAAGATACTTTATCTATGTACTGTGTGGTTTATCTATTAAAACGTTTCTAAAGATAAACTAGACACCATGACTTGCAGCCGATAAAATATAACCCGACAAATAACCTATTCCCCACTCCCCAACAACATGAAAATATTTCCCATGCCATTGCACTTTACCTGAACATCGGTAAACAAGAAAACCCCATGCATTTCCGACGAACTGATCTTACGCAGTATACCCTTGATATCCTCGTGCCATTCATTCGGTCCATATGATCGAGATATTTCAACTTGAAACAATTCATAGTCACATATATGCGAAGCCAAACGAGTTAAGCTCTGACGTCCGGAGCCACCGACACCGATAAGTAGAGCATGACTACGTGGCTGCTTTATAATGCGACAAATTCTCGATAAATGTTCCACGGCAAAGCGGAACAATACCAAATTCATGGGTTTCTTGGACATGTTGTTATACTCGACCAAATAGGATTCGACAACGTTGCGCAACTCCTCGAGATCTTGTACCTCAACGTAATTTTTCGTATCCGCCTTGGGATTGGTGAAGTCACAGAAAATCAAGTTGCGAAAATCTGCTTCGGACAATTTTTCTCCTTTTTGGACAAAACGTTCGAACAGTTCTTCAGGTTCAATGGCAAAGCTTGAACGCATTTGATCACATAAGGCATTGAAAAGCCAACTGCGATCGGTATCCTCCACCAGACGATCACCGTAGACACGAAATACTTCATGGACCCATAGGCGGCGCATGGAGTTTAGGTCCTCTGTGGCCTCGGGGACAGAGAGTAAAACTCCTTGGATGACACGGGAGAAGTCACGTAAATTAAAGAGGTAATGCGATTTGGCCGGTGTGGGTAGGAGATTCATTTTAGCTTTATTGTAAATTGTCAAGGTGGCATTGACAATCTCTTCTATGCAGGGATCAAATTCTTTGGAGAAACCTCTGTAGGAGAACACATAAGTTGTTATTGAAGAGAAAAGATATCGGAAGTATGCCTTACCTCGTATCCAAATGCCACAGGATTATCTTGCTGAAAATAGTCTTCAAAATGTCATCATTGAACTCATCAATGGCCACCACATTGAAGTGCCTTTGAAAACGTGGTGTAATGGTATTTCCCGTCGATTGGGGACCCATGGCACAAATCATTTGTATATCAATTAGCTTCAAAGGGACTATAGCCTTCCGATCATACCACATCCAATGGTCCATCATCATACGCAACAATTCAATTGCAGGTTGGGCGCCATAATTCTCCTTCAACGGCATCGAGACATCATCAACAAAGATGATAAATCGTTTATTCAATGGAGGACCATAGACACCCTTACGTCGCTTATCCAATTTGGACATAATAATATCCTGGGTCTGATTAGCCGATGTCTGGGCCGAGAAGTTAATAAGCAATGGCTTGTATACAGCCAAATCCATTTTCTTCAACATATAATCGATAATGTAGCAACTCTTTCCCGTGCCTGTGGGACCCACAAAAAGCACAGGTTTTCCATGTCTAACCAGCAAATCCAAAACAGCTGTTGTCCTTACATTTTCATTGGTCACAATAATGATTTGATTGACAGGTATGTCACGACTTATGGGCGGAGCAGCTGCCACATCATCCTGCCAAGGTTTCCATTTACCCTTGCCTTCCTTTATGAAACGATAATCGAATACCGAGCCCTGTTTGGGTATGGGAAAAATAAAGGGCTTTGGCAATGCTGGAACATGTAACTCCTCCGGTATGCCAAAGGACTCATATAAATTCTCTGGGAAATTCTTTTCCATTAGGCCACGAAACACCAAATTAAATTTCTCCCGACTATTCGCATCCAAGGAGGCACCAAGGGACCAAATGCAGGAAAACAAAAACACTCCCTCAATTTGGGCTCTCATATCCAAATCGGAGAGATTTTGTACATATTTTTCATCTTTAAAATCATCCAAAAAGCAATCGAACAAATTCATCAACGCCACCATTAGATTGGCGTCCGAGGTGGGGGCAATTTCAAAGAGTGAAGCCTTCCTCACAATATACAATAAAATTGGACAGAATCGCTTAATAAGCGATGTCACCAATTGCTTGGCCACAGCATGGAAACTGGCAGGCAAACGATTCTTCCATGAAGTCACCAAAGGTTCCCAACCCAACGACGAGGGTTCCATATAAATCATACCACAGCGAGACACAGTGGCCGGTGATGCTACTTCCAAATCCATAGGTTCAAATATCAAATTTGTCGTGGGTGATAGTTGTATTATTTCTCCTGACATTAGACACAGCTTTTTATTGTCATCCAGCACCGTGTTCATATTTTCTATCCATATGGCATCAACAGGGCCATCAAATATCAACCATTTTCTATCGGGTGTCTCCGATACAGCAAATTGACGATAGCTTACAGCCAACACACCATCACTCCATTCATGGGACACAGCATCGAATTGTCCATATAACTGGCCCATAGTAATGGCCTTGGGATTGATGATGGTATAAATTGCCCGATTCTCTCCGGCATTCTGTAAGAAAGGAAGATAGAAATGGACAATAGTTAACCACGTCATAAAAATGCATAGATATATTAAACACGTCACATAAGTAGCATAGATAAATAATCCACGTCATTAAACAGCATAGATAAATTATCAACGTCATTAAATAGCATAGATACATTATCCACGTCCTTAAATATCATAGATAAATTATCCACGTCATAAAAATGTATAGATAAATTAAACACGCCACATAAGTAGCATAGATAATTTATCCACATCATGTAAATAGCATAGATGAGTTATCCACGTCATCTAAATAGCATAGATAAATTATCCACGTCATTAAATACCATAGATAAACTATTCACGTCATCTAAGAACATAGATAAATTATTCACGCATCTAAATAGCATACATAAATTATCCACGCCATCTAAATAGCATAGATAAATTATCCACGTCATAGATAAATTAAACGTCATATAAATAGCATAGGTACATTATCCACGTCATATAAATAGCATAGGTACATTATCCACGTCATATAAATAGCATAGATAAATTATCCACGTCATAAAATAGCATAGATAAATTATCCACGTCATAAAATTTTATAGATAAATTATCCACGTCATAAAATTGTATAGATAAATCATCCACGTCATCTAAATAGCATAGATAAATTATCAACGTCATCTAAATAGCATAGATAAATTATCCACGACATCAAAATAGGATAAATAAATTATCCACATCATCTAAATAGCATAGATACATTATCCACGTCATATAAATAGCATAGATACATTATCCACGTCATCTAAGTAGCATAGATAATTTATCCACATCATCTAAATAGCATAGATAAATTATTCACATCATCTAAATAGCATAGATACATTATCCACGACATATAAATATCATAGATACATTATCCACGTCATCTAAGTAGCATAGATACATTATCCACGTCATCTAAGTAGCATAGATAATTTATCCACATCATGTAAATAACATAGATAAATTATCCACGTCATCTAAATAACATAGATAAATTATCAACGTCATCTAAATAGAATAGATAAATTATCCTCGTCATCTAAATAGCTTAGATAAATTATGAACATCATCTAAATAGCATAGATACATTATACACGTCATGTAAGTAGCATAGATACATTATCCACGTCATATAAATAGCATAGATACATTATCCACGTCATCTAAGTAGCATAGATACATTATCCACGTCATCTAAGTAGCATAGATAATTTATCCACATCATGTAAATAGCATAGATAAATTATCCACGTCATCTAAATAGCATAGATAAATTATCAACGTCATCTAAATAGCATAGATAAATTATCAACGTCATCTAAATAGCATAGATAAATTATCCACGACATCACAATAGGATAAATAAATTATCCACATCATCTAAATAGCATAGATACATTATCCACGTCATATAAATAGCATAGATACATTATCCACGTCATCTAAATAGCATAGATAATTTATCCACATCATCTAAATAGCATAGATAAATTATTCACATCATCTAAATAGCATAGATACATTATCCACGTCATATAAATAGCATAGATACATTATCCACGTCATCTAAGTAGCATAGATAATTTATCCACATCATGTAAATAGCATAGATAAATTATCCACGTCATCTAAATAGCATAGATAAATTATCAACGTCATCTAAATAGAATAGATAAATTATCCTCGTCATCTAAATAGCTTAGATAAATTATGAACATCATCTAAATAGCATAGATACATTATACACGTCATCTAAGTAGCATAGATAATTTATCCACATCATGTAAATAGCATAGATGAGTTATCCACGTCATCTAAATAGCATAGATAAATTATCCACATCATCTAAATAGCATAGATAAATTATCCACGTCATAAAATTGCGTAGATAAATTATCCACGTTATCCAAATAGCATAGATAAATTATCCACGTCATCTAAATAGCATAGATAAATTATCCACATCAAAATAGGATAAATAAATTATCCACGTCATCTAAATAGCATAGATAAATTATCCACGACATCAAAATAGGACAAATAAATTATCCACGTCATAAAATTGCGTATATAAATTATACACGTCATAAAATTGTGTAGATAAATTGTATAGATAAATCATCTAAATAGCATAGATAAATTATCAACGTCATCTAAATAGCATAGATAAATTATCCACGTCATCAAAATAGGATAAATAAATTATCCACGTCATCTACATAGCATAGATACATTATCCACGTCATCTAAATAGCATAGATACATTATCCACGTCATCTAAGTAGCATAGATAATTTATCCACATCATCTAAATAGCATAGATAAATTATTCACATCATCTAAATAGCATAGATACATTATCCACGTCATATAAATAGCATAGATACATTATCCACGTCATCTAAATAGCATAGATACATTATCCACGTCATCTAAATAGCATAGATACATTATCCACGTCATCTAAGTAGCATAGATAATTTATCCACATCATGTAAATAGCATAGATAAATTATCCACGTCATCTAAATGGCATAGATAAATTATCAACGTCATCTAAATAGAATAGATAAATTATCCACGTCACCTAAATAGCATAGATAAATTATGCACATCATCTAAATAGCATAAATGAGTTATCCACGTCATCTAAATAGCATAGATATATCATCCACGTCATCTAAGTAGCATAGATAATTTATCCACATCATGTAAATAGCATAGATAAATTATCCACGTCATCTAAATAGAATAAATAAATTATCCACGTCATCTAAAAAGTATAGATAAATTATTCACGTCATCTAAATAACATAGATAAATTATTTACATCATCTAAATAGCATAGAAAAATTATCCACGTCATCTAATAACATAAACAGATTATTCATGTCATCTAAATAACACAGACAAATTATCCATGTCATCCAAACAGCATAGATAAATTATCTACGTCATCTAAATAGCATGGATAAACTATCCACATCATATAAGTGGCATAGATATATTAACCACGTCATCTAAATATCATAAATAATTTATCCACGTAATCTGAATGATATAGATAATTTATTAAAGTCATATAAATAACACAGATAAATTATCTGCGACGTCTGCATATCCTACATAATTTGTCAATAAAAAAACGTAGGTCATTTATAAAATTCCAATCTCTCATCCTCACCCTTTTCTCCATATTCTCCAGAGTTTCTGCCAAAATCCGATAACAAGTCGTTTTACCACCAAATGGCAAGCCGACCAACATCAAACCATGGCGTACCACAATCATCTCATATAGCTGTTGGACCTTTTCCAAAAAGAAGTCGGTACATTGTTTATTATTACGCTCGCATGCCTCACGGCAACATTCATTAAAGACAACATAATCCGCTTCTGGCAGAACAGTACCCGGAAACAAATCCGAAGTAATGCCTTGAAAGAGGGGGACATCTTGATTCAAGAATTTCGGCAAATTAACATCCTTTATAGAACGTAAGACCAAAATATCTTCATTTTCATCACGGTAACGTAATTTCAAGGCTCCAGCAGCCTTCAGGACCGATTTTACAGCACGCATACCATAATCATAGTGGCATTGGGTACTCAGCTGTTCCGAACACAAACGATAGGTGGCCACAATTTTTACTGACAAGGGTTTCGCGGACAAGAAGCCATAGGAATATAATTCAATTTCGGAAATCAAGGCATAATCGGGAACCATCATGGCCACGGAGCGGAAGAGGGCCTAAAAATAACGATTTTAATTTTGTTGAAATATTTATTTTATTTTTCTAGGTACCTTCAAATTGTCTGGCAACTCCGATCTTCCCGCATAACCAGGATTCATGGTAATAAACACCGCACATGTTGGATCCAATGTCAGGGTAGTGCCCTCAAACACCAGTGTTGGACTGCCCGAATTTATGCCACGTTGTATGGTCAAGATTTGTTGGGCCACCACGGAAAGCACCTCCAAATCGATACGATTGAATTCATCAAAACATGACCAGGCACCACATGATGCCAAACCCTTAAAGAATTTACCCAATGCAATATAATCCAAACCATCGGAACAATTAAAGACCACACATTGTTTGGCCACAGCCTTCGCCAAATCTTTGGTTGTTTCTGTTTTACCCGTACCAGCTGGCCCTTCGGGTGCACCACCCAAATGTAAATGCAAGGCACTAAACAGGGTACGATAGCAACGATCCGTTAGAGGGGTGACAACCAAACGTGTTGTGTTACCCAAATATTCATAACCATATTTGAGGGAACAATTTATCATGCGCGTATCCAGATTGTTGTCTTCCCAATAGTAACGGAGCTGTAAGATAAGTGGGATTAGTTAGATAGATTAAAATATTCAGAAAGTGGACTCACCTGACACAACCACTGAAAATCATTAAGCTCGGATACTTTCTTTTCCACAATCTCCGCCAATACATCGCGAGCATGAACATCCAAAACCACCAAGGCCCCCAAGGTTATGCGGTTCTGTGCACTCAAATCGCCTCTCACCAAGTCGACAATGCGATTGATCTGAAACGAGAAATATGAAATTGTTCAAGAATACGTATCACCATCCGAAATCAAAATCAAATTGTCATCTGGATACTTTATTTAATTTATATAGGCACCATAGATGATATATCCACGTCATCTAGATGCAATAGATATTTTATCCACGTCATCTATATGCCGAAGATACGTTATAAACGTCATCTAGGTGCAATAGTTACTTTATCCATATCATCTAACTACCACAGATACTTCATCCAAGTCATCTAGATGCCATAGATACATTATTCACGTCACCTAGATGCCATAGATATTTTACTTACGTCATCTAAATGCAATATATACTTTATCCAATTCATTCAGATACCGTAGATACATTATCCACGTTATCTAGATGCCATATATATTTTATCAACCTCATCTAAATGCCATAGATACTTTATCCACATCATGTAACTACCTCAGATACTTCATCCAAGTCATCTAGATGCCATAGATACATTATACACGATATCTAGATGCCATATATAAATTATCAACGTCATCAAGACGCTAAAGTTACATTATCCACGTCATGTGAATACCAAGATACATTATCCGTTTCATGTAGATGTCATAGATACATTATACACGTAATCTAGATGCCATAGATACTTTATCCATGTCATCTAGATGTCATAGATATTTTATCCACTTCATCTAGATGACATATATACTTTGTCCACGTCATCTTGATATCATAGATACATCATTTCCATCATCTATATACCACAGATACTTTATCCAGGTCATCTAGATACCATATACATATACTTTATTCACGCCATCCTGATACCATAGATACTTTTTCCACGTAATCTGGATATCAAAGGTACTTTATACGCAACATCTAGATACAATAGATACTTTGTCCACGTCATCTATATACCATAGATACTTTATACACGTCATCTAGACACCATAGGTACTTTATCCACGTCATCCAGATACCACAGATACTTTGCTTACGTCATCTAGATAACATAGATACTTTATCCACGTCATCTACATATCTCAGATACCTTATCCGCTCCATCTTAATTCCTCAGATTCCTCTAAATACCTCAGATACTTTATCCTTGTCTTCTTCTTACCTCAGATAATTTATCCGCTCCACCTTAATTCCTTTATCCACGTCCTCTAAAAACCTCAGATCCTTTATACACGACATCTAAATACATCAGATAATTTATCTACGTCATCTAGATACCATAGCTACTTAATTCATGTCATCTATCTGTGTCATCTAGATACCACAGATATTTTATCCACGTCTTCTAGAAACCATAGATACTTTATCCACGTCATGTAAATACCTCAGGTACATTATACACGTCATCTAAATACCTCGGGCACTGTATCCACGTCATCTAAATACCTCAGATACTTTATCCGAGTCATCTACATACCACATATACATTATCCAAGTCATCTAAATACCTCAGATACTTTATACACGCCATCTAAATACCTCAGATACTTTATCACGTCCTCTAAATACCTAAGATATTTTATTCACGCCCTCTAAATACCTCAGATACTTTATCCACGTCATCTAGATAACATAGCTACTTAATTCATGTCATCTATCCGTGTCATCTAGATACCACAGATACTTTATCCACGTCTTCTAGAAACCATAGATACTTTATCCACGTCTTCTAGAAACCATAGATACTTTATCCACGTCTTCTAGAAACCATAGATACTTTATCCACGTCTTCTAGAAACCATAGATACTTTATCCACGTCATGTAAATACCTCAGATACTTTATACATGTCATCTAAATACCTCGGACACTTTATCCACGTCATCTAAATACCTCAGATACTTTATCCACGTCATCTAAATACCTCAGATACTTTATACACGTCATCTAAATACCTCAGATACTTTATCCTCGTCATCTTCGTACCTCAGATACTTTATGAGCTCCACCTTAATTCCTCAGATGTTTTATTTACGTCCTCTAAATACCTCAGTACTTTATCCACGCCCTCTAAATACCTCAGATACTTAATCCACGTCCTCTAAATACCTCAGATATTTTATCCACGCCCTCTAAATACCTCAGATACTTAATCCACGTCCTCTAAATACCTCAGATATTTTATCCACGCCCTCTAAATACCTCAGATACTTTATCCACGTCATCTACATACCATAGCTACTTAATTAATGTCGTCTATCCGTGTCATATAAATACCTCAGATACTTTATCCACGTCATCTTCGTACCTCAGATACTTTATCCGCACCACCTTAATTCCTCAGATGATTTATCTACGTCCTCTAAATACCTCAGATACTTTATCCACGCCCTCTAAATAACTCAGCTACTTAATCCACGCCCTCTAAATGCTTCAGATACTTTATCCAAGTCATCTAGATACCATAGCTACTTAATTCATGTCATCTATCCGTGTCATCCAGATACCACAGATACTTTATCCACGTCTTCTAGAAACCATAGATACTTTATCCACGTCTTCTAGAAACCATAGATACTTTATCCACGTCTTCTAGAAACCATAGATACTTTATCCACGTCATGTAAATACCTCAGACACTTTATACACGTCATCTAAATACCTCAGATACTTAATCCACGTCCTCTAAATACCTCAGATATTTTATCCACGCCCTCTAAATACCTCAGATACTTTATCCACGTCCTCTAAATACCTCAGATACTTTATTCACGCCCTCTAAATACCTCAGATACTTTATCCGCGACCTCTAAATACCTCAGATACTTTATTCACGCCCTCTAAATACCTCAGATACTTTATCCACGCCCTCTAAATACCTCAGATACTTTATTCACGCCTTCTAAATACCTCAGATACTTTATACACGTCATCTAAATACCTCAGATACTTTATCCACGTCATCTAAATACCTCAGATACTTTATACACGTCATCTAAATACCTCAGATATTTTATCCTCGTCATCTTCGTACCTCAGATACTTTATCCGCTCCACCTTAATTCCTCAGATGCTTTATTTACGTCCTCTAAATACCTCAGTACTTTATCCACGCCCTCTAAATACCTCAGATACTTAATCCACGTCCTCTAAATACCTCAGATATTTTATCCACGCCCTCTAAATACCTCAGATACTTTATCCATGTCCTCTAAATACCTCAGATACTTTATTCACGCCCTCTGAATACCTCAGATACTTTATCCACGTCATCTACATACCATAGCTACTTAATTCATGTCATCTATCCGTGTCATCTAGATACCACAGATACTTTATCCACGTCTTCTAGAAACCATAGATACTTTATCCACGTCATGTAAATACCTCAGATACTATATACACGTCATCTAAATTCCTCGGACACTTTATCCACGTCATCTAAATACCTTAGACACTTTATACACGTCATCTAAATACCTCAGATACTTTATCCGCTCCACCTTAATTCCTCAGTTGCTTTATCTACGTCCTCTAAATACCTCAGTACTTTATCCACGCCCTCTAAATACCTCAGATATTTAATCCACGTCCTCTAAATACATCATATACTTTATCCACGCCATCTTAATTCCTTAGATGCTTTATGTACGTCCTCTAAATACCTCAGATACTTTATCCACGCCATCTAATTACCTCAGATACTTAATCCACGTCCTCTAAATATCTCATACTTCATCCACGCCCTCTAAATACCTCAGATACTTTATCCACGTCATCTAGATACCATAGCTAATTAATTCATGTCATCTATTCGTGTCATCTAGATACCACAGAAACTTTATCCACGTCTTCTAGAAACCATAGATACTTTACCCACGTCATGTAAATACCTCAGACACTGTACACGTCATCTAAATGCCTCAGATACTTTACCCACGGCATCTAAATACCTCAGATACTTTATCCACGCCCTCGAATTACCACAGCTACTTTATTGACGTCTTCTAAAAACCTCAGATACTTTATACACGTCCACTTAAAACCTCAAATACTTTATACACGTCATCTAAATACCTCAGATACTTTATCTACTTCATCCTAATACCTCAGATGTTTTCTCTACGTCCTCTATACACATCAGATACTTTATCCATGCCCTCTAAATACCTCTGATAATTTATCCATGTCCTCTAAATATCTAAGACACTTCATCTACGCCCTCTAAATACCTCAAATACTTTATCCACGTCATCTAGATACCATAGCTAATTAATTCATGTCATCTATCCGTGTCATATAGATTCCACATATACTTTATCCACGTCTTCTTGAAACCATAGATGCTTTATCCACGTCACGTAAATACCTCAGATACTTTATCCACGTCCTTTAAACACCTCAGACAGATACTTTACCCCTCGAAATACTACAGCTACTTTATCTACGTCCTCTAAAAATCTCAGATACTTTATCCACGTCATCTAAATACCACAGATACTTTATCCACGTCTTCTAGAAACCATAGATACTTTATCCACGTCATGTAAATACCTCAGATACTTTATACCCGTCATCGAAATGCCTCAGATACTTAATCCAAGCATCTAAATTCGTCAGATACTTTATGCACGCCATCTAAATACCTCATGTACTTTATCTACGTCCTCTAAATATCTCAGATACTTCATCCACGCCCTCTAAATACCTCAGATACTTTATCCACGTCATTTAGATAGCATATAATTCATGTCATCTATCCGTGTCATCTAGATACTCTGATACTTTATCCACGTCTTATAAAAACCAAAAACACTTTACCCACGTCATGTAAATACCTCAGACACTTCATACACTTCATCTAAATGCCTCAGATACTTTATCCACGTCCTTTAAATACCTCAGATACTTTATCCACGCCCTCGAAATACCACAGCTGATTTATCCACGTCCTCTAAAAACCTCAGATACTTTATCCACGTCATCTAAATACTACAGATACTTTCTCCGCGTCTTCTAGAAACCATAGATACTTTATCCACGTCATGTACATACCTCAGATACTATATACACGTCATCTAAATGCCTCAGATACTTTATCCACGTCATCTAAATAGCTCAGATACTTAATTCGCTCCACCATTATTCCTCAGATGCTTTATCGACTTCCTCTTAATACCTCATGTATTTTATCTACGCCCTCTAAATACCTCAGATACTTTATCCACGTCATCTAAATACACCATATACTTTATCCGCTCCATCTTAATTTCTCAGATGCTTTACCCACGCCCTTTAAATACTTCAGATACTTTATCTACACCCTCTAAATACCTCAAATACTTTATCCACGTCATCTAAATACCTCAGATATTTAATCCGCTTCGTCTTAATTCCTCAAATACTTCATCAGCGTCCTCTAAATAGCTTAAGTATTTTATAAGGATAACACAAATAGAAGCTTTATCCACGTCATCTAAATACCGTGTCTTTAGTCTATGTAGATTAGTTTTTAGCCATCATCCTCTTACTTACCTGCACCACATTTGTTTCCAAATATTTTTCCAAATTTCCGCAGGGATCCTCGGACAAAAAGCACTCGGTAATATTCAATGTCCAATAGGTCAGCGATATAGATTGGACACATTGACCGGGCCATATCAGCACCCATTCATGGCGCACACTATTCGGATAACTATAAAAAGCTTCACTCATTTTCTTGTGTATACTTTTCTTCATATCTAATTCCAGCTCCAAAAGCCATTTCTCCACCTGCCCTCTAGCCTTAGCTGTCGATATTACATCAACCAATTCCACTTCTTCACGTTCCGATGAACGCATAATGGTCACTTCCAATTCTTCGGTAAATTTCAGCGTAGCAATACCCTCGAAACATTTCTTAAGATGTGGTTGAACTCGCGTTGGATCTTTAGTTTCCGAAAGGATTTCCAGCAGCTCATCATTTGATAAGAAAAAGAAACGTGGAAAATATAAACGTTTCTTTTCCAAATATTGATTGAGACCTTTTTGGATGATTTCCAGAAGATTGAAAGCTTTCTTTAGCTTTTCTGACATTTTGTCAATTTCCACCACAGCCATGACACGACAATCGGTATTGACTTGTTTCATCAACTCTTTCCAGATCTAAAGGTGTGAAGAATGTAATAGAGGTTGGAGGGGGTTTGAATTAATTCTTTTTCTTACCTTATCGACGGCACTAAAGCGTCTACCTTCTTCAGGCATTTGTTGTTGAATATCAGGACTGGAGAAGATTGGTTCCAAATACATCCATGTGGCCTGTACCCTCAACCAATCGTCCAAGATGTCTTGAAGGAGTATTAACTTGGCTTCCCATTTCCTAGAGAGGAGAATAAAAACGAACTATGAGGAAACAACAAAATCGTTCCTAATTTCAACTTCGCGGCTCGGAAACTCCTTGACACGTATGGTATAGCGAGCTTTTTGTATGTTATTTCGGATCTTTTGAGGCTTCTACTTACAATATATCCTTTTCGAATGGTTTAATATACGGTGAACTTTTCATTGTCTGGGTTTTGATAATTTGATCATCGAGAAGGACTTGAATATCATCTATGGCCGATAACTTATAGGTACCCGTATCTCTGAAAGAAGAAGAACAACAAAGACATTAAAATTTCTTCAAATAAAGTAGTCCAAACCCCCTCCTTGCCTATATGGTGATACGGAAAATGATATATCTTCCCATTCGGCCACCATCTTTGCCATGGCTCGTTCCAAATTATTTTCCTTGGTAGCGCTTTCCGATATGGTTTCAAATTTAGCTACATAATCTTCCAGACCATATTCAATGATGCGTGACAATGTCAATTCCGGGGAGACCTTTATGGGGAAACCAATAATTTCCGAAACCAATTCCCAATGTCTTGTCTTCATGCCAGGATTACCCAGGGTAGATATTATGGGCATATGTTCGCGGAAGGCCTCAATTTGTTCTTTGATCTGTAAAAGAGAGTGTGATACAGGAAGGGAAAGGAATCCGTGAGAAATGGGAGAAACATTTAGAGGTGGAAAATATAGCCGGCCCCGTTACAATTGGCGTGGTTGCTACAGTTGCCTGTCTTTGCAGCAGAAGCTGACTGGTAATTAGGACTTATCTTTAAGTACCTAGAAGTATACATGGAGGAATGGACCGATGTAATCCATATTGGAACTGTGTATAAGTTTAGTAATCACTCTTTAGCATTTGGACCATTACTGGGCCAGGAAAACATTATATCTCTGACGACCCTATGTGCCATCTACTCTAAATAGATGACCCTATGGGCCATCTACTCTACAGTGGACGACCCTATGGGCCATCTACTCTACAGTAGACGACCCTATGAGCCATCTACTATATGGTAGACTGTCGTATGGCCCATCTACTATATGGTAGACTACCCTATGGCCCATCTACTCTACAGTAGACGACCCTATAGGCCATCTACTCTACAGTAGACGAGCCTATGGGCCATCTACTCTACAGTAGACGACCCTATGGGCCATCTACTCTACAGTAGACGACCCTATAGGCCATCTACTCTACAGTAGACGAGCCTATGGGCCATCTACTCTACAGTAGACGACCCTATAGGCCATCTACTCTACAGTAGACGACCCTATGGGAAATCGAATCTGCAGTAGACGACCCTATGGGCCATCCAATCTACAGTAGACGACCCTATGGGACATCCAATCTACAGTAGACGACCCTATGGGCCATGCAATTTACAGTATACGACCCTATGGGCCTTCTACTCTACAGTAGACGACCCAATGGGGCATCTACTCTACAGTAGACGACCCTATGGGCCATCTACTCTACAGTAGACGATCCTACGGGCCATCTACTCTACAGTAGACGACCCTATGGACCATCTACTCTACAGTAGACGACCCTATGGGCCATGTATTCTACAGTAGACGACCCTATGGGCCATCTACTCTACAGTAGACGACCCTATGGGCCATCTACTCTACAGTAGACGACCCTATGGGCCATCTACTCTACAGTAGACGACCCTATGGGCCATCTACTCTACAGTAGACGACCCTATGGGCCATCTACTCTACAGTAGACGACCCTATGGGCCATCTACTCTACAGTAGACGACCCTATGGGCCATCTACTCTACAGTAGACGACCCTATGGGCCATCTACTCTACAGTAGACGATCTTATGGGCCATCTACTCTACGGTAGACGACCCTATGGGCCATCTACTCTACTGTAGAGGACCCTATGGGCCATCTACTCTACGGTAGATGACCCTATGGGCCATCTACTCTACGGTAGAGGACCCTGTGGGCCATCTACTCTACGGTAGAGGATCCTATGGGCCATCTACTCTACAGTAGGCGACCCTATGGGCCATCTACTCTACAGTAGACGACCTTATGGGTCATAACGGTAGACGAACCTATGGGCCATCTACTCTACAGTAGGCGACCCTATGGGCCATCTACTCTACAGTAGACGACCTTATGGGTCATAACGGTAGACGAACCTATGGACCATCTACTCTACAGTAGACGACCCTATGGGCAATCTACTCTACAGTAGACGACACTATGGGTCATCTACTCTACAGTAGACGACCCTATGGGCCATCTACTCTACAGTAGACGACCCTTTGGGCCATCTACTCTACAGCAGACGATCCTATGTGCCATCTACTCTACAGTAGACGCCCCTATGGATCATCTACTCTACAGTAGACGACCCTATGGGCCATCTACTCTACAGTAGACGATTCTATGGGCCATTTACTCTACAGTAGACGACCCTATGCGTCATCTACTCTGCAATAGACGACACTATGGGCCATCTACTCTACAGTGGACGACCCTTGGGCCATCTACTCTACAGTAAACGACCCTATGGGCCATCTACTCTACGGTAGAGGACCCTATGGGCCATCTACTCTACGGTAGAGGACCCTGTGGGCCATCTACTCTACGGTAGAGGATCCTATGGGCCATCTACTCTACAGTAGGCGACCCTATGGGCCATCTACTCTACAGTAGACGACCTTATGGGTCATAACGGTAGACGAACCTATGGGCCATCTACTCTACAGTAGGCGACCCTATGGGCCATCTACTCTACAGTAGGCGACCCTATGGGCCATCTACTCTACAGTAGACGACCTTATGGGTCATAACGGTAGACGAACCTATGGACCATCTACTCTACAGTAGACGACCCTATGGGCAATCTACTCTACAGTAGACGACCCTATGGGCCATCTACTCTACGGTAGAGGACCCTATGTGCCATCTACTCTACAGTAGACGACCCTATGGGCCATCCACTCTACAGTAGACGACCCTATGGGCCATCTACTCTACAGTAGACGACCCTATGGGCCATCTACTCTACAGTAGACGACCCTAGGGGCCATCTACTCTACAGTAGACGACCCTATGGGCCATCTACTCTACAGTAGACGACCCTAGGGGCCATCTACCCTATAGTAGACGACACTAACCTAACGGTAGACGACTCTAACGGTAGACGACCCCATGGGCCATCTACTACAGTAGGCGACCCTATGGGACATCCGAGTCAATCCGGTGCACAGAATCGACCGTCGAATCGAAAACGTACAAAATTATAAAAATATCCCGATTCATTCCAAAGTGATGGCATGTTAACCATGGCGCCACCCTTATAAATTACCTCGTGTCTTGTTCATTACCTCAAAAGCAACTGAAAATTCAGGCTGCTGTCATAGCGACTATGCCAACTGTAATAACTCTGAGCATTAAAAGTTATTATACCCTACACCACTATGTGGGGAGGGTATTATAAGTTGGTTTTGGCCAAAAAGTTTGTAACGCATCGAAATAATGGTCGTAGACCCATACTTATATATATCAAAATGAATGTCTCGACGAGCTGAGTCGATCTGGCTATGTGTGTCCGTCCGTCCGTCCGTCCGTCCGTCCGTCTGTCCGTCTGTCCGTCTGTCCATCTAAACCTTGTAATCACGCTACAGGCCGCAATTTTGATCGGATCGTCACGAAATTTTGGATGTTGATGGGGGTCCCGGAGGGGAAGAAGCCTATTGATTTTGGTGATGGTCGGATAATATTTAGGGGTCGGAAAGGGCAAAAAACTTAGGTGGATAAAAAGACAACGTTTTTTTCCAAAGCGAATATCTCAGCTTCTATATGGGGTATACCAAAAGCAAAGCCTGACAATGAAAGCAGAAAATATCACCTTTCTAATGATGTAAAGTAGGTGCTCGTAGGTGATCAAACAACGAAGATATCGCAATAGTAGAAAATAAAACCCCAATTTTCATTTTTGCGATTTTAATTATATTGACAAATATCACAGCTTTGGTTGAAAATTTTCCAAAAGCAAAGCCTGACTATGAAAGTAGAAGATCCCGTCTTTACAATGATGCAAACTAGGTCGGCGTTGGTAACCAAATAACGGAGATATCGCAATAGTCGGTAATACATCCCATTTTTCTATTTTTTTGGAAATCACGCTACAGGTCGCAATATTGATCGGATCGTCACGAAAATTTCAGGGTTAATGGGGGTCTCACAGATGAAGAAGCATATTGATTTTGGTGATGGTCGGATGATATTTAGGGGTCGGAATGGGCAAACACTTATTTGGAGAAAAGTCAACATTTTATTTCAAAGCCAATATGTCTGTTTCTTTTAGAGGTATATCGAAAGCAAAACCTGGAAAGGAAAGTAGAAAATATCACCTTTACAACGGTGTAAAGCAGGTTGTCGTAGGTGGTCAAATAGCAAAGATATGACAATAGCCGATAATGCATCCCATTTTCGGATTTTTTTGTAATCACGCTACAGGTCGCAATTTTGATCGGATGGTCACGAAATTTTGGGGGTTAATGGGGGTCCCACAGAGAAAGAAGCCTACTGATTTTAATGATGGATAATATTTAGGGATCGGAATGGGCAAAAACTCATTCGGAGACAAATTCAAAGTTTTATTCTTTGTGAATATATTGGCTTTTAGTAGGGGTATTCCAACGGCAAAACCTGTCAATGGAAGAAGAAAATATTACCTTTACATTGGCGTAAAGCAGGTTGGCGAAGGTGATCAAACAAGGGAGATACCACAATAGTCGGTAATGCATCCAATTTTTCCATTTTTTGCAATCAAGGTACAGGTCGTAATTTTGATCGGATGGTCACGAAAGTTTGATTGCTTATGGGGGTCCAGAGAGAAAGAGGCATATTATTTTTGGTGGTAGTCGGATTATATTCCCTAAAAGAAATGTTTACCAGTGAAAACCTTATGCACAGGGCTAGTGGTGTAGGGTATCACATGGTCGGCCCCGTCCCGACTATAGCCTTTGCTCACTTGTTAAACTTACATCCTTTATCAGTGTCATGGTGGTGGGATGGTCACCCATTTGTTTTTCCAATTTTTGAATGATGCGATACATATTTGCCACCTCCGACTCAATTTCATCGGGGTCAAATGCTCCCACTTGGGCATTCATCCACAGATCATACTTATCCATAAACTCTTGCCCCGCATCAAACAGCGTCTTATAGGGCTTCAGCTGGTCATGTGCTTTCTTACGTATAAAATATTGTGATAGATCCCAACCGTATGAAGTTTCCTCTTCATTGATTCGATCAATGGTATCCATGGCCATAACCAAACGATTGTCCAGAATATTTGCTTTCCGCTTATATTTGGCCAGTTGCTTTATATCACCCCATTCATCATAGGTTTGTACCTGATCAAAGTAGGTTTGGAGTTCTCTACGGAAACTATCAATTCGCTTCTTTAGAAGTTCTTGATATTCAATGGTCTTATCGGCAATGATAACGCGATGATCCTCAAATATTGAGGGTAATTTAAGATACCATTGAAAGGTGTTGGAATTGTTTTTAATTTGCAGAGGGGAATACAACGTGTGATCCATTAACCACAAGATGTGGCCCATGTTGACTCTTAGTCTTTGTTCCATTTCGGGCACCACATTCTCCTCGGTATTGATGACATATGCCTTAAGGCTCATTAGCTCGGCCGTATCCTTGGGTATGGTCAAGGCCTTCTTGGCAATAGACTCATATTCCTTACCCAATTTAGAAATTTTATTTTGCTGATCATTGACCATGTGGTTGAGCAGCTGCTCCTGCATATACCTTCCAAAACTTTCTAAATTTCCAATAAATTTCTCTCTATGGAACTCATAGAGACCCATGCGTATAACACCCCATATGTCACGGGAAATTTTATCCTCTTTGTCACGATATTCATGGACCATTTGACAGAAGGCTTCAAATTCAGGTTGGGCTGATATGAATTTTGATACCCGTTCCGCATCACGACCATTCATCAAATCAATATATTCATCGAAATCTTGTAGACGCAACTCAGGGCCAATCCTCTCCTCTTCGAGTAGGGCACAAATTCGGTTTCGGGTTTCGGCAATTAAGGACTCGGGAATGGCAGGAGTCAAAATGAGTTTGTCGGAGATTTTTAAATCCGTGTAAAGTTTGCTCTCAATTCTGGGCAAGTTTTGTACCGCCAAGACAATGGACTCGATTATGCGCACCATTTCACTTTGGAACTTGGAGAAGTTTGGATTGAAAACAATCACATCTTCGTCTTCCAACATTAAAGAGATTTTAAAGCCAGGGTTTGATTTCTGAAAGGAAAAATAGATAAAAATCATCCATGGTCTGAAAAACTTCTCTTACCGCATAATCGCAAATAAAATCCGCAAAGCGATTTAAACTTCTTATGCACATATCCTCCAGTTGTTGAGTCATCAAGGCCGCCACACAATTATAGAAACGTTGTATAAGCCTGGTTTTGCGTACATCCGGCAGCTGGCCACGATTACTGGCCCTCAAGAGAATGGCATGGATCTCCCCATACCACTCATTTTCCAGCATATTTTTGGCCTGGTCCACATGACGACCCACCGTGTACTGGAAAAAAGTCATTGAGAATTGTTTCAAAGCAACTAATTCCATTATTCCATTACTTACAGCAAATTCAAACAACTCAAATGGTGTCGAGACCTTGGATAATTCTCGAGCATCCACCAATGTGATTTCCTTGTATTTGGTATTCCACAATTCCAAAATATGGGCCACAGAGCGATGTATGCAGAATAGGGTTCTCTTGAGGCGGCAACGATTTTCATCATAACTGAAAATGGGAAAGGATTTTTTAAGGATAATTTTTCAACCACATGGAAACGTGGATTTTTTAAAGAATATTTTTGAGGCACCATCAGACCAAGGAACGTAAATTTTTTTAAGAATATTTTTTGAGGCACCATCTGACCAAGGAACGTGGATTTTTTAAAGAATATTTTTTGAGGCACCATCAGACCAAGGAACGTGGATTTTTTAAAGAATATTTTTTGAGGCACCATCAGACCAAGGAACGTGGATTTTTTATAGAATATTTTTTGAGGCACCATCAGACCAAGGAACGTGGATTTTTTAAAGAATATTTTTTGAGGCACCATCAGACTAAGGAACGTGGATTTTTAAAAGAATATTTTTTGAGGCACCATCAGACCAAGGAACGTGGATTTTTTAACGAATATTTTTTGAGACAACATCCACCCAAGAATCGTGGATTTTTTAAAGAATATTTTTTGAGCCACCATCAGACCAACAAACGTGGATTTTTTAAACAATATTTTTTGAGCCACCATCAGACCAACAAACGTGGATTTTTTAAACAATATTTTTTGAGGCACCATCTGACCAAGAAACGGATTTTTTAAAGAATATTTTTTGAGGCACCATCTGACCAAGAAACGTGGATTTTTTAAACAATATTTTTTGAGGCACCATCTGACCAAGAAACGGATTTTTTAAAGATTTTTTAAAGAATATTTTTTGAGGCACCATCTGACCAAGAAACGTGGATTTTTTAAACAATATTTTTTTAAGCACCATCAGACCAAGAAACGTGGATTTTTTAAAGAATATTTTTTGAGGCACTATCAGACCAACAAACGTGGATTTTTTAAAGAATATTTTTTGAGGCACCATCAGACCAACAAACGTGGATTTTTTAAAGAATATTTTTTGAGGCACCATCAGACCAACAAACGTGGATTTTTTAAAGAATATTTTTTGAGGCACCATCAGACCAACAAACGTGGATTTTTTAAAGAATATTTTTTGAGGCACCATCAGACCAACAAACGTGGATTTTTTAAAGAATATTTTTTGAGGCACCATCAGACCAACAAACGTGGATTTTTTAAAGAATATTTTTTGAGGCACCATCAGACCAACAAACGTGGATTTTTTAAAGAATATTTTTTGAGGCACCATCAGACCAAGAAACGTGGATTTTTTAAAGAATATTTTTTGAGGCACCATCAGACCAAGAAACGTGGATTTTTTAAAGAATATTTTTTGAGGCACCATCAGACCAAGAAACGTGGATTTTTTAAAGAATATTTTTTGAGGCACCATCAGACCAAGAAACGTGGATTTTTTAAAGAATATTTTTTGAGGCACCATCAGACCAAGAAACGTGGATTTTTTAAAGAATATTTTTTGAGGCACCATCAGACCAAGAAACGTGGATTTTTTAAAGAATATTTTTTGAGGCACCATCAGACCAAGAAACGTGGATTTTTTAAAGAATATTTTTTGAGGCACCATCAGACCAAGAAACGTGGATTTTTTAAAGAATATTTTTTGAGGCACCATCAGACCAAGAAACGTGGATTTTTTAAAGAATATTTTTTGAGGCACCATCAGACCAAGAAACGTGGATTTTTTAAAGAATATTTTTTGAGGCACCATCAGACCAAGAAACGTGGATTTTTTAAAGAATATTTTTTGAGGCACCATCAGACCAAGAAACGTGGATTTTTTAAAGAATATTTTTTGAGGCACCATCAGACCAAGAAACGTGGATTTTTTAAAGAATATTTTTTGAGGCACCATCAGACCAAGAAACGTGGATTTTTTAAAGAATATTTTTTGAGGCACCATCAGACCAAGAAACGTGGATTTTTTAAAGAATATTTTTTGAGGCACCATCAGACCAAGAAACGTGGATTTTTTAAAGAATATTTTTTGAGGCACCATCAGACCAAGAAACGTGGATTTTTTAAAGAATATTTTTTGAGGCACCATCAGACCAAGAAACGTGGATTTTTTAAAGAATTTTTTTTGAGGCACCATCAGACCAAGAAACGTGGATTTTTTAAAGAATATTTTTTGAGGCACCATCAGACCAAGAAACGTGGATTTTTTAAAGAATATTTTTTGAGGCACCATCAGACCAAGAAACGTGGATTTTTTAAAGAATATTTTTTGAGGCACCATCAGACCAAGAAACGCGGATTTTTTAAAGAATATTTTTTGAGGCACCATCAGACCAAGAAACGCGGATTTTTTAAAGAATATTTTTTGAGGCGCCATCCGACCAAAAAACGTGGATTTTTTAAAGAATATTTTTTGAGGCAACATCAGACCAAGAAACGTGGATTTTTTAAAGAAACATTTTTGAGGCACCATCAGACCAAGAAACGTGGATTTTTCAAAGAAACATTTTTGAGGCGCCATCGGACCAAGAAACGTGGATTTTTTAAAGAAACATTTTTGAGGCACCATCAGACCAAGAAACGTGGATTTTTTATAGAAACATTTTTGAGGCACCATCAGACCAAGAAACGTGGATTTTTTAAAGAATATTTTTTGAGGCACCATCAGACCAAGAGACGTGGATTTTTTAAAGAATATTTTTTGAGGCACCATCAGACCAAGAAACGTGGATTTTTTAAAGAATATTTTTTGAGGCTCCATCAGACCAAGAAACGTGGATTTTTTAAAGAATATTTTTTGAGGCACCATCAGACCAAGAAACGTGGATTTTTTAAAGAATATTTTTTGAGGCACCATCAGACCAAAAAACGTGGATTTTTTAAAGAATATTTTTTGAGGCACCATCAGACCAAGAAACGTGGATTTTTTAAAGAATATTTTTTGAGGCACCATCTGACCAAGAAACTTGGATGTTTTAAAGAATTTTTTTGAGGCACCATCAGACCAAGAAACGTGGATTTTTTTAAAGAATAGTTTTTGAGACACCATCTACAAGTTCTCAATGGTTTTCCATTAAATTGTATGCCCCTCCTTGCCATTCTTGCTACCCTAAAGACTTACCGATATCTCCATTTATTCGACATTGCATTGACTTCTTTCCGCTCCTTTGTCAATTCAAGTTTTGTTTCCTTTTTGAGGTTTGCCAAAGAATTCTGTAAAACAAAATCCACCACTGCTTTCTTCATGGAAAATATATAATCGGATTTGATTTCATTGATATTCTCTGTCAGAGCTGTTTCCCATTTATTTAGGACCGGTGGAATTTGACTTTTAATTCTGCAAGAGAAGACAGAGGGGAAAGCAAGGAGTAGAAGAAGATTTTAACGAACCAATTATACGCTAATCATTAGATTAATTTTCCAACAAAGTCAATGCCAATAACGCATCAAATTCCGCTTTTGAGCGCTATCTCTCCCTCTCTCTAACCTGTTTAAAACTTTTTTGCTCATTGGTGATACGTGGATGGTATCGATGCCATGCTTAATGTAGTAGTAATAACGTAACACCTCCTTTTCCTGCTGATTGGGAAATTCTCCCTCCCAATCCATGGTAGCTGCATCATCTTCATCGGTCATGGTGGTGGCGTTGGCCTCCTCATCATCTTTACGGGCAATTAATTCTACCAACTTTTTGCGAAAGTTTTCTCGTTCCAAGCGCATTTGCATGTATGAAGGACGTCCTGCAAAGAATGTGAGTAAGGTAAGAGGGGCAACAGGGGAGCAAATAGTGTTGTTTTGGCATTAAAGAAGGTAACAAGTTTTGTTGGTCTTTGTTCTGTTCTTTGTGGTGGTAATCACCCAATGGAACTTTAAACGTTAGTTCGTTTAAATGTTTAGACATTGGGGCTGATGATGATTCTGCTGCTGATGACGACCACAAAGGAATAATGCCAAAACAAAAAAATCTAAACTTTGGAAAGGACCAACTTTTGCTTCTTATCCTACTTTCAACTTCACCAGCAGATGTTTCTGCCAGTAGTTTCTCTTTCCAAATAATTCTACTAATGTACTTACTTTCTTTTTTCTTCTTCTTGTTTGTTGGCACCTTTCGTTTAGGACGCATATCTCGGGTATGACATAGCAAACTCTCAGGTATGGTAGTTGACAACATTCGCCCATCTAATATTTCACTTGTACACTCCGGCATATTCAATTCGTACCAGAGGCGTCTTGCATTATAGGCAGGATTGGCCTTGGATTGCAAAATACTTTGGAGAACATCTGGTTTGGGGCGATTATAGACAAATTTTTGTTTGGAACAGGGGCGTTTGATGGAACTTGTGGTTCCTCCACTGGTGCTGCTACTGGCATGTTGGGAGCTGAAGTATTTTGGTTGTGCTGGAAGAAAATCAATTGAATAAAGGGCCTTTATTTGTTTTCAAAAGTTCTAAGATAATAGGAGACATTGAATATTTTTCGACACCCCCAAAATTGGTGATCAAATAAAAATGCGAAATTCTATAGCCTTAGGATAATCTACTTCGCTTTCGTTCAAAACTTTTGCTATTTCGTTTTCCAAATTGATGCCTTCAAAGAGAAATCAATTGAAATCAACTATATCTCACAACAAACTGCAGCCAAACGAAAAAAATTGCCTCGGTTGGACGATATATCGTATGCTCTCTTTACACATTGCCATCTATATTTGAAGTTAAGAGTAATAGTTAACACTAGCCAGGACAACAACCGAGCTATTTTGGTACCGAACTTTAATAACACCAGCATAGTGAACAGTGTTACCACATACATATTTTATTTACATGCAGTATGGCGTTTTTTTTACCCCACACCTTTTCCCAGGCAATTTTTCAATTGTAATGACGGATATCACAGCTTTGCTTGGGGATCATCAAAAAGCAAAGCCTAAGTATGAAAGTAGAAAATCCCACCTTTACAATGATGCAAAGTAGGCTGGCGCCCCGACCGAAGAGAAAGATGAACAGACAAAGGATATATTCTACGAGCGCCTAGAGAGAGCATATGACCGCTGCCCTGACCATGACGTTAAGATTGTTCTAGGAGATTTTAATGCTAAAATTGGGAGAGAAAATATCTTTGGTCCCACGATCGGGAAGTTCAGCCTTCATGAGGCAACATCCGACAACGGAATGAGGCTAATCGATTTTGCAGCGGCAAAAAACATTGTAGTGAGCAGTACCAGATTCCAACACCTCGTCATACACAAGGCCACGTGGATATCCCCAGATGGGAAAACAAGAAACCAGATTGATCATGTTGTGATAGACGGAAGACACTCGTCCAGTGTGTTAGATGTCCGATCGGTTCGAGGAGCGAACATCGATTCGGACCACTTCCTTGTAGCAGCAAAGGTACGCACTCGCCTTAATGCTGCCGCAAAAGTACAAACACAACAGATAGCACAAGCCTATTCCGCTCAACTGACTCACATGCTGGAAGACGGCACTGCTTGTCCCGATAATGTGGAAGCGCAGTGGCAAAGAATAGCCCACTCACTTGCCGCAAAATCTAACTAATCTAACTAATTTTACGGCACTTAGTGGCGTAAAATCTGTGCTTGGGTACCAAACCACCACCTAAAAATCTATGGTACGATCAGGAGTGCCGTAAGGCTACTAAAGATAAGAACGCGGCATACAGATCAACCCTGCATTCAGTAGCAACACGAAGCGCGAAAGAAAAATATCGTATTTTCAGAAGAAAAACGAAAGAGCAAGAAAAACATGAGCGTGAGAAACTCGAGATGTTCAGGAGTCAGAATGAAGTCCGCAAATTTTACCAGAGGGTAATACCCTAGACAGACGGCAGAGTTAATTTGCATTAAAAATTCCTTAATTTGAATTAACTTTTTACCCTGACAGACGATAGTTTCTGCATTTATGAAACAGCTGTTTGTGTTGTTTGTTTGTACCCAGCAGACCATTTCATAAAGTTTTACAAAAGTTCGTCAAATATGAGAAACAAATATACTTTCTACCATTGACATTTTCACCACGATAATGCAAAAATAAATTAAATTTATTCGCGATATTTTTGAATCCTTTTAATATTAAAAAAATGTCGCAAAACTCTAAAGGAGCATTTGAAGAAGATATTATTTTCGATAGAATTGGTATGGTGGGTAATGAAATGCTTGTGAAAATAAAAATTTTAAAAATAGATTTGATCTATTCTATTCGAGAAAGACCACTGCTTATTTGAAAGAAACGCGAAAATGTCTGATTTGTTTTCCTTTTTTATTTTCTTAAACATGGAAATTTGACAAAAGACAATTGATTTTCAATGCAAATTGTGTCTCAGAGCATGAATATGCTCTCTCTCCTACATGAATATGGGCTCTCTTTTACAGCATTGCCATATTGAAATACCTAAATTCAGTTTAAATTTCCTTTGATTTTGTGCATTAAGAATGTGGATAATATACGAATTAATTTGAATTAAGACAGTTAATGCAAATTAACGCTGCCGTCTGTCTAGGGTATAAAACACCAGACTGAAGGGTATGGTGCAGGCACATTCTCCTGCAAAGATCATGAAGGGAATCTGGTAACTGATACAGATAGCGTACTCAGGATCTGAAAGAAGCATTTCATGAAGCTCTCAAAGTAGAAACACAATGAAATACGCCGCTTAATCACGCTCAGTTTCATGTAAAAAACTAAAGGCAAAGTTCTACCTAATTCAAATTAATTAGACAGCATTTGAATTAGGTAGTACTTGGCCTTTAATCTTTGTCATGAAACTGAGCGTGAAAAAAGCGGCGTATTTCATTCTGTTCACACCTTCAAGGTAGAAACACAATGAAATACGCCGCTTTTTCACGCTCAGTTTCATGTAAAAGATTAAAGGCCAAGTACTACCTAATTCAAATGAATTAGGTAGCATTTGAAATAGGTAGTACTTGGCCTTTAATCCTTTACATGAAACTGAGCGTGAAAAAAGCGGCGTATTTCATTGTGTTTCTACCTTAACCCTGCGTTTACAAATGACAGGACAGTTGACTTCATGTATTGATTGTCAAAATCCTACAACTTGCCTGTGTGACGTAGGCGTCCAGACAACTGCGAAAACAGTTGTAAAATTATGAATGAAAATCACCGATTTCTTTTTGTTTTCCGTTTACATATTTTGTTTTGTACATATTCTTTTGTTTTCAGCACATTTGAATTATCATCTCACTTCTTTTTCACAAAAATTTCAAAAATTTACCAACCCGGCTGTCTGTGAAAAAGTGATGGACAGCTGAGAGACAAACGTCAAATGTATGCATGTGTTAGTAAATCAGAGTTGTATGTGAAGACAAATTGTCTGGTGTAAACGCCTAGTAAGTCTGCTCCCAATCGCATACAAAGTGCTGTCGAGTGTGCTGTGTAAACGTTTAAAACCCATGGTCAATAACATAATCGGGTCATACTAATGCGGTTTAAGACCTGGTAAATCGACAATTGACCAAATCTTCAAACTGCGCCAAATACTGGAGAAGACCCACGAAAGACAGATCGACACATGCCACCTGTTCGTCGACTATAAGGCCGCTTTCGACAGCCAAAACGTGTTTCAAGCCATGTCTGAGTTTGGCATCCCTGCAAAACTTATAAGATTATGCAGGATGACATTGGCTAATACAAGATCAGCTGTTAAAGTAGGAAAGAACCTCTCGGAACCTTTTGAAACAAAACGAGGTTTCAGGCAAGGTGACAGCCTATCATGTGACCTATTTAACATTCTATTGGAAAAGGTCATACGAGAAGCGAATGTATATATACCGATAGAGATAAAAATAGCACTATATACAATAAGGATATAATGTTACTGGCCTAAGCAGACGATATTGATATAAAGCTGTTAACACATCCAACGTTTGAGTAAAGTTTTGTGTCATTTCTGATAGATGAATGACACAAAACTTTACTCAAACGTTGGATGTGTTTAGGGCTTTATAGGTCGTTCAACAGCCACCTTTGCGAAAATTGAAAAAGAGTCTGCCAAAGTGGGTCTGGCAGTCAACGGCGATAAGACAAAGTTTATGGTATCAACACGCAAGACGTCCAGTAGACTCAGACCAACTGTTGATGTTCAGAACTACAATTTTGAGGTAGTAAATGACTTTATTTACCTCGGCACCGCCATGAATAAAGCGAACAACATCAGTTTTGAAATCAAAAGAAGAATAATATTGGCCAACAGATGCTACTTTGGTCTAAGTAAACGGTTTTAAAGTAAAACCCCTCTCGTCAAACAAAACTTTAAGGCCTGCGTACATAAGCTGCCTTGCCTGCTTACCTTGCTTACTTCTGATAAAAGAATAAAAAAGAAAAGGGCAACCCAGTTCGAAATGTCCTCGGCCTTCTTTATTCTTTTATTTTTATTATGTCAAAAATTAAGCAAGAAAGCAAGGCAATCAGGCAGAGCAGCTTATGTACGCAGGCCTTAAGGGCTGGGTACATAAGCTGCATTGCTTTTCGTTGCTTCATTTTTGACTAATAAAAATATATGAATAAAGAAGGCCGAGCAAATTTCGAACTGGGTTATCCTTTTTTCTTTTATCAGAAGCAAGCAAGGTAAGGCCGCCATCAGACCATCTGCTTTTTCACATGTATGTTGTCACTTTGGGTATACTAATATACAGAACAGCTGATGTCATACATGTAAAAAGGAGATGGTGTGATGGCGGCCTAAGCAGGCGCGGAAACTTATGTACCCAGGCCTTTACACTCTACCAGACACTGATACTACCCGTACTTAAGTATAGATCTGAAGCATGAGTACTTGCGAAAGCTGATGGGGCAGAACTTGGTGTGTTTGAGAGAAAAATTCTTCGATAGATTTATGGACCAATATCCATTGACGGTGAATACCGACGTCGTATGAACCACGAGCTATACCAGCCGACCGAGTTAAAGTTTCATCATGTGGTAGTTTTACTACGGTTCAAGAAAGAATGGTGGAAAAGGACATCAAAGGAATTGTGTTAGAAGATGTCATTTACCAGATATGACTTAGAGGTAGTTTACACTATCTATCAATGTCATATGACACGAAATAAAAACATTCCATATCTACCCACGCAGGCAATGCGGAGACGTAATTTTATTACATTTTTGCTGGTGTGGACGCACAAAGTAAATATCGTAAGGAAAATCCCCAATATTGCACATATTAGCGACTATATAATGGTTGAAAATTTCATGTCATATGACATTTACATATAGTGTAAACTACCCCTTAAGCAAGAATGCTATGTTTCTTACCCTGCGTTTACATATGACAGGACAGTTGAGTTCATGTATTGATTGTCAAAATCCCACAACTTGCCTGTGTGACGTAGGCGTCCCGTCCCGAAACAGCAAAAACAGTTCTAAAATTTTGAATGAAAATCGTCGATTTATTTTTGTTTTCCGTTCACACGTTTTGTTTTTGTTCATGTTTTTTGTTTTCAACATATTTCAATTATTATTTCACTTATTTTTACAAAAAATGTCTAAAACTTGTTAACCCGGCTGTCTGTGAAAAAATGATGTACAGCTGGGAGACAAACGACAATTGTAGTAAATCAGAGTTGTATTTAAAGACAAACTGTCTGGTGTAAACGCCTAGTTATGTGTCGAGGCTCTTTAGAAACTTCACCTACGACGAAAATTTCCTTTTTGGCTCTTTATATAATCACGAAGGTTTTCATCTCCAAAAGGAATTTTCTACCCCCCAGACTTTGAGTTTCAACTATTATGGTTCAGTTTGCCCTATGTATGTATATATTAAAACCGGATGGTGAAAACCATGGTACAATCACTAGAATGTAGGACATAGCAAACAGCTGATTACAATATTTTCTATTGGTTTGCATCATGGTGCAAGAAAGAAGGTGATACAAAAATACCAACTGATGTCTTCATTTGCTGCCAAAACATATTTTGAATAAAAAAAAAATAAATAAAAAAATAACAAAGTCCCAATTTACATTAGGCGAGTTTACTTGCGGCAATTGTCAGTTATGCCTCACCTCTCTGTCCTACAAAATGACAATTGCCGCAAGTAAACTCGCCCAATGTAAATTGGGACAAATATTTCACTTTTATAAATAACAAATATTTCACCATGTTCATGCTTCGCGAAGAATATTTTGTCGTTTTCTTCGACATTTTGTGGATATTTCGCGGAAAAAATTTTGACAGAAAATGAAGACTACCGCCTGAATTCGTCCGAATTAGCCTTTTGGATCACCTTGTTAAATAAAGAAAAATTGAAACTTTGTCCTTTATTCATCTACCAGAAATGGCACAAAACTCTACTCAAACGTTGGATGTGTTTAGGGCTTTACTTCAGTGCAAAACTTGTCACGTGAGAGCAATTTCCACAGTTCACTCTTTTGCTACTTGTACTAATAAAAAAGTAAAGGAACAAAGCAAGTTCTCAGTCACAGAACTCTCCAAAAATATATCCAAACGCGCTCTCTTTTACTGAACAATTCAGTAAAAATTTGTACGAATTTGTACAAATTTTTCTGTTATCGTACAGACATATTAAGAAACTTGTACGTGAAAGAACAAAGCTTGCATCACCTTCCTTCTTGCAACATGTTTTTTTTTTTTTTTTTTTTTGGAACATTCCTAGTTTGACTATAATTTGAAATTTTCACCATAGATAGATCTCGATGCTCTGATTACGAAAATATAAAATTTTGCCGGAGATCATAACCGGTTATCCCGTTATTTTAATCAAAAGTACGGGTAAAAACCCGGATATATAATCGGGTTTTCTGAACCGATATGGTTATCAAAAGAAAGCTTAGGAAAACACCTATCCAAAAATGTAATGCAACAGCTGCATATAAACCGGTTACACATAACATTCCCATATGTAAATCAATTAAAAATTCTTGGGATAATATTTGAGAAAAACTACCGCTGGAAAACCCAGTTGTTAAGACTAAAGCATAGTACACACGGTCCAACAAAACTGACAGTCAACGTACTTTTACGGCAATTTTCTGGCAAATAAAAACTTTTTGTTAGCTAAAAATGATTGAAATACAACATTTAAGGTATAATTTAGTGATTAGGAAAGTAATTATTCAGCTAGACTTTGATATTAACGAAATAGACCTCGATGACTGTCAGTTTTGTTGGACCGTGTGTACTATGCTTAAAGAAGGATCTTATACCTAGATCAAATATAATCAAATATCTCTTCAACAAAAGCTATGCTCATATTAACACACCCACATACCTAGTAAAAACACTTGTGTTAAGCAAAATAGATTACGGTTTCTATCTTTTCGGCAACAGTCCCAAATCTTCATTAAAATACATTCAGTCGGTTTACCATGGATGTGTT
Source organism: Musca autumnalis (assembly GCF_047663935.1). NCBI lineage: Eukaryota > Metazoa > Arthropoda > Insecta > Diptera > Muscidae > Musca > Musca autumnalis. The sequence continues at coordinate 235,834,313 of NW_027411755.1, forward strand.
AGATCCAGCATATATGCATATCGTACAACGCCTTTGGAAGAAAGGTACCTTGAAATAAAGAACAGATTATTACCTAAAATTCTCTCCACAACATCTTTAGTAATTAATCAAGATGTAAAAAAAGTAATCGCATCGAAAAGGAAGCCCAAAGTTCCATCTATAATATATGAATGTGATAAAAATGATGTCTTAAATTTTGCTGATAAAACTGAAAGCTATACTATACAGCTGAAGCCCAGCTGGTGGTAACATAATGTGTCAATTGCATTGAATTTATGTCAAATTTTGACATCTTATGTTACCAAAAACGACAGTTGCTGCTACCTCCTTATTGTATCATGGTAGTGAGTAATGTTGGAAAAGTTCTGACATCGAAAATATTGTCTAATTATTGTTCAACGTTAACGGCAGAAGTAGCAGGTATTACTCGACGCCATAAACAAAAAGAAGCCAAAAGAACCAAAAATAAAACGTTAATTCCATCAGACAGCCTGTCGGCGATGAAATGTATAGCCAATATTTCAAATACAAAGTGGTCTGCTATCAACAAAATCAGAGACGCCCTAATATCCAGTAATCAAAACATTAAACTATTATGGATCCCTGGCCATGTTGGTATATCAGGAAATTTATTCGCAAATATCGCGGCAAAAAATTCATGCAAAGCACCTCTTATTTTTAATAAACTACGTCAACTACATAAGGACAACATGAGCAACTTTTGTCATTATCACTACACTGAAATAAATCCACTTAACAATGCCGCCTTATGCTAAGTTTACATTTACGAAATCCACTCGATTTCATCTGTCAATTCCATAGCTCAAACGTCAAATGAAATCTCATTTGAAATTCATTGAATTTTATTTGACGTTTAAAGGGTTGTTTACACCATCTATCAATGTCGTATGAGATGCCAAATTTTCTACCTGCGAATGTTGTACACATAGTGTAACCACTATGAAAATTTTCATCTATCAAAATGATTTGGCAACTCATATGTAAATTTTTCATTTAGGGAGCGCTCTATTTGATACGGCATTCTCGTATGTAAACATAAATTTATCTGCTGTTTTCTGACATTCTCAAACAAAAAATGAAAAACAAAATCTTTTAAAAAAGAAAATGGAAAGGTATGTATATTTAAATATTCAGTGAAGTAAATAAATGGCGTTTATAATGTTACTTTCAGATTGATTGGTCGAAAGAAGCAGTCTTTGAAATGATTGTTTGGTGGCAAAAACATGAATGCCTCTACTCTACTCCAAACACCAATTCTACCATTTCAGTTTTCTTCAACCAAAATTAAAATTTGCGCAAAATTGCAACTCAACAATAAATGTAAATAATGACAAAAACAGCTGTTTTTATATTTTTAGGTTATGTCATACGAAAATAACACGTACAGGTATGAACGCACAAATTGAAAGTTGTATGGATGACGCCAATTTTGACAAACATACAGAATGTCGAATGGGTGAAAGAAATGGCAGCTCATATGACATTGATAGATGGTGTAAACAGCCCTTAACCTATGGATTTGACAGATGAAATCGAGTGGATTTCGTAAATGTAAACATAGCATTATAGTACGTTTATATCATGGTACAATAATACAGGTAGCATTATCATGCCAGCTGATGGTAACATAATGTGTCAACTGCATTGAATTGATGTCAAATTTTGACACCTTATGTTACCAACAATTGCCGATGCGGCTACCTGTGTATTTGTACCATGGTTTATATATAACCGGATTTAACAAACCCACTGGGTTTCAAATGTCAATTCCTTTGTGTATACTGCAAAGTTTACACTTCCGCTCTAAAATCCACTGGATTTCACGAAATCCTGAAATACATCCCGGTGTTTACACTTATTTTTTTGTTGATTTCAAACATATCACAATGATCAAGGTAGATGCATATGCGCAGCTGATCGAACATGAATTTTCAAAACAAGTTGTTGCATGGTATAAGTAAAGAGGTAGATTTAAATGAAAAAAATCTATAGAACCCTTGTTTTTCCTGAATTCCTAAAACTTCAAAATTAAGCAACAAGTGGGTTTGTTTACAACACCAATTGTGAGCATTTTGTAAAATTCGCGAAAAATGAATAAAGGACCAATGTTTCTCCACATAATCAAGTTGTGGATATGATGTTTGTTTGTTTCAATGATATCCTGACGAATTATTTCCATACAAATGCTCCAAAAATAATTTTAAAAATCATTGAATTCGATTCTTTTTAAAATTGTTTGACATATTATTCAAACACCACACACACATACACAGTTTGTGTATAATATTTTGAAGTTTTAGGAATACTCGAATGAAAAAAATTAAATTGACATAAAGCTTTGGCTAACCTTTCTTATTAAACCATGAGTTGTTGTAAATTGAATTAGTCATCAAAAATATACGAAAATATAGAACTTTACAACTTTATTTCGAAAATTATCGTAAAATTATCTATATATCGTATTAATTGTGTATAGTAATAACAAATAAAAAAATAAAAAATAATTTTATCGTTGAGACATCATAATAATAAATTTTGATAGATAAAAGCTGTGTTCAGAACTTGCAGCAGTTTTCCCGTTTAGTGCTAAAAATGCGTTCCCGTACTCCGAAGTTTAGCAAGACTTGCACTTCTCTTTAAACAAAAACAGCGCCGAATAACACCCTATTCTCCTGTTTTTTGCCATACAATTTTGGCATAGTAGAAACTAGCAACATGTTCATTATCATCTGAATACGATAGCTGATACGTTGATTTGCTGCAGTTTTTGCAATTTCCGTATTTTTTTCGTTCCATTTCCAATTTTTGACAATTCGCTCTTTTTTCTAACATTACCATTAAAAAAGTACAATAACACACTGAAAAATAGCCTTGTGACAAAGAAATTTAATATTTTTTTCACATTGTTTACAAATTTTGATACTAAAATTTTTTGTTGCATCAATTGACCATCTACCTTGTTTATTGTGATACGTGAAAAGTGTTGCAACTTTTGGTACTTTTTCAGGCAATAACAGGGTTGTATATCATGTGTACTGCGATTTCGATGTTGATTTCGCTGAAATCACGAAATGAGATGATTTCATTTTTGTATGCGAAATCATGATAATTTTTGCTTGATTCCGCGCGAAATCACGAAACGCCTTCGAAATCACGAAAAGACGCCGAATGTAAACCAAACATACGTCAAATAAATCGTCATTGAGAAGGTTAACCCTGCAAAAAGGCTATAATATAAACATAGTCTTATATCCCACCAACATTGACAAAAAGAAAATCAAGGTCTTCTCCCGATTACGTATGGGTCACACCATATTAACACATGGACACCTAATGAATAGGAATATTGACAACAGATGCCCAAAACGTGGCGAAATGGTCAGCATTAAACATATTCTCGAAACATGCAGATATCTATCTCACCAACAAAGAACCATTCTAAAAAGCCAAGGATTGGAAATACTTAATAATATTAACATCCAAAATATAAATTGTTTATTTCAATATATTAAGCAAAATAATTTAATTATTTAAAAATTATACGAACGCAATGTATCAGCTGATGGCCTTTGTAGCTAATGCTGAATCTTCTTGTATATTAGTCTTACATTTACTATAAGCCTAATTATTCATAAATAAATTACATCTTAACATAAAATAAATCATTAAAAAGGTGTTATTTTAAGCTTTCATTTGATACCCATAAAAAATCCGGTTATATATCCGGTTTTTTACCGGTACTTTCGGTGCAAATAATCGTATAACCGGTTATGATCGCCGATAAAATTGTATATTTTCGTAAAAAGGGCATCAAGATCTATCTATGGTAAAAATTTCAGATTTATCCGACAGTTATAGCTAAACTAGGAATAAGCCGTTTTGTGTTTTGTTATTATTGCAGTGGCGCATTGCTGAAATCTACCACCTAAATAAGTTAGCATCACTGTTTAATGTCAAATGAAAACATACATATGTTTTATTTTCTCTCGCTCTTTTCATTAACCGGCTGATTCTCTCACGTTATGAAAAGCAACTTGCTCTCTCTCTTTCAAAACGTGTGGCTGTCAAAAAAAAATCTTATTGTGCAACACAGAAATCAAAAGTACGAATTTATAATAAATTTAATAATTTACAAAAAATTCAGTTAAAAGAAATAATAATTTAGCGAATAGTCTTACCAGAATCCGAACGACGTTTCATTGTATCAAAATCGTTAGAAAATATAGCGTTTGAAGTGTTATTTCACTGGGAAAAGTTCAAATTGGTCGACACTTCCATTAAGGAGGAAAATGCAATTCACCGTTTATCTCTTGTTTTTCACTATTTGTTTAAAAAATATCCTTTTTTGAAGTTAAAATGTTATTTTATTTATTTTTTAACTGAATTGTTATTTCTTTTCTGACTTCAACTTGACGAGTTTTTCCTTGTATTGTATTTTATATTGATTTTTGTTGTTTGTTTTTCTATTTTTCACCTTGGAAACCAGGCAGTGCCGGAAAATTTGTATTTCAGCACTAAGGAAAACACAAGTAGTGAAGCATCAATCAACAAGTTTGTCGTCCAGAGTTACTAGTCGCAGTCAGTCATAATAATGGTTGTTTTCCAACAGTTCACCAGATTCCTTCATACCACACGTGCCGTCTACGCCAGTGCTGAGAAAAGTGCTTTGGCTGCGCTGAGAAAAAAGACCGGCTATACATTTGCCAATTGCAAGAAGGCATTGGAATTACACAATAATGATATTAATTTGGTAAGTGTACATCCTTTAAATTCTAGTTGGTTATATTAGGACACAAGATTTTGAAGCGATCTCATGATTTTTTAAAGGTAAAGCCCAAAACATCTTCTAATAGATGACCATAACGCCCCCAAAGAAGCCATAAGGTCTCTTCAAAAAAGTCCAAAAGGGATTTTCAGAAGCAGAAAACATATTAAACATAGAAGTCCTAAAGATATTGTCCAAACACACCATAAGGTTTCCTCAAAGAAGATTAAAAGGTCTTCGTACGGACGCCCAAGAAGTCTTCTCATACAAGGGCAAAAGGTCTTCTCAAAACACACAATAAAGGCAATAGATGTTCTAATAGTTGACCAAACGATCTTCTCATATTCAACCAAATACTAGCCTCAAAGAATATTAAAAGGTTTCCCTATAGAAGTTTGAAAGATCTACCCATAGAACACCTACAAGACTTTTAATAGAACAACAAAAAGGTCATCTCATATCACACCAAAGTATTTTCTCATAGAAGACTGAAAAAGATATGTTCATTAAAAGACCAAACAATTTTCTCAGTAAAGCCCTAAAGGTATTCCCATAAGGGTCCCAAAGGCCTCTTATAGATGACCATAAGGTGTACTTATAGATGCCTATACCTGAATCTCTTCAGATATTATTCTCATCCAAAAATAATTAAATTTATTTCTCTTTTTTTCAGGCCGAGAAATGGTTGAAGGAACAAGCTCAAAGTCTTGGCTGGTCCAAGGCGACCAAATTGGCAGAACGGGCCACAGCTCAAGGTTTAGTAGGTGTATTGGTGCGTGGCAATATTGGTGCCATGGTGGAAGTTAATTGTGAAACCGATTTTGTTGCTCGTAACGAAAATTTCAAAAATTTCGTGGATCATGTTTCGCGAGTCTGTGCCCAGTACACTGAGTTGACACAGTTCGATGGCGACCTATGGAAGGTAAGTAGAAGAAGAATCATTTAAATAATCATAACGAAGTTAATAAGCTTTTTTTCTATTTTAGTCCGGTTTTGAAGCTGAAGCATTGAAAAATCTCAAAACACCCGATGGAAAATCCCTGGCCGATCATTTGGCCCTGTTGATTGGCACAGTTGGTGAAAATGCCTCTATTAAACGAGCCATTTGCTTCAAAGTCAGCAATGATTTGCAACTTTCCGGTTATGCCCATCCTCAGACAACGTCCGCCATATGCCCACAAAATGTTACACAGTTGGGTAAATATGGTGCCATTGTTGCATTCCGTGGTAATAAAATCGATGAAGAACTACAGAAAAATCTCTGCCAACACATTGTTGGTTTGAATCCCAAGAAAGTCGGTGAGGAGGGTAAAGATGAACCAAATGCCAATAAGGATGAGGAAACATGTCTGATACATCAGGAGTACCTTATCGATGATGATAAGACTGTTGGTGAGGTTTTGAAGGAGAACAATGTTGCCATTATTGATTATCAACGTTTCGAATGTGGCGAAGTGGCAACAAATGATGACTTGGAACAAGCCAAAATGAGCAATTGACAAATGCGACAGGGCATTGTTATAAAGGGCAGCCATGGGCCAGAGATGGAGAATTAAAATTTAGTTTTTATTGGCAGATAACATAACATAGTAATTCTATAAAATTATTTAAACCCTGCGCTTTTTTTCCATTCAATGTTGTTGTTAAAGATTACATATGTATATGAATAAATCTATTGTAGCTATTAAAATACAATGTTGAACTAAAGAATATTTTGTCAAGACCATCAGACCAAGAACACCATCAAACACCGTGGATTTTTTTAAAGAATATTTTTTCAACCACGTGGATTTTTTAACGAATATTTTTCCAACTACTTGGATTTTTTAAAGAAAATTTTTCAAAAGCGTGGATTTTTTAAAGAATATTTTTTCAACAACGTGGATTTTTTAAAGAATATTTTTTCAACAACGTGGATTTTTTTAAAGAATATTTTTTCAACAACGTGGATTTTTTTAAAGAATATTTTTTCAACAACGTGGATTTTTTTTTAAAGAATATTTTTTCAACAACTTGGATTTTTTTAAAGAATATTTTTTCAACAACGTGGATTTTTTTAAAGAATATTTTTTCAACAACGTGGATTTTTTTAAAGAATATTTTTTCAACAACGTGGATTTTTTAACGAATATTTTTCCAACAACGTGGATTTTTTAAAGAATATTTTTCCAACAACGTGGATTTGTTAAAGAATAATTTTCCAACAACGTGGATTTTTTTAAAGAATATTTTTCAACAACGTGGATTTTTTTAAAGAATCTTTTTCAACAACTTGGATTTTTTAAAGAATATTTTTTAAACAACGTTGATGTTTTAAAGAATATTTTTTCAACAACGTGGATTTTTTAAAAGAATATTTTTTCAGCAACGTGGATTTTTTAAAGAAAATTTTTTCAACAACGTGGATCTTTTAAAGAATATTTTTTCAACAACGTGGATTTTTTAAAGAATATTTTTTCAACAACGTGGATTTTTTAAAGAATATTTTTTCAACAACGTGGATTTTTTAAAGAACATTTTTTCAACAACGTGGATTTTTTAAAGAATATTTTTTCAACAACGTGGATTTTTTAAAGAATATTTTTTCAACAACGTGGATTTTTTAAAGAATATTTTTTCAACAACGTGGATTTTTTAAAGAATATTTTTTCAACAACGTGGATTTTTTAAAGAATATTTTTTCAACAACGTGGATTTTTTAAAAAATATTTTTTCAACAACGTGGATTTTTTAAAGAATATTTTTACAACAACGTGGATTTTTTAAAGAATATTTTTTCAACAACGTGCATTTTTTAAAGAATATTTTTTCAACAACGTGGATTTTTTAAAGAACATTTTTTCAACAACGTGGATTTTTTAAAGAATATTTTTTCAACAACGTGGATTTTTTAAAGAATATTTTTTTCAACAACGTGGATTTTTTATTCAAACAAAGTGGATTTTTTAAAGAATATTTTTTCAAACCACTTGAATTTTTAAATGAATATTTTTTTAAAGAATGTTTTTCAAACAACTTGGATTTTTTAATTAATATTTTTCCAAACAACGTGGATTTTTTAAAGAATATTTTTTCAAACAACTAGGTTTTTTTAATGAATATTTTTTAAACAACGTGGATTTTTTAAAGAATATTTTTTCGTCGACCATCAGACCAAGAAACGTGGATTTTTTTAAAGAATATTTTTTTCATCGACCATCAGACCATGAAACGTGGATTTTTTAAAGAATATTTTTTCATCGACCATCAGACCAAGAAACGTGGATTTTTTAAAGAATATTTTTTCATCGACCATCAGACCAAGAAACGTGGATTTTTTAAAGAATATTTTTTCATCGACCATCAGACCAAGAAACGTGGATTTTTTAAAGAATATTTTTCCACCGACCATCAGACCAAGAAACGTGGATTTTTTAAAGAATATTTTTCCACCGACCATCAGACCAAGAAACGTGGATTTTTTAAAGAATATTTTTCCACCGACCATCAGACCAAGAAACGTGGATTTTTAAAGAATATTTTTCCACCGACCATCAGACCAAGAAACGTGGATTTTTTAAAGAATATTTTTCCACCGACCATCAGACCAAGAAACGTGGATTTTTAAAGAATATTTTTCCACCGACCATCAGACCAAGAAACGTGGATTTTTTAAAGAATATTTTTCCACCGACCATCAGACCAAGAAACGTGGATTTTTTAAAGAATATTTTTCCACCGACCATCAGACCAAGAAACGTGGATTTTTTAAAGAATATTTTTCATCGACCATCAGACCAAGAAACGTGGATTTTTAAAAGAATATTTTTCATCGACCATCAGACCAAGAAACGTGGATTTTTTAAAGAATATTTTTTCATCGACCATCAGACCAAGAAACGTGGATTTTTTAAAGAATATTTTTTCATCGACCATCAGACCAAGAAACGTGGATTTTTTAAAGAATATTTTTTCATCGACCATCAGACCAAGAAACGTGGATTTTTTAAAGAATATTTTTTCATCGACCATCAGACCAAGAAACGTGGATTTTTTAAAGAATATTTTTCATCGACCATCAGACCAAGAAACGTGGATTTTTAAAAGAATATTTTTCATCGACCATCAGACCAAGAAACGTGGATTTTTTAAAGAATATTTTTTCATCGACCATCAGACCAAGAAACGTGGATTTTTTAAAGAATATTTTTTCATCGACCATCAGACCAAGAAACGTGGATTTTTTAAAGAATATTTTTTCATCGACCATCAGACCAAGAAACGTGGATTTTTTAAAGAATATTTTTCCACCGACAATCAGACCAAGAAACGTGGATTTTTTAAAGAATATTTTTCCACCGACCATCAGACCAAGAAACGTGGATTTTTTAAAGAATATTTTTCCACCGACCATCAGACCAAGAAACGTGGATTTTTTAAAGAATATTTTTCCACCGACCATCAGACCAAGAAACGTGGATTTTTAAAGAATATTTTTCCACCGACCATCAGACCAAGAAACGTGGATTTTTTAAAGAATATTTTTCCACCGACCATCAGACCAAGAAACGTGGATTTTTTAAAGAATATTTTTCATCGACCATCAGACCAAGAAACGTGGATTTTTAAAAGAATATTTTTCATCGACCATCAGACCAAGAAACGTGGATTTTTTAAAGAATATTTTTTCATCGACCATCAGACCAAGAAACGTGGATTTTTAAAGAATATTTTTTCATCGACCATCAGACCAAGAAACGTGGATTTTTTAAAGAATATTTTTTCATCGACCATCAGACCAAGAAACGTGGATTTTTTAAAGAATATTTTTTCATCGACCATCAGACCAAGAAACGTGGATTTTTTAAAGAATATTTTTCATCGACCATCAGACCAAGAAACGTGGATTTTTAAAAGAATATTTTTCATCGACCATCAGACCAAGAAACGTGGATTTTTTAAAGAATATTTTTTCATCGACCATCAGACCAAGAAACGTGGATTTTTTAAAGAATATTTTTTCATCGACCATCAGACCAAGAAACGTGGATTTTTTAAAGAATATTTTTTCATCGACCATCAGACCAAGAAACGTGGATTTTTTAAAGAATATTTTTTCATCGACCATCAGACCAAGAAACGTGGATTTTTTAAAGAATATTTTTCATCGACCATCAGACCAAGAAACGTGGATTTTTAAAAGAATATTTTTCATCGACCATCAGACCAAGAAACGTGGATTTTTTAAAGAATATTTTTTCATCGACCATCAGACCAAGAAACGTGGATTTTTTAAAGAATATTTTTCCACCGACCATCAGACCAAGAAACGTGGATTTTTTAAAGAATATTTTTCATCGACCATCAGACCAAGAAACGTGGATTTTTAAAAGAATATTTTTCATCGACCATCAGACCAAGAAACGTGGATTTTTTAAAGAATATTTTTTCATCGACCATCAGACCAAGAAACGTGGATTTTTTAAAGAATATTTTTTCATCGACCATCAGACCAAGAAACGTGGATTTTTAAAAGAATATTTTTCATCGACCATCAGACCAAGAAACGTGGATTTTTTAAAGAATATTTTTCCACCGACCATCAGACCAAGAAACGTGGATTTTTTAAAGAATATTTTTCCACCGACCATCAGACCAAGAAACGTGGATTTTTTAAAGAATATTTTTCCACCGACCATCAGACCAAGAAACGTGGATTTTTTAAAGAATATTTTTCATCGACCATCAGACCAAGAAACGTGGATTTTTAAAAGAATATTTTTCATCGACCATCAGACCAAGAAACGTGGATTTTTTAAAGAATATTTTTTCATCGACCATCAGACCAAGAAACGTGGATTTTTTAAAGAATATTTTTTCATCGACCATCAGACCAAGAAACGTGGATTTTTTAAAGAATATTTTTTCATCGACCATCAGACCAAGAAACGTGGATTTTTTAAAGAATATTTTTTCATCGACCATCAGACCAAGAAACGTGGATTTTTTAAAGAATATTTTTCATCGACCATCAGACCAAGAAACGTGGATTTTTAAAAGAATATTTTTCATCGACCATCAGACCAAGAAACGTGGATTTTTTAAAGAATATTTTTTCATCGACCATCAGACCAAGAAACGTGGATTTTTTAAAGAATATTTTTTCATCGACCATCAGACCAAGAAACGTGGATTTTTAAAAGAATATTTTTCATCGACCATCAGACCAAGAAACGTGGATTTTTTAAAGAATATTTTTCCACCGACCATCAGACCAAGAAACGTGGATTTTTTAAAGAATATTTTTCCAACGACCATCAGACCAAGAAACGTGGATTTTTTAAAGAATATTTTTCCACCGACCATCAGACCAAGAAACGTGGATTTTTTAAAGAATATTTTTCATCGACCATCAGACCAAGAAACGTGGATTTTTAAAAGAATATTTTTCATCGACCATCAGACCAAGAAACGTGGATTTTTTAAAGAATATTTTTTCATCGACCATCAGACCAAGAAACGTGGATTTTTTAAAGAATATTTTTTCATCGACCATCAGACCAAGAAACGTGGATTTTTTAAAGAATATTTTTTCATCGACCATCAGACCAAGAAACGTGGATTTTTTAAAGAATATTTTTTCATCGACCATCAGACCAAGAAACGTGGATTTTTTAAAGAATATTTTTCATCGACCATCAGACCAAGAAACGTGGATTTTTAAAAGAATATTTTTCATCGACCATCAGACCAAGAAACGTGGATTTTTTAAAGAATATTTTTTCATCGACCATCAGACCAAGAAACGTGGATTTTTTAAAGAATATTTTTTCATCGACCATCAGACCAAGAAACGTGGATTTTTTAAAGAATATTTTTTCATCGACCATCAGACCAAGAAACGTGGATTTTTTAAAGAATATTTTTCCACCGACAATCAGACCAAGAAACGTGGATTTTTTAAAGAATATTTTTCCACCGACCATCAGACCAAGAAACGTGGATTTTTTAAAGAATATTTTTCCACCGACCATCAGACCAAGAAACGTGGATTTTTTAAAGAATATTTTTCCACCGACCATCAGACCAAGAAACGTGGATTTTTTAAAGAATATTTTTCCACCGACCATCAGACCAAGAAACGTGGATTTTTTAAAGAATATTTTTCCACCGACCATCAGACCAAGAAACGTGGATTTTTAAAGAATATTTTTCCACCGACCATCAGACCAAGAAACGTGGATTTTTTAAAGAATATTTTTCCACCGACCATCAGACCAAGAAACGTGGATTTTTTAAAGAATATTTTTCCACCGACCATCAGACCAAGAAACGTGGATTTTTAAAGAATATTTTTCCACCGACCATCAGACCAAGAAACGTGGATTTTTTAAAGAATATTTTTCCACCGACCATCAGACCAAGAAACGTGGATTTTTTAAAGAATATTTTTCCACCGACCATCAGACCAAGAAACGTGGATTTTTTAAAGAATATTTTTCCACCGACCATCAGACCAAGAAACGTGGATTTTTTAAAGAATATTTTTCCACCGACCATCAGACCAAGAAACGTGGATTTTTTAAAGAATATTTTTCCACCGACCATCAGACCAAGAAACGTGGATTTTTTAAAGAATATTTTTCCACCGACCATCAGACCAAGAAACGTGGATTTTTTAAAGAATATTTTTCCACCGACCATCAGACCAAGAAACGTGGATTTTTTAAAGAATATTTTTCATCGACCATCAGACCAAGAAACGTGGATTTTTTAAAGAATATTTTTTCATCGACCATCAGACCAAGAAACGTGGATTTTTTAAAGAATATTTTTTCATCGACCATCAGACCAAGAAACGTGGATTTTTTAAAGAATATTTTTTCATCGACTATCAGACCAAGAAACGTGGATTTTTTAAAGAATATTTTTTCATCGACCATCAGACCAAGAAACGTGGATTTTTTAAAGAATATTTTTTCATCGACCATCAGACCAAGAAACGTGGATTTTTTAAAGAATATTTTTTCATCGACCATCAGACCAAGAAACGTGGATTTTTTAAAGAATATTTTTTCATCGACCATCAGACCAAGAAACGTGGATTTTTTAAAGAATATTTTTTCATCGACCATCAGACCAAGAAACGTGGATTTTTTAAAGAATATTTTTTCATCGACCATCAGACCAAGAAACGTGGATTTTTTAAAGAATATTTTTTCATCGACCATCAGACCAAGAAACGTGGATTTTTTAAAGAATATTTTTTCATCGACCATCAGACCAAGAAACGTGGATTTTTTAAAGAATATTTTTTCATCGACCATCAGACCAAGAAACGTGGATTTTTTAAAGAATATTTTTTCATCGACAATCAGACCAAGAAACGTGGATTTTTTAAAGAATATTTTTTCATCGACCATCAGACCAAGAAACGTGGATTTTTTAAAGAATATTTTTCCACCGACCATCAGACCAAGAAACGTGGATTTTTTAAAGAATATTTTTCCACCGACCATCAGACCAAGAAACGTGGATTTTTTAAAGAATATTTTTCCACCGACCATCAGACCAAGAAACGTGGATTTTTTAAAGAATATTTTTCCACCGACCATCAGACCAAGAAACGTGGATTTTTAAAGAATATTTTTCCACCGACCATCAGACCAAGAAACGTGGATTTTTTAAAGAATATTTTTCCACCGACCATCAGACCAAGAAACGTGGATTTTTTAAAGAATATTTTTCCACCGACCATCAGACCAAGAAACGTGGATTTTTAAAGAATATTTTTCCACCGACCATCAGACCAAGAAACGTGGATTTTTTAAAGAATATTTTTTCATCGACCATCAGACCAAGAAACGTGGATTTTTTAAAGAATATTTTTTCATCGACCATCAGACCAAGAAACGTGGATTTTTTAAAGAATATTTTTTCATCGACCATCAGACCAAGAAACGTGGATTTTTTAAAGAATATTTTTTCATCGACCATCAGACCAAGAAACGTGGATTTTTTAAAGAATATTTTTTCATCGACCATCAGACCAAGAAACGTGGATTTTTTAAAGAATATTTTTTCATCGACAATCAGACCAAGAAACGTGGATTTTTTAAAGAATATTTTTTCATCGACCATCAGACCAAGAAACGTGGATTTTTTAAAGAATATTTTTCCACCGACCATCAGACCAAGAAACGTGGATTTTTTAAAGAATATTTTTCCACCGACCATCAGACCAAGAAACGTGGATTTTTTAAAGAATATTTTTCCACCGACCATCAGACCAAGAAACGTGGATTTTTTAAAGAATATTTTTCCACCGACCATCAGACCAAGAAACGTGGATTTTTAAAGAATATTTTTCCACCGACCATCAGACCAAGAAACGTGGATTTTTTAAAGAATATTTTTCCACCGACCATCAGACCAAGAAACGTGGATTTTTTAAAGAATATTTTTCCACCGACCATCAGACCAAGAAACGTGGATTTTTTAAAGAATATTTTTCCACCGACCATCAGACCAAGAAACGTGGATTTTTTAAAGAATATTTTTCCACCGACCATCAGACCAAGAAACGTGGATTTTTAAAGAATATTTTTCCACCGACCATCAGACCAAGAAACGTGGATTTTTTAAAGAATATTTTTCCACCGACCATCAGACCAAGAAACGTGGATTTTTTAAAGAATATTTTTCCACCGACCATCAGACCAAGAAACGTGGATTTTTTAAAGAATATTTTTCCACCGACCATCAGACCAAGAAACGTGGATTTTTTAAAGAATATTTTTCCACCGACCATCAGACCAAGAAACGTGGATTTTTTAAAGAATATTTTTCCACCGACCATCAGACCAAGAAACGTGGATTTTTTAAAGAATATTTTTCCACCGACCATCAGACCAAGAAACGTGGATTTTTTAAAGAATATTTTTCATCGACCATCAGACCAAGAAACGTGGATTTTTAAAGAATATTTTTTCATCGACCATCAGACCAAGAAACGTGGATTTTTTAAAGAATATTTTTTCATCGACTATCAGACCAAGAAACGTGGATTTTTTAAAGAATATTTTTTCATCGACCATCAGACCAAGAAACGTGGATTTTTTAAAGAATATTTTTTCATCGACCATCAGACCAAGAAACGTGGATTTTTTAAAGAATATTTTTTCATCGACCATCAGACCAAGAAACGTGGATTTTTTAAAGAATATTTTTTCATCGACCATCAGACCAAGAAACGTGGATTTTTTAAAGAATATTTTTTCATCGACCATCAGACCAAGAAACGTGGATTTTTTAAAGAATATTTTTTCATCGACCATCAGACCAAGAAACGTGGATTTTTTAAAGAATATTTTTTCATCGACAATCAGACCAAGAAACGTGGATTTTTTAAAGAATATTTTTTCATCGACAATCAGACCAAGAAACGTGGATTTTTTAAAGAATATTTTTTCATCGACAATCAGACCAAGAAACGTGGATTTTTTAAAGAATATTTTTTCATCTACCATCAGACCAAGAAACGTGGATTTTTTAAAGAATATTTTTTCATCGACCATCAGACCAAGAAACGTGGATTTTTTAAAGAATATTTTTTCATCGACCATCAGACCAAGAAACGTGGATTTTTTAAAGAATATTTTTTCATCTACCATCAGACCAAGAAACGTGGATTTTTTAAAGAATATTTTTTCATCGACCATCAGACCAAGAAACGTGGATTTTTTAAAGAATATTTTTTCATCGACCATCAGACCAAGAAACGTGGATTTTTTAAAGAATATTTTTTCATCGACCATCAGACCAAGAAACGTGGATTTTTTAAAGAATATTTTTCCACCGACCATCAGACCAAGAAACGTGGATTTTTTAAAGAATATTTTTCCACCGACCATCAGACCAAGAAACGTGGATTTTTTAAAGAATATTTTTCCACCGACCATCAGACCAAGAAACGTGGATTTTTTAAAGAATATTTTTCCACCGACCATCAGACCAAGAAACGTGGATTTTTTAAAGAATATTTTTCCACCGACCATCAGACCAAGAAACGTGGATTTTTTAAAGAATATTTTTCCACCGACCATCAGACCAAGAAACGTGGATTTTTTAAAGAATATTTTTCCACCGACCATCAGACCAAGAAACGTGGATTTTTTAAAGAATATTTTTCCACCGACCATCAGACCAAGAAACGTGGATTTTTTAAAGAATATTTTTCCACCGACCATCAGACCAAGAAACGTGGATTTTTTAAAGAATATTTTTCCACCGACCATCAGACCAAGAAACGTGGATTTTTTAAAGAATATTTTTCCACCGACCATCAGACCAAGAAACGTGGATTTTTTAAAGAATATTTTTCCACCGACCATCAGACCAAGAAACGTGGATTTTTTAAAGAATATTTTTCCACCGACCATCAGACCAAGAAACGTGGATTTTTTAAAGAATATTTTTCCACCGACCATCAGACCAAGAAACGTGGATTTTTTAAAGAATATTTTTCCACCGACCATCAGACCAAGAAACGTGGATTTTTTAAAGAATATTTTTCCACCGACCATCAGACCAAGAAACGTGGATTTTTTAAAGAATATTTTTCCACCGACCATCAGACCAAGAAACGTGGATTTTTTAAAGAATATTTTTCCACCGACCATCAGACCAAGAAACGTGGATTTTTTAAAGAATATTTTTCCACCGACCATCAGACCAAGAAACGTGGATTTTTTAAAGAATATTTTTTTGATTATTTAATGGTTTTCCATTAGAAGACCTAATGAATTTAAAAAATCCACCGACCATCAGACCAAGAAACGTGGATTTTTTAAAGAACATTTTTCCACCGACCATCAGACCAAGAAACGTGGATTTTTTAAAGAATATTTTTTTAATTATTTAATGGTTTTCCATTAGAAGACCTAATGATATTCTAATGGTCTTCCATGAAAAGGCCTGGAAACTGTGTAGTGTACTATGCAGTGTTATGTACATATGTATGAAGGTCTATAGTATGTTCATCCAAAACAAAAACACTCAATGAATCATATTTTAACTTGTTCCTATCAATTCTACGAAGGCTATTAAAAAATCATAATTGCGATATGGGGGATAGAGTTTCAATGAACTCGTTTAGAACAAAAAAAAAACGCCCCACTTCCCCTCTCTCAAAAGTTAGAATTTAAAATTTCATTCATTTTGTGAAAAGGTCACCATCAGTTTGATGATCATAATACGACTTTTTTTGCTGTTCTTCCTCTACAAATTCTGATACCTGAACTCCGCTTAACGATGAATGAGGAGGGATCTACGCATGAGTGATAAAACCGGCAGCAGGTGCATAACAATTTCATCAACACAAACATGACAATAAAAGTGGTGAAGTTGAATCGGGCCTACATACTGACTGACTGCTTGGTGGTCTGTCGGTCAAAAGCCCAGAGAAAAAACGTCTTCTATTCTACATTGTTTTTGGGGTTGCACTACAAATTAAAAAAGGCACACCACATATAAGTGCCAAGTCAAAGTTGTCTGGTCTGTAAAGGACGGAATGTTTATAATGATGAGTCAAGATGGCTTTAAGCCAACTATTGTTTGATTTTCCATTGGAGACTACAATCATAAAAGCAAGTTGAGAAAGTACAGTGAATTGAGGAGGAACTAACTCTAATTTCAAAGTTAGTCCAAAACATAGGGGATGATTAAATAATATTTAGGGCTACCTGATGTTAAGCTGGAGAAGTTGCACTGATTTTTTTACTTGGTGCTATGCCATTGTTAATAGGCTTGTTCGATAACTTCGCAAGTAAAAAGTATTTCCAATTTGTTACAAGTACTTGCAACTACTTCTCATATGTCATTCACTGTACAAGTTTGTTATCGAACAGCATTTTGTAAAAGTTTGTACAAATCTGTGCAAACTTTTGGGTTATCGAACAGACCTAATGTGAAGCTGAAAATGAGCACCTACTGTGTCTTTTACCATGACTGTTTGTTCCCAATTACCGTTCTACCAACGGAAGAAATGGTTATGAAGAGTTCTTAAAAGCAAATGAGACATTGGGTACACACGCAAACATGAAGAAGGTAATGACAAAACAAAAACAGGCAGCAGACAGACGTTTTTTGTGCGTAGCTGCTGCCCGGTAACCCCTACCGCATTGCAGAAAAAGCTTCATTATTATCAACATTCGCCGCATGCATACCTCAAATGGTGACATTCTAATGGTCAATTCCTACATAAGTATAGTGGCAGTGTGATCATTATCATCATCATTGCCTGTCTGTCAGCCAATAAAGCACTGTACGTGACTTTGTTTACTTTTTGCGATTTGTGTTGTCATCGCAGGGCTAGAAATGGTTATAATGGCAAAATAATTATTTCTTCCGGAGAAATGTCCATGTCTATCTACCAACCGACCGACCGTCACACATTCTAATGGCGAAAGACATAGCGAAAAAGAAAGACACACAAAAATTGGTCAAAACAACAGCTTTGAAGTGAGGCTTGTGCGAATTTTTTTCTTGATCACATTTCCTAGTTCAAAACTCAAAACAAAAAAAGAGTTAATTATAAGGGAAATGTAGATTTCCGTTAACGTTAATGTGGTCGACTCGGGTGGTACTCTATTTTAGTTACCATTGAAAGAGATGAAATATTTTCGTTCCTCGTCAAAATCGGGTCTTTTACTAGAAAAGCAGATGTCTTTCTAGTATAGCTTAAGGTCTTCTTATAGAGCACCACTAGGTTTTCTGCGAGGAGGCCACTTAGTAATGGCGCATAGAAGGGCCAAATACTTTCTTATATGAGGCATACATGTCTTCTGATGAATATAAAATCAAAATGAAATAGAGTCTGTATAGTCCTGCACCTGTTATCCTTCTCGTTATCATTTTGCGTTCATCAGATTGGTTGCTTCCCAAAAAATACTCATTTCGAAACCCCCTACTAAGCCATTATTTTTACAAGAGAATGTCGCGCGAAATACATAGTTATTTATTGGCCACTTAAATAAGTACTTTAAAAGGTAGTCACAGAAAGTCGTGACTACTTATTTAAGTGGCCAAAAAATAAGTACATATTTCACGCGACATGCCCTTGTTAAAATAATTTGTTAGTAGGAGGTTTTGTAATGGGTATTTTTGCTGGGTTTCTTTGGAGATAGTAACTTTGAAACATTTTGACCGTTAATTTCAGTGTGTTTACTTTCTAAGCCTTCTTCTTCTCGATGAAGCCATCATTAAATGAATCTTTAAGTTCCCTGAAGGAGATTAGTGTGTCGTCTATTGCGTTATCAAACAGTCTTCTCCTCCAGATTCCTAAGATCTTTTATTTCGGCTTCTATTGAATCTTACCAATCCTCATTACATTACCGTAGTTTAGGTTAGGGAGAATGACACATTTCCGACATCTTCCACATACATACTTGGTAGTAGGTAACGTCAATATCACCATCCAACTTAAGCGTTAGGGAAGTCAACTTCATTGGCCAAACACGCTAATGGACATATTCTGAAATATCTTTTGACAAATCCTTCAGAAATATCGGCGTAAGTTGAATGATTGCGCGGGATTCGGATCGATTATAAAAAAAATTTTTCAATTTCAACGAAAATTTTGTTCGCGTTAGCGCCGTATGCTCCAGTGGGAGTTAAAGGAATAGAATAATAGCCGAGATTTGTTCCTGTCCATAAGAAAAATTCTTAAATCGCCGGCCAAAGGCCTGTCATTTATGAAAAAATTTCGATTTAAACTAAACTTATGTAAAAACCAAGGACATTTTTTAACTTTGTAAGCCTATATCTCGGGAAGTATGGATTTTCTGCCCATGATATATGTGTATATGTTGGCGTGATTCAGGACTGCAAGATCGATCCGAATCCAGTCCAAACATTCAACCTGCTCCGAAATATCATCCTTCCAACTGTGATATGGATATACTCTATGTAGGGCCCTTAGCAAAAATTATACCCCTTGACACAAAAGGAAACAAATTTTGCAAAATAGGGAGAGAGAGGAAGAAAAAACAATCGACATTGTTTTGGTCATACGAATAGAAGCACAAAAAACAACAACAATGACGTGACAATAATCACCACCATGCAATAAACACCAACGAAATGGTCAAAGAGACAAAATAAAGAGCAGCAGCAATTATTCAACATGAACGGGGAAATGGACAATAGCGTCACATGCACTGTGGGATATTTTTTTATCAATTTAAATGTTTCTTAGGAAAATTCTCAGAGATCTTCTTACCGAAGACCACAAGACCACGTATTGGTATTTTTTATAGAAGATCACCAGATCTTCTTACAGATGAACACAAGGTATTCTTATAAAGGACAACAAGGCCCACTTATAGAAGACCAGAAAGACTTCTTATAGAATACTAGCAACGTGCCCGCTACTTCGTATGCGGAAAGGATATAAAACACAAATAAGCAATATATAATATGGAAATGGCGAACACGGAAAATTGTATTGTACTTATACCAATTTCAATCAATATTTATTGTAATTTTAGTATTGTTCGTACCGTTTTATACCAAATTTAGTGATTTTCGTATCCATATGTACGAATTTCCAAAACTACCTCAATCCTACACTTCAACATTCATCTCAATTACGGATTTAAGGTTTCCAGCCCTATTCGTTCACCCAAATCCAAACAGTACCAAATTTAGTATTTTTCTTACCCGTAAGTAAGAATTTGCAAAACTAACTCCATCTTACACCCCAACAGCAAGTTTAATTCTAAATTTCATTATTCCTGCTCTGTTCGTTCCCCCAAGCCATTTTTTGGTACTTTTTGTACCCATAAGTACAAAAACTACTTCCATTTTACACTCCAATTATCTCAATCCCATACTCTAACATCAATGTTAATTCGAAATTTCAGGGCTACAGCTCTATCCGTTCACCCTAAAATTTTACCAAATTTTCGTAACCTTAAATACGAATATTCAAAACAACTTCCATTCTACAATCCAATAGTAGCCAATCTTATACTCCAGCAGCAATTTTTATTCCCAATATCAGAAATTCAGCTCTATCCGATGCCCAAATCTTAATTGTACCAAATTTATTTACTTCTTGTAACCCATAAGTACGAATTTCCAAATTATCTCCATGCCATACTACAACATCAATCTTAATTCAAAATTTCAGGATTCCAGCTCTATCCGTTCGCCCAAATCGTAATTGTACAAAATTTAGTACCATTTAGTGCTTTTCGTACCCATAAGTACGAATTTTTAAAACTACTTCCATTCTACTATCTAACATCAGCCTTAATTCAATTTTTAGGACTCCAGCTCTATCCGTTCACCTAAATCATAATTGTAATAAATTTAGTATCATTTAGTACTTTTCGTACCCATAGGTACGAATTTTCAAAGCTACTTCCGCTCTACTCTCCAACAGTAGCCTTAGTTCAAAATTTCAGGATTCCAGCTCCATCCGTTCGCCCAAATCGTAATTGTACCAAATTTAGTACTTTTCGTACCCATAAGTACGAATTTTCAAAACTACTTCCATTCTACCCTCCAAGCAAAATCCAAATTGTACAAAATTTAGTACCATTTAGTACTTTCAAAACTGCTTCCATTCTACTCTCTAATACAAATTTCAGGATACCAGCTCTATCCGTTCGGCCAAATCGTAATTGTACCAAATTTAGTACCATTTAGTTATTTTCGTACCCATAAAGTACGCATTTTCAAAACTACTTCCATTCTACTCTCTAACAGCAGCCTTAATTCAAATTTCAGGATTCCAGCTCTATCCGTTCGCCCAAATCGTAGTTGTACCAAATTAAGTACCATTTAGTGCTTTTCGTACCCATATGTACGAATTTTCAAAACTACTTCCATTATACCATCCAACTGTAGCCTTAATTCAAAATTTCAGGATTCCAGCTATATCCGTTCAACCTTAATCCAAATTGTACCAAATGTAGTACCATTTAGTAATTTTCCTACCCATAAGTACGAAATTTCAAAACTACATCTATTTTACTCTCCAAAAGTAGCCTTATTTCAAAATTTCAGAATTCCAGCTCTGCTCTATCCTTTCCAAATCGTAATTGTACCAAATTTAGTACCATTTAGTACTTTTTGGACCCATAAGTACGAATTTTCAAATTTACCTCCATTCTACCCTAGAACTGTAGCCTTAATTCAAAATTTCAGGATTCCAGTTCTATCCGTTCAACCTAAATCCAAATTGTACCAAATTTAGTACCTTTAGTACTTTTCGTACCCATAAGTACGAACTTTTAAAACTACATCCATTTTAGTCTCCAACAGTAGCCTTTCTTCCAAATTCAGGATTCCAGCTCTATCCGTTCGTCCAAATCATAATTGTACCAAATTTAGTACCATTTGGTACTTTTCGTACACATGTGTACACTTTTCCTAAACCACCGCCTTATGTAACTGTACCTGTTAACCTTGATTCTCACACCAAATTTCAACCGTTAGCCTTTATCCGTTCATAAGGTACGAATTGGTACCAAATTTAGTACACTTTAGTTCTTTTCGTACTTTAATAGTTCGAATATTTAGCACATCTTTCCTACACTCCATCAGTGACCTTCATTCCAAATGTCAAAGTTCTAGATCTACAGGTTCGGCAAATACAAACAGTACAATATTTAGTACCTTTTAGTACTTTTCGTACCCTTCCAGTTCGAATTTCCAAAAACCCAGCCTTATCTGACCCCTTCGGACCAAGAGTGATCCACACCCAAAATTTCAAGATTCTAGCTTCGGCCGTTTCGTCTGGGCGTTGATCAGTGAGTCAGTGAGTCAATCACTTTACTCTTTTATTAATATAGATTACCAGATCTTCTTATAGAAACTTTCCAGATCTTCTTACAGAAGGCAACAAGGACCTCTTTCAGAAGAAGTCTTATTATAAGAGATTATCAGATCTTCTTGCAGAATAGCGCAATGTCTTCCTAATTAAGATCGCCAGATTTTTTGCAGATGACAAAAAGTAGAAGACTACAAGGTCTTCTTGTAGAAGAGTACAAAATCTTCTTATCAAATATCGAAAGTTATTCTTACGGACAGAAGACCACAAGGTCTTTTTATAGAAGATCGCCAGATCTTCTTATAGAAGATCATCAGATCTTCTTATAGGAGATCATCAGATCTTCTTATAGGAGATCACCAGCCCTTCTTATAGAAGGTCACCAGTAGAGTTGGGTCATCTAGTTCCTAGTTCCTGGTACTAGTTCCAAAGCGTATGAGTAACATCATTAAATATAACGTGTAATAGTAAGTATACGCAGTTTGTTCAAAGAAAAAAGGTGGGCCATTGGAACTGCGAAGTGAACGAGATAGTTCCATATAGTTCCTTTGGCACAACTCTAGTCACCAGATCTTCTTATAGAAGATCACCAGCTTGTATGGACGAGCACCAGATCTTCTTAAATAAGACCGCAAGGTCCCTGTATAGAAGATCATCAGATCTTCTTATAGAAGATCACCACATCTTCTTATAGAAGATCACCTGATCTTCTTGTAGAAGATCACCTGATCTTCTTGTAGAAGATCACCAGATCGAGATGAGCACCAGATCTTTTTACAAGGGACCACAAGGTCTTCTTATAGAAGAAGATCACCACATTTTCTTACAAAAGATAGAAGACAACAAGGTCACCAGATCTTCTTATAGAAGATCACCAGCTTTTATGGGCGAACACCAGATCTTCTTACATAAGACCACAAGGTCTTCTTATAGAAAAAGATCACCACATTTTCTTACAAAAAATTATAGAAGACAACAAGGTCTTTATAGAAGATTGCCAGATCTTCTTATAGAAGATCACCAGATCTTCTTATAGAAGATCACCAGCATTTATGCACCAGAGCTTCTTACAGAAGACCACAAGGTCTTCTTATAGAAGAATATCACCAAATTTTCTTAGAAATGACAGAGAACCACAAGGTCTTTTTATAGAAGACAACAAGGTCCCTTCATAGAAGATCGTCAGATCTTTTTATAGCAGATTACCATGTGTTCTTTTAGAAGATCAGTACATCTTTTTATAGAAGATCACCAGCTTGAATGGACGACCACCAGAGCTTCTTACAAATGACAGAAGATCTTATAGATAATCACCAGATCTTCTTATAGATGATCACCAGCTTCTACATAAAATCAACAGATCTTCTTATAGAAGATCATCAGATCTTCTTGCAAATGTTAGAAGAGCACAAGGTCTTTGTAGAAGATCACCAGATCTTCTTATAGAAGATCCCCAGCTTTTATGAACGACCACCAGAGTTTCTTATAGAAGACAACAAGGTCTTCTTGTAGACGAAGATCACCACATTTTCTTACAAATGATAGAAGGCCACAAGGTGTCTTTATAGAAGAGTATCAGTTCTTCGTATAGAAGTTCACTAGCTCTTATTTTAGAAGATCACCAGATCATTTAGATCGCCAGATATTTTCTATAAAAGATCCCAAGATATTTTTACAGAAGATCAAGAGGAAGAAGGCCCCAAGGTCTTCTTGTAGAGGATCAAAAAGTCTTCTTATAGAAACCCCTAGGTCATCCTATACAACACCGCAAGGTCTTCTTATTGAATATCAGCAGATCTTCTTATAGAAGACCACAAGGTCTTACTTTAGAAGTTCATTTTTTACTGAAGACCTTAAGGCCTTCTTATTTACGACCACAAAGTCTTTTTAAAGATCCAGATCTGCTTGCAGAAGACCACAAGATTTCCATATAGAAGATCACAAGATCTTTTATAAAGGACACAATGGTTTCTTATAGAAGAGCACTAGGTCTTCTTATAGTCTACAAGTTCTTCTTGTAGAGGATCACCAGGTAGAACACTAGGTAATCTTATTGAATACCACTAAGTCTTCTTATAGAAGACCATAAGGACTTCTTATAGAAGACTACAAGATCTTCTTATATACATAAGACCAAAAGAAGGAATACCACTTATAAGACCACAAGGTCTTCTTATAGAAGACCATAAAGTCCTATAGAAGATCACCAGATCTTCTTATAAAGGACCAAAAGGGCTTCTACTATCTTAGTATTGAAGACCACAATGTCTTCTAATTGAAGATTACCTTATATTCTTATAAAAGATAAACACATCTTCTTAAAGAAGATCACCAGATCTTCATACAGGATACCACAAGGTCTTGATATAAAATATCACCAGATCCTCTCACAAATGTTAGAAGACCACAAGATCTTTGTATTGAAGATCACCATATTTTCTTATAGAGAACACTAGATCTTCTTACAAATGGTAGAAGGCTAAGTGGCTAAGGGTTGCGTCAATTCTAATCCCCAGAGCAATCAAAAGCTCCCCTCAGGCTAATGTGTATGTGATCCTGGTTCTCTCACCTTTGTATACCTTGGTTCTGTTTTAACCACCGAGTAATTCTTCTACACATCGAGATTCAGGAACGTGGCGAGTTTCACACTTTGGACATGCGAAGGTATTAAACTTCTCGGATTATCAACTTGATCTTGATTCCCACCTCTTTCAGGCTTCCCCAACATACGGAGAAAGGCATTTACGCCGGTTTCTACTCCAAATCTTCACTCATATAATTTGTTTTTATTAATTTTTCTCGTTTAGATTTGAGATTAATGTCCGGTATAAGCTTAGCTGTAGCATCTTTCAGGCTGAGGTTCTAGTTAACGCAAAAGCAGCAGTGTTGGTTGGAGAACTTGAACCCAGTCTCACATTAGCCTTGGTTATATATGTCGATATTAATACTACCCTGAATGATCTCAAGTAATGGACCAGAAAAGGTGCAGCGTATCATGCAAACTGGTGTTGCATGCTAGGCAGAGGTTATGCGTTGTGCTTTAAACCTGGCCAAGTACGAATTGAGCCGGCTACAGTAACCAGATCTTAGTTGCTCCAAAACAACTCTCGCTTGTCTAGATAGCTGTTGTTTTTCCGCTCCCACAGATGAGGGGTGATCGCCGAGGACAGTATTTATATGGTAGGCTCTTATAGCCTCGGCGACTGCATTAGTATGAATATCTCCCAAACCTGCTTGATAAGCTTATTGATCTAGAGGTTCTCTTTTGTATCCTTGGACCTCCGTCTCTATGATGAAGATTTTTCCTGACGTGCCTGTGCGTACCTATACATTATAGCATACAAGCAAATATTGCATTGGCAACCTCCTCTTGTGCCGACGCACCGGCAAGATCTTCGACTTCTCATGATCCACTGAAGACATTAGGATACACCTTGTTGCTGTTCTCAGGGCTGCATTCTGGCAGGTTTGCGTATCACTTACGTTGGGAAACCACTCTGGCGCCGCATAGCTTAGAACAGACCGACCTATTGCGTTGTATGCTGCTACTGACTTGGGGACCTTGTTTCTGCTTCTCATCCTACCGCTGATAGTTGTGGCATTCCCGACTTATACATACTATCGAATGTGGCCCGCAGGTCTTTGATGTAGTTTGTAGTCGGAATTATTGACCCATTGACCTGCATATTCAATGGGAGCTTCATTTGCCAAGATCAATGAGATAGGCGTTAGGCCCGACACAAATGTTATCAACGGTGGGACCTGACGCCATGAGCTTAAATCAGTGTACGAAATTAAATCAATGCCGTCGGGAGGGTGTGGAATTGCAGAAAGATAGAGATTAAACAGTTCTGGAGATACCGCCCCTCCTTGGGGAACTCCCTGTTTCACTCTACGTGGTTTGGACTTCTTGTTTCTGTTTTTTTCTTGACTGGCCACTGTTTCTTGTTTGACTGGCCACCACACAAATAGTTGGTCACCCAACGTTTAAAAAAGGTCGGAGGGTAGTATTCTCGACATCCGCAAACGGCTTAGCATGGCTGACCATATCAAAAGCTTTAGTCAGATCCAATTCTGACATCACTGTTTTATTACATGGTCTGTTTTGGTTGAGACCATGGATAATATGTGTGGATGTCGTGGAGTGCTGTTGTGGTACTATGAGATCGGCCAGCACGATTCACCTTTGCTGGCATTCTTGACAAATTTCAACACCTTTGCTGGCATTCTTGACAAATTTCAACAACGGGACCACCGTGCCCATATTACAGGCTTCGGGAACTATTAGGATAGCAAGCGTAGGTTGAGTACCTTGCTCAAGTACTCGATGCCTGGGCTATACATCTGTTATAGCATCACCATTGAAATTCTGCCTGGTCCAAGCGTTTTAGATGATTCTGCGCGTCGGATAACATATCACATATCCTCCTCGGCTGAAAGAGATCGCACACGATATTAAACACTTCTCTTCGCCCGGTAGCTATTGGGGTGCTCTACAAATTGTCGGCAAAAGTAGCCCGCGCACCTCTTCGGATTTATCATAACCTCGCCGTTAAATATGACAGCTGTCCGAACATGATTTTTACCAGGGTTTGAGAACGCCTTAACCGTTATCAGCTCATTCATTAATCCCGTCGCCTCTGCTGGGAAATTAGTTCTTATTTTAGGCATTCGTGTAGCAGGAATATGATGTCTCGGAATTCCTCTCTGCTTCCCGATCATCAGAGGGATTGGGCAGTTTCTGGGAAATTAGGTCTTATTTCAGGTATTCGAGTAGCAGGAATATGATGTCTCGTAAAGTCCTTCCATCAGAGGGATTGGTCAGTTTCCTGTTGAATTCTACGAATCCTTACCAATTGGCTTTCCCATGATTAAGGAAAGTACGGCGCACAAAAGTTGTGAAGTATGGTGGTCTATTGATGTAGATGAGGATAGGGAGTTGGTACGATATGACGGGTTGCCTAGTCACGTCCTTCGTCAGAACAGGTGACACAATGGATATGTCAGCCGAACTAACAAATAGCTAGCTCCACATTTTGCACCGTGAACGTGGACGCACCCACCAGGATTAGAGGGCTGTCTCCTCTAGCTATTTGCTCAACCAGCGCTATGCCTCTCTGGTCTGGTTGAATGGCATAGATCATTATGTGCATTAAAATCCCCTAGGACCAGCCTGTTATCACCTTCCAACGGTGACCTGATGTCAGGCGAAGGCAGGACACAGATATTAAACGGCGGGATATACACATTCAGTAGTTCTATCTTAGCGGTTCCACACTTTACCGCTACCGCATACACACTAGAGTCAAGCTCAAGCGAGATAGGTCTGTACTGGACTGACTGGTGGTTGCAATAGGATTGCAAGTCCAAAGATCGGTGGGATCGCGGGGGAGTTTCATAATCCGATGACGACTACGAAGACTCACTGGGGATAAAGTTGGCGCAGCAAGAAGCAACATAATCTCTATCGCTATACTCCCTCAGGAAGGTCAGAACTAAACAATTCCTGAAATGCACCCACTACCGACACCCGTTGCATTTCACCGACCGCGACCCATGATGGATGAGACGGTGACAAATGGGGTAAAAGTATAGTTCGGGGTTACTCTTATTCTGGGACGAAAGAAAAGAATCCGGGGCAGGCATTCTGAGACATATCGCTCCCAATATAAAAATAAAGACGGACTTGAACATGTAGTTGCTGGTGTGACGGCCCCTGGCCGAAATGGCGTTTCCTCGTTTCAATTCGGTACATGTCGAAGACTCGTTATTTGTTTAGCTGTTGTTTGGGCAAGCAATGTTCGTATTGTGGGTGTTCGGGCATTAGGTGTTCGTGTTGCGGTTGTTCAGACTCTAGGCACTCGCGTAGCAAATGTTCGGGAACTCGGCAATTGAGGGTTCGTGTTGCAGTTGTTCTTAACTTTAATGCCTCTACGATATAATACAGATACAGATACCAAATTTCATACTGCCATTGGTTGGCCTTTATTAAGCTCATTTGTGGCAGAATGAATTAAATCCCCAGTATTCCAATTATTGCTCATTTATATTGCATTCTGTGAAACGCTGTCTTGATACCTTCATTTAGGTCAGAGGGCAAATCTCCACGTTTTTGGTTTCTTATCCTATTCATAAAAATGCGTAGATAAGTTAGGTTTTATCGATTTTGATCTGGAAGTATTTTAATACAGGTTAATGAATTTCCGCTGTTGAAAAACAAACCTTTAATATCCGGCATTTTCTTCTCAGAGAAAATTCACACAAATTGTGTGATGAACATTGCCACAAAGCTCCAAGTTTTTAATCACTAGATGAAACTTCTTTTCCCCTTTCCAGTCTACATATTTAGGTAAATACATATTTCCTAACATCCCATTGTGCGTCACACGCAAAACAATAAACACAAACAAGCATACAAACGGCCAAAAAAGCATAAACAAAAGTGGAATGAAAAGCACTCTTTGACCAACCACAAACTCTGATCAGACTTTGTTTTGGACATTTTAGTTTTGAATACCGATCGAGACCAAGCGGTCATACGCCAACTTCAAAACAGGCAGACAAAAGAAAAAACAGAAAAGACGCCGACATCAAAATAAAACAAAACTTCATTGTAAATTACAAAATTAGAAATAGCAGAGATAAAAAGAAATTACAATTACAAACAAAATCGATCAAACAGGTGGTTGCACAGAATTAAAATAAAGCAAATGTAAATTACGTGAAAACGCCGGGATATTTTTACAAACAATTGACATTTATTCTGTGCGAAGCTGTATTTTTTCGGGAATATATCCAAGTGTTTTTGTTCATTAATGTTACAGTTCTAAATCTTCAATATATTGAAAATACAAATTGTAATTGTTTTGTTTATTAATTTTAATTTTATTTATACTCGACATTTATAGCGTGCTATTGATCCAAACCGCAGTAAACTAATTGATACTATTCCTATTAACACTTGATTGTTAATAAAATTATTAAAACTTGAAATATCAAAAATTAAATTTGCCTAAGTAAACATTTGAAAAAAAAACTTGATTCTTCTGCATAGAAGGAGAAAATGGCAACCAAAGCCCTACAATTCAACTTCATAAAACAGGTAAGAAATACTTAAAACTACTAAGAAACAATGTGACCCATATAAAAATGTATGTAAGTTTATGTACATTACTTTTAATTTCACTTGTTATAACACAGAAGTAGAATTCTCTCCAATGTGAACTAGAATATAAGGGTAAAAAAGTATTTTTTGCTATGTGGTCAGGAAGCTCTAACGGGGGACTCTATAGTGAAACACTAAATAAGTCCTCCTTATTTTGTAAGTCAGGGTGAATTTTCTTCAAATCTACTAAAGTAGGGTGATATTTAGGAAAAGCCGATAAATGCTGTTTCGAATAGTGATTGTTGTAGTGTTCGTGTAACCGTCCGACCCATGATGAAATAATAAGGTGGCGTAAAACGTCCAGCTGATTGGTTTCAATCTGTCAAATTTTTTGTTATTGTGAATAAATTGTATGAAAACGTAAACAAACGTTTTGACATATTGAAGAATTTCCGCCAAAAATGAGTTGTTGTTGTGCTACTTACGTGACCTGTTAAATAGATCTTGGTCCGACCCATTAAGATAGTCGCCGGATAAGAGTGAAATAATAAGCCGGTTGCAAAAGACGCACAGTGGTTCAGAATCGTTTTTTCCTGGTCAAAACTCTGTAACTTTTGTACGAATAGAGATAGGTATTTTCATATATTTTTTCTGTTTTTTTACAGATAACACAATCAGCTTTCCAATGAATCAAAAGAGATCAAATGGATGTAGTTTGAGTTTTTTCATATTTTGCATCATTATATGGGGACCCTATCAACACGTGGACCAAATTCAAACAATTTTTGAAAGAAGGTTTTCTAACACTAGGGAGTACCGTTAGCCAAATTTTAGTCAATTTCATTGAAAGATGTGGTCAAGTCCCCCAAAATGGCAGAAATCAGGGGGTACCGTTCTATGGACCTATGTTGATTTATTATACCCTACACCACCCTGTGGTAAGGGTGCATTTGTATGTAACTTACCTAAGGAAAAGAGATAGACCTATTATAGTTCCTTCTAGGGATATGCATAGAATCACTTTCTGAGTCGATTTATGCATGTCCGTCCGTTCGCAACGTACAGGTCGCATTTATTGTTCGATTTGGCTGAAAATTGGGGAAGATCATTTTCTTAGCCTAATGAAGAACGCTATTGCTTTTGGTGAAAATCGGTTCAGATTTGGATATAGCTCCCATATATATTTTCGGCCGATTTGAGGTATTTGATGCACCAAACACGCTGTATCTATAGATAAATGTGCCAAATTATATGGAAATCGGTTCCGATTTGGATATAGCTCCCATGTATATTTTCGGCCGATTTGAAGTATATGATGCACCAAACTCGCTGTATCTGTCCAATTTTGATGAAATTTGGAATGTGTTACGGAATTAGGTCTATAGATAAATTTGCCAAATTATATCAAAATCGGTTCAGATTTGGATATAGCTCCCATATAAATTTTCGCCCGATTTTTGGTATTTGGTGCACGAAAGACGTTATATATGAATATATATATATATATATATATATATATATATATATATATATATGAAATATGAAATATGAAATATATATGAAATATGAAATATATATATATATATATATATGAAATTTGGAATGTGTGACGGAATTTGGTCTATAAATAAGTGTGCCAAATTTTATCGAAATCGGTTCGGACTTGGATATAGCTCAGATATATATGTATATTGTCGCCCGATTTAAGGTATTTGATGCACCAAAGACGCTATGTATGTCTAATTTTGATGAAATTTAGAATGTGTGACGGTGTTTGGTCTAGAAATATATGTGCCAAATTATATCGTAATCTGTTCACATTTGGATTTAGCTCCTATATATATTTACCTATTCACAGTGGTGTTGGGTATCATATAGTCGGCCCCGCCCGACTTCGATCCTTTCCTTTCCTTATTGGTTTTTCAATGTACCTCTTAGCTCATAACAGCTCAACTCGAAATAAAATTAATTGAATAAATATCACTATAAATGACCTTCGCCTTAATCAGACAAAAATAAACCGATTTGGTGCAAAATTTGGCCTTCGTCATATTTTGTTTAAACTTAGTTTCAGTTCGTAGATGGACAATACCGGTCCACAACTTCAGGTACTTCCCCTAATAATTAAAAATGTCAATATCTCTTGAACGGGACAATCAATTTGTTCCAAACTTTGGATCTCCTAATATTTTGTCCAAATTTATTTTAACTTCTAAAATGGCCCATATCGGTCCTCTCCTTAGGGATGTGTGTGAAGTTAAATTGGATTTCAAATTGGAAAATTTAATTTTAGCAAAGATACGAACCAACAACAGCGTACTGTACAGAGCACTTCTAGGGCTAAATTTGAATTTAACGACAACATTTAATTTAAGAATGAAACTCTTAATATATTTATAATATTTAAACAATATTTAACTGAATTAAAGGAAACTGTAAATATTTATTTAGCATACAATTTTATTATATTAATGAGGTTTGTTTAAAGGTTTAAATAATTATATACGTGTCAAAAAAAATTGGAAAACAATTATTTTATATACCCACTACAAAAGCTGGTAAAGGGGCGCCACACTAAATAATGGGGAGGGGTTCGTCCACGGAATATTTTTTTCTGGATAGAACATCGAATGGCCATCAAGCACAGTCTTTCAATAAATTCTAAATATATTCAGATTTTGGAAAACAATTATTTTATATACCCCCTACGAAAGGGGGACGAACCCCTTCTCATTATTTAGTGGGGGTCCAAAGTAATTACCCTTTACCAGCTTTCGTAGGGGGTATATAAAATAATTTTTTTTCCAAAATCTGAATGTATTTAGAATTTATTGAAAGACATGGGCTTGATGGAAATTTGATGTTCTATCCAGAAAAAAATATTCCGTGGACGAA
Organism: Musca autumnalis; assembly: GCF_047663935.1. Lineage (NCBI taxonomy): Eukaryota > Metazoa > Arthropoda > Insecta > Diptera > Muscidae > Musca > Musca autumnalis. The sequence continues at coordinate 235,866,917 of NW_027411755.1, forward strand.
CCCCTCCCCATTATTTAGTGGGGGCCCCAAAGTAATTACCCTTTACCAGCTTTCGTAGTGGGTATATAAAATAATTGTTTTCCAATTTTTTTGACACGTATATAATTATTTATACCTTTAAACAAACCTCATTATTATAATAAAATTGTATGCTAAATAAATATTTACAGTTTCCTTTAATTCAGTTAAATATTGTTTAAATATTATAAATATATTACTAGTTTCGTTCTTAAATTAAATTTTGTCATTAAACTTAAATTTAAATTTCGCCCTAGAAGTGCTCTGTACAGTACGCTGTAGTTGGTTCGTGTCTTTGCTAAAATTAAATTTTCCAATTTCAAATCCAATTTATCTGCACACACATTCCTTAGGGTACCTCCCTCACAATAGTTCAACATTTGTGTCTAAGTGCAGTTTTGGGTCTGTTTGAAATCTTTTGGAAATGAATACCGATGCTGTTCATTGTGGTCCTGTTTACAGCGATATTATGTTTTCCGTGGACAAGTCTATGCTCCCTGGCATACGGGTCCAAAAGTTATACGATGACCCACTGAAATGACTAGTAGGCGAGATATATATAGAAAAATATGACTCCCAAAAAAAGATCGACTTCCATAATAGACTATGTCGGTCCTTTCCTTCAAGTACCTCCAGTAATTATTGGGGAATAGGGTTTTGGTTGCTTACTCGGTATTCTAATCTATAAATATCGTCCATATATGAAAGTTTGAACTCGCACAGGTTGAGGGTATATCTCCGTCAGCACAGCTGACTGATACTTTCTTAGTTGTTCAATATCTCATCAATACACTGAAAGAAAAATGTAGAGTTTCATTGAATGAATGAAAAAGTTTCATTAAACAACAATATCTGTCAGTTACTTACATGTGTAATCATCGGATTTAGTACTTAGAAGTTACCATTCTATTATTGCCATGAAACTGTCACATGAATACTATGGCACAGGGTTATTAGAACAATGAAGGTTATTTTATGAAACTCAATGAAACTGCTTCATTAATGCAATGAAGTCTTACGTTGGCTCAAAGTCAATGTCAAATTTCATTGATACAACGTATTTTTCTTTCAGTGTATTTCACAGGGATAGAAGAAATTTCTGCGATCTTTTTGGATTCTAATTGTGATCTGATTCAGGATTAAGTATTCTTTTCATAGTCTTTAACAGAAAGGAAGAAGACTTTAGATAGAGTGTGTCTCGGCTTCCTCGCCTTGAGGATATATGTCACCTTAAAGGCCAGAACAGAATCAATCGTCGCTTGCTTTGCTTGCTTCCCAAATGTCAAATTATAAAGGAATGCCAGAGCCTCTTAAAGGGGAATGCAGGCGGATTTGCAAAGAGGCTCTAATATTCCTTTATAATTTGACATTTGGGGAAGCAAGCAAAGCAAGCGACGATTGATTCTGTTCTGTCCATTGAAGTCTTCGTAGACCAGCTAATCTATCTATCAGTTTCTCATCCTCTTCAGTGCGAGATTGTTTATAACTTGCTGCGGCAGGTCAACATCAAAAAAGGTTCGCTCAACCGCGAAAAAACGCCTGATAGTATTTTCAGGGTCTCTAGTCCAGAGACCTCGACACATAAGCGGCTGGATTTCTGGCTGAAGTCATTTCTGGAAAAGGAATAAAGAAATGTCGGATCCAGATTTGAATTAGGTCGAACTTGGTCTTTAGTCTTTTACCAGAAATGACTTCAGCCAGAAAGCCAGCCGCTTTTGTGTCGAGGCCTTTAGTCCACGAACAGTCGCTCCGCCTAATGTTACCTATGGATTTGGGATCATTAGACACTATTTTGCGAAACCAGACGACTTCATTCAATAAAGCTGCTCAGAACTTCGGTTTAGCTTACTTAATTTCACTCTTCTACTTATTTGAATTAACCTTATAGACATTCCAATCTGAACTGAGTTTCGTGTTTACTTGAGTTTAGGCCTCGACACATAAGCGGCTGACTGGCTGAAGTCATTTCTGGGAAAGGAATAACGAAATGTCAGAACCACATTTGAATAGAACTTCGTCTTTAGTCTTTAGCCAGAAAGCCAGCCCCTTATGTGTCGAGGTCTTTTCGTCTTACTGACATTATTAGAATATTTCTCAGATACATTACGAAGAATAGCTAACTATTTATTCCACCTAAGCGGTTGAGATTTCCTACCCGGATAGTGGATTGGACATGAATCCTCATAGTGCAAGTCAGAAAAGTTTTGGTTAGGCTGTCCACAGCTCTCTCAACTTTCACACAATTTTGAAGCCGTCAGTGCTCAGAATTTGCCCCAATTCGTTTTCCTGGTATTTCTGCTTGACTCCAAGTACAGAGATTTAACCCAGATATGCCCATTGCTTGATCGTGATCATTTTAAAAGTATTTTTATATTTTTTTAGAAGCAAATGTGAAATAATAACAGTATGTTTATATGTTTTTTAAAAATTTTTTGAAAAAAGTGGTTTTTGAGGCCACTTTTGAACACAGGGTTTTATCATATAACTGGGTGTTATGGGACACAAAACATTTGACATATAGTCCAAAAACACCTTTTCGGCATCTAGTTAACGTTTTTTCGTAGTAGGCTCCACATCGTGTATGTTTTCGTTATAAAACTACCCAATAATTAATCGGTCATAACGCAAATCATTGTAAAAACTAAGCGATAGGTGGCAACTTCTATGAACTAGACCTCAAAACTCAAAAATAATAGCTCAAAATAATGGAATCACATAATATCCCAAGAGCTACAGATGTGTACTGAGTATATCACCAAAATAAACGGTACTTTGATAAACATAACATATCAAATTAGCAAGAATTTTGTGTGTCCTATATATAGGACGTTGGGCATATCTGGGTTAAAAAAAATATCATCCAGCGATTCGACAAGGACTACTTTTTAAATATCCTTCAATTCTTTATATCAGAGTTGTCCATGTTGGTGAGGGTTTGTAAAGTTGGTTTAGAATAAAGTTGAATATGGGTTCAGCTCTGGCGTTTATATCACTGCTAACCAGTGGAGGCGGTGAGCATTCGCGTCACATAAAAGAATTACCAGGCCTATTCTCTAGAGTTGGGCAATCTCGTTCAATTGAACGATCCGGATCACTATCTCGTTCAATGGACACCGGTAATTTCTTTGAAAAAACTGCGTATACTAATTTCACACGTTGGTTTTTATGATGTTACGCATTCGTTTTTGAACGAGGACAGTGATCCGGATCGTCCAATTGAACTAGATTGTCCAACTCTACTATTCTCCCCAGCTCGCTCAACAGCTCCTTCGTTACTTTGCCTGGTGGATCGAGGTCCTTGTGTGGCATATAGATTAAGGACAATACAATATGAAGTATGACTTGACTACGGAACAAGTAAAAAAGTATCAGTCGGCTTTGCAGACAGAGATATACCCTCAGCCTGTGTATATTGAAACAATTTTTTTCCCTAAATACGTATGTATTTAGGAGGTTTTAAAAATTTTGGGCGTTTGAACCAACAAAAATGTTGATTAGGATTAAAGATCAAAAGTTTTGCGAAGGAGATACTAAAAGAAAGGATCTCCAGCCACAACATATGGTGCCATAGGGGGTTTTTACACTCTTCGGACTGTTTGCTCAAAACGTATAGACTTGTCCCTAGTTATCTTGCGCTCCAACCACCTTACATAGGGATTTTTTGCAACTTTCAGGCTATTTTCTAAGGAAGTATGGGCTTGCCCCTGATGAAATTTGTACCGTCGTATGGAGGGCAGTGAATACAAGTTGCTAAAACAAAAATCAAAGCGATTCGAGAGATGGCCCTAAACTGAACTTTTCCGAAATTTTGTGTGGGAGGTACCGGAAGGAGTGGTACACATTTCACGATGGGCAAAGTATGAACCACATCTTGAAGGCTATTCCCTTCAAGAGTTATCGTGCGCATAAATTTTCCGAACATTTTCGAACTTTTGTGGCAGAGGTACGAGAAAGAGTGGACCAATATAGCCCATCTTCGAACTTAACCCCAGTTTATGTAAACATTTTTATTCTTCTCACACGAATTGTCAAATTTTGTAGATCGATTTACTCGCTTTAGCGCAAATGTAGAGCGCTGATTTTTAAATGAGGAATCCTTAACGATATATGGAACGGGTATACGAAAAATTAGATGTGTATGTCATCTGGGGGCTGAGCTATGAATGCCTAAATTATTACGAATATAGACGAACGAACAAAAATAAGTTACAAAAACTGGGGGTTAAACTAAGTTTGGGTAAAATATTGCGAAAGCCAAAATTTGAATCGGTTTATCCGTTCGAGAGTTATCGTGCGCTCCAGCCAGCCAGCCAGACAGACAGACGGACATTGCTCAATCGACTCCAAATTGTCTGAAGCACATTTCGTCCAAACATACTTGGGGTCTAAAACCATTATTTCTATGAGGCACATTTTGCCCGTATAAAAGTGTATATACCCTCGTTAGCATAAATGCTGAGGGTATAAAAATTCACGTTGCATGATCGTAGGGTGGTTGAAAAAAAAATATTCTGTATCACTTGGAGTAAAGACCTTCCCTCTATGGGGGATTTGTCAGCTCTTCAACCGAAGCGGTATGGTCCGATTATTTCGTTGAATATAGGTTTTAGCCAGTCAGACAATACGCTTCAAAGAACTTTATATAATAAAGTTGGTTTTTAGCATTCTTTGCAGTCTATTTCCGCCCAAAACACAATTTCTACATCGTATAAACATTAATGCGCAACTATATGCTGGATTTTGGCTAAGAATGCAGTTTTTAGTATTATAATTTGTTTATGACTGTGATGACCTGAAAACATTTACATAAATTACCACAAATATTTTTCCTTAAGTTTCACCAAATAAGTCTTGACGAAAATATTCTAATTGGAATCTAAACCTTATTTCCAGTTCAGTTAGTGGTGGGAATGCAGTTATTTTCTGTTTATTTTTAATTCACATGCTTAACTACGAAACATAAACTCTGAGAGAAAGTAAATTGTAATTAAGAAGAAATACTTTTATATTTTAATATTCTTTCAAAAATTGTAATTTCCCACCAATTTTCTCTGCAGGTAAAAAATAAAAGAAAAAACATGGAATGCTTAATAATTCATGGTCCACTAACTTTTCTATGGCTATCCACCCAAAAATAAATTAAATAAAAATAAAAGTAGAGCGAGCTAGGCATCAAAAGATTACAAAATACCATTAACTTCGGAGTTAGTAATTATGAGGCAATTTCAACACCTTCAAGTTCATTTAATCGTAACGCTTGCACTCTACGATTTTTTTTTTTTTTGCTCTCGAAGTTTAGATATAATTGGCCAATAATAAAATACTTAAGAGGTCACTGACAAAGTTCATTTTACGACGATTCATTGTTTCAAATGAAATGATGTTAATGATGATGATGATGCCGAGCCGGCTACATTGAATGAATGATCCACATAAAACTATTCAGTATTGTGTTTAAATTTTTAAATGTGTAATCTTTCTCATCTTATGCAAATTATTAATGTTGATAATTACACAGGGCAACAATAGTAAAATATTTAAAAAAGTTTATACAAATTTGAAGTAAACTGCTAACCTTTATGATGATGTTGCTGGCTGTAAAAATTGTTCATGTTTCCCCTTGTTGGAAAACCTCAACTGGGAAATGGAGATTTGAAAATGACTAGCGGAAGTTTAGAAAATTTAACATAAATTAACATTTCATGCCTGACATTTTCCACTGCTTGAAATTGTCTCCTCGGCGTTGCCATTTAAAGTCCAATAACGCCGGGGTGTTAATGGAAAATTGCCATTGCATGATGTAAACGTAATACACGAAAATAGGAAAAAACTAATTTTCCAATTTTAGAAATTGTAAGCGAATTGTTTGTCTGCATTTGTAGCGCCTTTTTTGTTTTCATAGAAAGTTTAAACAATTGTATTGTTGTTTTTAAAAAGTTATTTAACGCAATGTTTACATAAACTGGACCATTCATCAGTTAAAAGAGTTCAATAAACTATTTTGACTGTTAATTAGTTAAACATTTCTTTTTAACAAAAAATACCAATCATAATGTATTTGCATGAGAAAGATTTGCAAAGTTCCAATTTATTCATTTGTAAGTTGGGTATTTTTGGTTTGGGGGTTACTCCCTCCCCACTTACTTTTGCCCACAAAGTTGAAAGTGGAAGTTAAGGCAAAAGCACGTGCCTTTGCCTATTCACCTCTTACATATTAATGTTTTTTATAAACAATTATAATCTCATTAATTTTGCTGCGAAATTTCTATCATTCCATTACTATTTACACTTTTTCTTTATTTTATTAAACCTTATTTACACCGACAGTTGTTTAGGGAATTTACTTCATTTTTTTGTTGGCAGATATCACGGCCTATTAGTACTTTTAGATTTATGAAATCCACTCGATTTCAAATGTCAATTCCATAGCGTATATGTCAACAAATCTTTTGCAAAAACTTGTTTGATGTAAATGCGCTCTAAGCTTTTTCTACAAATTGCAAAGAAGAAATTGTGCTTAAAATAAACACGGTGAAGTACATTATAAAACTTCGCATAGAATCATCATAAAGAGTGAATCATCAATCATTCTTCTGAACCTAAAATAGAAATGAATAAACAAACAAAGAAAAGTTAGAAATGGAAATATTTCTTTGTGTAGAATTTACATGGCAGAGAATCTGGAAAACTTTAAAGAGAATCCACAAAAACTCCCATAACAGAGGAAGTGGTTACAAAATAAACATCCAATGCTAATGACGATAATGATAGCCAGGCGGTATTTCAGTCAAAACAATCTTTTGGTGCGTTAAGTTTGTGTGAAAGATTTGAAAGTTAATTGGGGTCATTGGGTTGACCTGGGCGAAAGAAAAGAACAGTGGCTTAACTTGTGGTTTTAGTAAACGATCATCAGGTACTTTTACAACGGTAGCTGGTGGTGGTGGGTATTTCCTCTCCCATAATGGTTGTTTGGATGGTAATTTTTTGAGTGGCCTGTTAGCCAACTTAATTTCAATAGGCATTTACTTTTTCAAAATTCTGAAGCAATGCATCAACTCTATGGAAGATGAAGACAGATGTCATCTACTCTGTAGAATATAACGTCAGACGTTATTTCTTTTTGGAAGATGACGTCAGAAGTCATATACTCTATAGAAGATGATGTCAGGCTTCATCTACTCTATAGAAGATGATGTCATGCATCATCTACTCTTCAAAGATGACGCCATACCTCGTCTACTCCTACATGAGATGACGTCAGACATCACCCTCTCTATATAAGATAACGTCATGCATGATCTACTGTATAGAAGATGACGAAAGTCGAAGTCTAATCTATTGGAAATTACGTCAGCGGTCATCTACTCTATCGGAGAGGACATTAGGAGATGATTCCATATGTCATCTACTCTATAGGAGTTGACGCCAGACGTCGTCCACTCTATAGGAAATGACACCAGACGTCATCTACACTACAAAAGATGACTTCATGCATTAATTAGTCTATAGAAGAGGACGCCATGCATCATAAACTCTATATGAGATGACGTCAAACGTCATATACTATAGATAATGACGAAAGCCGCCATCTATTCTATCGAAAAAGACGTCAGGGGTCATCTACTCTATCGAAGATGACATCTGGTGTCATTGATCTTATAGAAGATGACGTCAAGCGTCTTGTACTCTATAGCAGATAACGTCAAGCACCATCTACTAAATAAAAGATAAGGCGTCAAATACTCTATAGAAGTTTATGTCAGTCTTCACACACTCTATAAGAGATCATGCTAGACGTGATCTACTCCATATCCTATAGAAGATGACGTCAAACGTCATCTACTCTATAGGGGATGACGTCAAACGTCATCTACTCCATAGGAGATGACGTCAAACGGCATATAATCTATAGGAGATGACGTCAGGCGTCATCCAGTCTATATGAAATGACGTCAGACGTCATCCAATTTATTGAAGATGATGCCAGACTTCATCAACAGTTTAGAAGACGACATCCGACGTCATCAAATCTTTAGAAGATGACATCAGATGTCACCTACCCTATGGAAGATGCCGTCAGGCGTCATCCAATCTATTGAAGAGGACGTCGAACTCCATCTAGTCTATGAAAGAGGACTGCATACGTCATCCAATCTATTGAAGATGACGTCAGGAGAGATGACGTCAGGCATCATCTACTCTATATAAGAGATAACGTCATATGTCATCTACTCTGCAACAAATGACATCAGGCGCCATCTAGTCTATACGATAGATGACGTCAAAATTCATCTACTCTGTAGGAGAGATGATGTCAAACGTTATCTACTCCATAGGAGAGATAACCACAAACGTCATCTATTCTATAGGGGATGACGTCAAACGTCATCTTCTCCATAGGCAATTACGTCAAACGTCTTATACTCCATAGGACATGACGTCAAACGTCATCTTTTCTATCGGAGATGACGTCAAACGTCATCTTTTCTATAGGAGATGACGTCAAACGTCATCTTTTCTATAGGAGATGACGTCAAACGTCATCTACTCCATAGGAGATGACGCCAAACGTCATCTGCCCTACAGAAGATGAAGTCAGGCTACATCTACTCTACTCTTATAGAAGGTGACGTCAGTCTACATCTACTCTATAGAGAATGACGTCAGGCGCCCTCTGCTCCAGGATGAAGTCACGCGTCATCTACTTCATTGGAGATGATGTCAAACGTCATCTACTCTATAAGAGACGACGTCAAACGTCATCTACTCTGTAGGAGATGACGTCAAACGTCATCTACTCTGTAGGAGATGACGTCAAACGTCATCTACTCGATAGGAGATGACGCCAGACGTCATCTACTCTATAGGCGATGATGCCATACGTGACGTCAAAAGTAATTTTCTCTATAGGAGATGATGCCATACGTGACGTCAAAAGTAATTTTCTCTATAGGAGATGACGCCAGACGTCATCTACTCTATAGTAGACGACGCCAGACATCATCTTCTCTATAGGCAATGACGTTATGCGTCATCTACTCTGTAGGATATGACGCCACACGCTATCTACTCTATAGGATATGACGTCAGACGTCATCTACTCTATAGAGCATGACGTCAAACGTCATCTATAGGAGATGACGTCTAACGTCATCTACTCTATAGAGGATGACGTCAAGTGTCATCTTTTCTATAGGAAATGACGTCAAACGTCATCTACTCTACAGGAGATAACGTCAAACGTCACCTACTCTATAGGAGATTACGGCAAGCGTCATTTACTAAATAAAAGTTAAGGCGTCAAATATTCTATAGAAGTTTATGTCAGTCTTCATACCCTCTATAAAAGATCATGCTAGACGTCATCTACTCTATAGGGGATGACGTCAAACGTCACCTACTCTATAGGAGATGACGGCAAGCGTCATCTACTCTATAGAAGATGACGTCAAGCGTCATCTGCTCTATAGGAGATGACGGCAAGCGTCATCTACTCTATAGGGGATGACGTCAAACTTCACCTACTCTATAGGAGATGACGGCAAACGTCATATACACTATAGAAGATGACGTCAAACGTCATCTACTGACGTCAAACATCATCTACTCTATAGGGGATGACGTCAAACGTCATTTACTCTATAGAAGATGACGTCAAACGTCATCTACTGACGTCAAACATCATCTACTCTATTGGGGATGACGTCAAACGTCATTTACTCTATAGGAGATGACGTCAAACGTCATATACTCTATAGGAGATGACGTCAAACGTCATATACTCTATAGAAGATGACGTCGCACGTCATCTACCCGATTGAAGATGACGTCAAGCGTCATCTGCTCTATAGGAGATGACGGCAAGCGTCATCTACTCTATAGGGGATGACGTCAAACTTCACCTACTCTATAGGAGATGACGGCAAACGTCATATACACTATAGAAGATGACGTCAAACGTCATCTACTGACGTCAAACATCATCTACTCTATAGGGGATGACGTCAAACGTCATTTACTCTATAGAAGATGACGTCAAACGTCATCTACTGACGTCAAACATCATCTATTCTATTGGGGATGACGTCAAACGTCATTTACTCTATAGGAGATGACGTCAAACGTCATATACTCTATAGGAGATGACGTCAAACGTCATATACTCTATAGAAGATGACGTCGCACGTCATCTACCCGATAGAAGATGACGTCAATGTCATCTACTCTATAGGGGATGACGTCAAACGTCATATTCTTATAGGAGATGACGTCATCTACTCTATAGAGGATGACGCCAAACGTCATCTACTCAATAGGGGATGACGTCAAACGTCATATACTTATAGGAGATGGTGTCATCTACTCTATAGGAGATGACGCCAAACGTCATCTACTCTGTAGAGGATGACGCCAAACGTCATATACTCTATAGGAGATAACGTCAAACGTCATACACTCTATAGGAGATGACGTCAAACGTCATCTATTCTATAGAAAATGACGTCAAACGTCTGGCGCCTGACATCATCTACTCTATAGGATATGACGCCTGACGTCATCTTCTCTATAGGACATAACGCCAGACGTCATATTCTCTATAGGAGATGACGCCAGACGTCATCTACTCTATAGGAAAAGACGCCATACGTCATATTCACTATAGGATATGATGCCATACGTCATTTACTCTATATGAGATGACGCCAGACTTCATCTACTCTATAGGAGAGATGCCACAGGCGTCATCTACACTGTGGGAGATGACGTCAAACGTCATCTACTCTATAGGAGATGACGTCAGGCGTCATTTACTTCTTAGGAGAGATGATGTTAGGCGTCATCTACACTATGGAAGATAACGTCAGTCGTCATTTCCTTCATAGTATATAATCTATTATGAAGAAGAGAGGATTCAGAAGATGATGCCAAGCGTCAAATACTCTTGTATCTGCTCCAAAAACGATGCATCTAAAGAAGATGTCGTCAAGCGCCATCCAGCCATCCATTCCAATGAAAGTTACGTCAGGCGTCATCTGATCCAATGAAGATGACGTAAAGCGTCGACTCCATAGAAGAGTACGCGTCATTTGCTTTCTAGAAGATGACATCGATCGTCATCTACTCCAAAGAAAATAACATTCAGGTATTACTTACTATAGAAAAGTTGAATTTAATCACCATCTCTCACATGATTTTAAAACCTGTCAAGTTTTTTTCTTTCATGAAGCTTCAAATAATCTGTTGCTTTTGGGCAGTTGCTACCAATTAAAACCCACCATCATTCATCCATCACAAGCCTTTGAAGCTACTTTCTATTCACATGAAAACAATGAAACTAAATATAATTTATTACCTAATGAAGACCACCGAAAATTATAACATTTCTTCATTCAAGAAAAGAATACAAAATCGGAAAGGATTCTTCCGGCAGCAACGGATGAACAAGAAAAAGGGGATTAGGAAAATTGGAGTAATAGCAAACACAGAGAAATCCCAAAGAAGTGAAATGGAAGAAGAGAAATGAAAACTTAATCACGTCTGACATTGAAAATTAATCTATTTTAAATTTGAGCGTTGTTCTGTGGTGGTAACTTTCGTCGGATGACCGTGGGAGCTGTGTGGCGCGGCAATCTTAAAATGTCAAGCTTAATTACAACGTGTTACAGTAGACGGAACATGCTTGAAGTTTGTTTGTTTAAAATTTGTTGTTTTGTAATTTCTTCATTTTGAGAAGAACATTCTGATGGTGATCATCATCATCATAAAATTCTCAAACTCATTAACCAGCAACAAGCATATTTCACATGCTCTGCATATTTGAAATGAGTTATGGTTGAAGATATGCCATATTCAGATAATTAAATGGCTTGAAGCGTTTAGATGCCACACAAAGGCTAAACGTGAAGTATGAAGAAGCTAAACAAACAACAATTCGACATACACCACCCACCTTACCATTCAGACCTATTGATGATGATTCGCTATCATCAGCAGAAGCTACCACCTTCATTCTAATTAATTTCTGTTAACTTTGTCAGAGCCATTGGTATTGTGGGAGAAGTAACGGTAGTTATCGTTTGGATCATAAACTTCAAAACACCGTCATAAACAAATTGATAAATTTCTACGAATGCTGCAATGGAACAGAACATGTTCGAATTGATTGAATACGAAATTGGTATTTGTTTTGGTGAATTGAGCTGATAACGCCTCTAGTAGGTTGGTTGATTGGCATTGAATACGCTGAATTACAGGAAAATTGAAAACTGTGTAAATTTTAATAAAGGTTACGGCGATATCGCAATAAAAAACCCAATAAAAGCTTGAGTTAAAAAGCAAGGTTGACTAGAGTGTATGGCGGACTATGTAGAATGGACTAAGATTTTTGATCATGAATAAAAAAGAAATGGGGAAGTGGGGATTTTTTATTTATTTTTATAGGATTTAAAAAAATTTCATCCGACATGGATTTTTTAAAAAATATTTTTTCATATTTTTAAAAAATATATTTTTTTATACTCCCAACATAAAAAAATAATTTTTCATCCGCCCAACAAACGTGGATTTTTTAAAAATTATTTTTTCATCCGCCCTACAAACGTGGATTTTTTAAAAATTATTTTTTCATCCGCCCAACAAACGTGGATTTTTTAAAAATTATTTTTTCATCCGCCCAACAAACGTGGATTTTTTAAAAATAATTTTTTCATCCGCCCAACAAATGTGGATTTTTTTAAAATAATTTTTTTATCCGCCCAGCAAATGTGGATTTTTTAAAAATCATTTTTTCATCCGCCCAAGAAACGTGGATTTTTTAAAAATTTAAGTTTCATCCGCCCAAGAAAAGTGGATTTTTTAAAATATTTAAGTTTCATCCGCCCAAGAAACGTGGATTAAAAAAAAAATATTTTTTGAGGCACCATCAGACCAAGAAACGTGATTTTTTTAAAAAATATTCTTTAAGGCAACATCCGCCCAAGAAACGTGGATTTTTAAAGAATATTTGTTGAGGCAACATCCACCCAAAAATCGTGGATTTTTAAAGAATATTTTTGAAGCAACATCCGCCCAAGAAACATGGATTTTTTAAAGAATATTTTTTGAGGCATCACATTGCTAAGAAACGTGGATTTTTTAAAGAATATTTGTTGAGGCAACATCCGCCCAAGAAACGTGGATTTTTAAAGAATATTTTTCGAGGCATCATCCGCCCAAGAAACGTGGATTTTTTAAAGAATATTTCTTGAGGCACCACATTGCTAAGAAACGTGGATTTTTTAAAGAATATTTCTTGAGGCACCACATTGCTAAGAAACGTGGATTTTTTAAAGAATATTTCTTGAGGCACCACATTGCTAAGAAACGTGGATTTTTTAAAGAATATTTCTTGAGGCACCACATTGCTAAGAAACGTGGATTTTTTAAAGAATATTTCTTGAGGCACCACATTGCTAAGAAACGTGGATTTTTTAAAGAATATTTCTTGAGGCACCACATTGCTAAGAAACGTGGATTTTTTAAAGAATATTTCTTGAGGCACCACATTGCTAAGAAACGTGGATTTTTTAAAGAATATTTCTTGAGGCACCACATTGCTAAGAAACGTGGATTTTTTAAAGAATATTTCTTGAGGCACCACATTGCTAAGAAACGTGGATTTTTTAAAGAATATTTCTTGAGGCACCACATTGCTAAGAAACGTGGATTTTTTAAAGAATATTTCTTGAGGCACCACATTGCTAAGAAACGTGGATTTTTTAAAGAATATTTCTTGAGGCACCACATTGCTAAGAAACGTGGATTTTTTAAAGAATATTTCTTGAGGCACCACATTGCTAAGAAACGTGGATTTTTTAAAGAATATTTCTTGAGGCACCACATTGCTAAGAAACGTGGATTTTTTAAAGAATATTTCTTGAGGCACCACATTGCTAAGAAACGTGGATTTTTTAAAGAATATTTCTTGAGGCACCACATTGCTAAGAAACGTGGATTTTTTAAAGAATATTTCTTGAGGCACCACATTGCTAAGAAACGTGGATTTTTTAAAGAATATTTCTTGAGGCACCACATTGCTAAGAAACGTGGATTTTTTAAAGAATATTTCTTGAGGCACCACATTGCTAAGAAACGTGGATTTTTTAAAGAATATTTCTTGAGGCACCACATTGCTAAGAAACGTGGATTTTTTAAAGAATATTTCTTGAGGCACCACATTGCTAAGAAACGTGGATTTTTTAAAAATTATTTTTTCATCCGCCCAACAAACGTAGATTTTTTAAAAATTATTTTTTCACCCGCCCAACAAACGTGGATTTTTTAAAAATTATTTTTTCATCCGCCAAACTAACGTGGATTTTTTAAAAATTATTTTTTTCATCCGTCCAACAAACGTGGATTTTTTAAAAATTATTTTTTTCATCCACCCAAAAAACGTGGATTTTTTAAAAATTATTTTTTCATCCGCCCAACAAACGTGGATTTTTTGAAAATTATTTTTTCATCCGCCCAACAAACGTGGATTTTTTAAAAATTATTTTTTCATCCGCCCAACAAACGTGGATTTTTTAAAAATTATTTTTTCATCCGCCCAACAAACGTGGATTTTTTAAAAATTATTTTTTCATCCGCCCAACAAACGTGGATTTTTTAAAAAATATTTTTTCATCCGCCCAAAAAACGTGGATTTTTTAAAAATTATTTTTTCATCCGCCCAACAAACGTGGATTTTTTAAAAATTATTTTTTCATCCGCCCAACAAACGTGGATTTTTTAAAAATTATTTTTTCATCCGCCCAACAAACGTGGATTTTTTAAAAATTATTTTTTTCATCCGCCCAACAAACGTGGATTTTTTAAAAATTATTTTTTCATCTGCCCTACAAACGTGGATTTTTTAAAAAATATTTTTTCATTCGCCCAACAAATGTTGATTTTTTTAAAAAAAATATTTTTTTTAAATTTGTTTCCATTCGCCTAGGAATCGTGGATATTTTTTTAAAAAATGTGGTCTAACCCACCCAAGAAATGTGGATTTTTAAAAAATATTTTTTCCTCCGCCTTATATTTTCATATTGGATGACCAAGAAATTGCTTCTAAAATTAGTAATAATTAAAAAATTAAAAATGTAGAATGAAAAATTTCTAATATTAGAAAAAGTAAGTCAAACCACAAAACTAGAAATTATTGCTTACCATAATTGTAATTAAATATCTTGTGAGTGCTGGCTCCTCAAGACCAGAAACACAACAAACCGACAAACACCAAAGCACTCTCCATGGAGACTCTTTTTATTGTGTCTTGGGATAACTGAAGTTGCTGAAAAAGATACAACAAATTTCCAGTTCAAGTCTGGATTACATCTAACCACAATGTGACTAACTGACACAGTGATTGACAAAAGAACGGAATATTTCACTCATTAGCTTCTGTTACCGCCAAGCCAACAAACAAACTGTCTAGCCTTAAGTGATTCAATAGATCACCTTTGTCTTTGCAGCCATCTTCATCCCGGCCTTGATTTAAACGATTTCAACTTTTTTCAAGTTAAAAAAAAAAAAGATGTTAACAGAAAAATTACACATTTTCACTTGGTTTGGTGGTTTTGAAAAGAAAACTACCAACAGATAGACAGAGAGTGGCACATAAAGTGACAAACACAACGACACACTGCTATTTATTTTTCGAACATCTCTGAGAAAGAGCCTCTGTGAAAGAAATTCATTCATGCTCATGCATTACTTTGCCGTTTTGGCTAATTTTCACAATTTCCATACGGCCACATTCCATGTGGTGATGCTCTGATGCTGCGGTGTCATCGATGTGGCCTATTCAAATTACACGAAAACCCCATAATGAAATGGATACCAAAGCCAAACATAAGTCAAAAGTAACAATCAATTACCACCATCAACTCTTGTATGTAAATGCCAAAGCTTGCCATATTAATTTGTGTGGTGTATAGAGATAGACTTACTAGCTTATGGACCACTGCCACAGGAAAATGCTTTCAGTTTTTGATTGAAAATATTAGAAGCCGAATAACAAGAGATTCCAATTACTTACACGGAGGAAAAAAACAGGCCTCTCTAACATATGTCTTAAACATACATATTTTGCAGCAAACATATATTTGCTTGCAATCAGTCCCAAACATAACATATGTTTGGGTTCTATACCCAAGTGTCAATTGCTCGCTCGGTGCCCGGTCTCACAATTGGGAGTGCCAAAGAAATTCTCGATCAGAGTGTTTCTTTGGACACTTATCTATTTGAACGAGCAATTGACACTTGGGTATAAAAAGATTCTTGTTGACAAGAAACAAGGGAGGTTTGAAACTATAGTCTTCCCTGCCTTACCCCTTGGTAAACATCGCCAGTTTTTTCCCACTAATAAATTAAGGTTGTTTTAATAAAATATTAAAACAACGACTATGGGATAACGCCTGACTATTTTGAAAAGCAAAATAGAAGTAGTCATCCCAAATAAAAAAACGCCAACCCCCCTAGTTTCTGTTTCACCTTATTAATTGCATCATGATTCAACCACTTCATATTGCATATCTCCATTCACACAGTCACTCCCTCTTAGTTGCACATCCACATTTAACCACGAGACTGCTCCTTTCATCCATTGTCTTTTATATTTTTTGGGAAAAATAATAAGTATATTTTTTGCATAGCCAACAAAAAAATGTTTTGGTTAAATGTCAAACATGTTTGTTGTCAGATTTACATGTAATTTTTAAAATAAATATAAAGGCCCCCACTCATTAGTCAGTCTGACTGCCAGCATTTATGGTAGTATGTGTAAATTTTTGAAATTTTGAGAATGTATGTGTGAGTTTTTGAAGACTGATGAAAATCAAAATAGTTTTGATTTCAAAATGAACCCCCATCAGTCTGGGTGAATTGTGTTTATTTTCAAATTGTCAATAAACAATTTTGAAAAACAGAAAATAATGTTGGTGTAGGAACATAAAAAACGTAGAATTCATTCATTTTTGAAGGAGAAACTCAAGATTTTTAGACTTGACTGATGGATCGTGCTACACACTTGTCAGTCACACATACAGAAAGGGTTCATCGGACCGACGGCACAGACTGATAAATGAGTGGGGGCCTTAAGGTTTAAATTGCAGTGAATTCAAATTAGTCAATATTCCAGCTCTGGCGTTTCGTTTTCTCACACATACCATGAGACAACAATGCCTGAACATCTTCAGACGAATCGCCAAACACAAGAAAAGGATTTGATAACTAACAGTCAGGGGTCCGCGTTACTGGCCCGTCGTTTTGATTTTAATGTCAACTTTTACAATTTAAAAAGTATGTATTTTCTACCTCATCTCTTTGGGTTCATTGTCAGACTAAGTTATTTATCATTAACTTAAGGCCTGGGTGCATAAGCCGCTTCGCCTGGTTGCCTTGCTTTCCTGCTTCATTCCTGACATAATAAAAATAAAAGAATAAAGAAGGCCGAGCAAATTTCGAACTGGGTTGCCCATTTCTTTTTTATTCTTTTATCAGAAGTAAGCAAGGTAAGCAGGCAAGGCAGCTTATGTACTCAGCCCTTTACTTAGCTGGCCCATTACAGAACATTTGTTCCATAGACCGAACTAAGAAAAGATCTCCAATTCTCTCTGTTTAGTGCTTCGCTTTCTGGAATACCGCGCCTTGTCATCTTTTCATCCACTTGTTTGCGACATCTTTTCTTTGGCCTGCCAATTCTGCGTGCACCGCTCGAATTCATACGCCTTTTTCGCGGGTTTATCATTGCTCATTCTTATTATATGGTCTAGCCAATAGAGTTGGGCAATCTCGTTCCTTTTGCGGTTCGATCTTTTCGGTTCCGTTCCACAAAAGGAACTAGGTCGTTCAGTTAGTTCCATAGTTTCTTTTAGTACCAACCTTTATATGTATACCGACACTCATACTCGTTCACTCAGTTCATATGGTTCTTGCTTCTTCTTCATCAAAACAAAAGAAAAATAAATTGTTTTCGGTTTTCTTCATGGTAGATTACAAATATTTGAAACAAAGTTAAGCTGAAAACAGATACAACCATGGTATAAGTAAAGAGGTAGATTTAAATGAAAAAATCTATAGAACCCTTGTTTTTCTTGAATTCCTAAAACTTCAAAATAAAAGCAACAATTGGGTTTGTTTACAATGCATTTTTTTGAGCATTTTATAAAAAACGCGAAAAATGAATGAAGAGTCAAGTTTTGTCCACATAATCGAGTTGTGAATATGATAAACTGTTTTTTTCAATGCAAATCTCACGAATTTCTTCCATACAAATGGTCTAAAAACAATTTTAAAAATCATTGAATTCGATTGTTTTTAAAATTGTTTGACATCCCAGCCAACAATTTTTGCCGATGGCTCTGATATCAGATTTTTTTCCGAGATTTCGTAACCTTTCTTTCCGATTATTTTCCGAGTGCTCTGCACAATCTCGGAAGGGAAATTTTGATTTGTTTTCTTTCCGATTATTTTCCGAGTGCTCTGCACAATCTCGGAAGGGAAATTTTGATTTGTTTTCTTTCCGATTAGTTTCCGAGTACTCTGCACATAATCTGAAAGAATTTTTGATCTGTGTATTTTTCTCGCGAGCAAAAATCCCGAACTCTGGTTGAGAGTTAATTGTATACAAACAACGCCAGTGGCAAGGGAAATTTCTTTGCTTTGTTTGCATGCTGTACCTTGTTTTTTAGTTATTTCGCAGCAGTTAAGTGAGTAAGACGTAGCGGAACAAATTACTGTGTGTTTTAAAACAAATTAAAATTGGAAGTTTGCATACACATTTTGTAAAAAGATGTTTATAATAACAAATATTGTTAATTCTATTTTAGATACGCCAATAAAGAACAACATCGTGATGACACATGGAAACTTTATTAGGAAAAGTTGTGTTTTATAATTTTGCAAACACACAATATCTGCGGGCAGCAGCAATGAATACTATTAAATCCAACTTGTTAAGATGATGAAATAAAGAATAAAAAAATTCGCATTAAACATCCGAACATTTTCCGAAATATAAATCACCGGAATTTTTTCCGATTTTCGGATAAAACCTTACGAAAATATTCAGATTTTTTCCATATATCGGATAAAATATCCGATAATCTTCCGATTTTTTTCCGAATATCGGATCAAATATCCGATAATCTTCCGATTTTTTTCCGAATATCGGATCAAACATCCGATAATCTTCCGATTTTTTTCCGAACATCGGATCAAACATCCGATAATCTTCCGATTTTTTTCCGAATATCGGATCAAACATCCGATAATCTTCCGATTTTTTACCGAATATCGGATCAAACATCCGATAATTTTCCGATTTTTTTCCGAATATCGGATCAAACATCCGATAATCTTCCGAATTTTTTCCGATTTTCGAATGTTCCTTCCGAGTTTTTTCCGAAATTGTGCAGATAATCGAAAATTCCCTTAAAATTTCCCTTTTTTTCATTCGAGTTTTTTTGCGAATTCGTTCAGAATTCGGAAAGAAACTCTAATATTCCTTCCGATTTTTTTCCGATAAAACTTTCCGAATTCGTGGGCACCTTCACACAATTTTGTTCCGATTTCTGAACGAATTCGACATCAGAATCGCATACTTGTGCAGAGTTTCGTTCCGAATTCGGAAAAAAATCGGAAAAAATTGTTAGCTGGGATATTATCCAAACACCACACACACATACACAGTTTGTTTATATTGTTTTGAAGTTTTAGGCATACTCGAATGAAAAAATTTTAATTGACATAAAGCTTTGGCTAACCTTTCTTATTAAACCATGGATACAACGTTTGATTAAAGTTTTGCGTTGGGCGTCGAGAAAAAAAAACAACAACAACAGGGCGACGACGATACCAAAGTCCAGCGTTTATCTGTTTGTCGGCATATATTTCAAATGAATTTGAATTTTTCGGCATCATGCCCAACAGTGTAAAAACGGCCAAAATGACACAAAACTTTAATCAAACGTTGTATCTGTTTTCAGCTTTATAATCGTTTTGCTAATTAAAAATACTTCAATTGTTTTTTTTTAATTCGGCAAAGATCAGTTTAGTTAGAAATGAAAAACGAAATGACACTATGAGATTTCTTATTCACTAGTAAAAGACAGGGAGAGAGAGAGAGAGACAACTGATGTTAAATGAACTGATGGAACTAACTGAAAGAGAAGAGCAAAAAGAATGGGAGAAAAACGAACGAGGGAGCAAAAGGAACTAGCTGAACCGCATAGTCGGACCTAGTACCGGTCGTTCCTTTTGTGGAGTAGTTCCTTTGAACTAGTTCGTTCCGGAACGACACAACTCTACTAGCCAACGCAGTCGCTGCATCTCGATACGTTTAACTATATTGATGTCGTTGTATAGCAGATACCACTTGTGGTTCACACGATATTCACCGTCAACGCAGATTGGTCCGTAGATCTTTCGAAGAATTTTTTTCTCAGACACGTCAAGCACTGCCTTATCTGCTTGCGCAAGTACCCAGGCTTCGGAACCATACATCAGCACGGGTAGTATCAGTGTTTTGTAAAGCGTTATTTTTGTTTGACGAGCTGTGGCTTTGTTTTTGAAGTGCTTACTTAAGCCAAAGTAGCATCTGTTGGCCAATACAATTCTTCTTTTCATTTCACAACTGATGTCGTTTGTTGTGTTTACGGCGATGCCGAGGTATACGATGTCTTTTACTACTTCAAAATTATAGGAACCAACTTCAGCAGTTGGTCCAAGCTCAATGGCGCATTGCGCATCGACACCATTAACTTTGTCTTCTCACAGTTTACCGCCAGACCCACTTTAGCAGATTCTCCTACGACCTTCATAAAGGTATCAGTTACTTCTTTTACTGATCGTCCCATGATGTCTATATTATCAGCATAAGCAAGTAACATGTGGCTATTGGTGTAGATTGTACCACTTCTTTTGACGTTTGCCTCTCGTGTAACCTTTTCCAGCAGGATGTTGAACAGATCACACGAAAGGCTGTCTCCTTGTCTGAAACCTCTTTTGGTACAAAACTCTACGGAGAGGTTCTTTCCTATTTTAACAGAAGATCTTGTGTCAGTTAGAGTAATTTTACAAAGCCGAATGAGCTTTGCGGGGATACCAATTTCAGACATGGCTTGGAATACCTTTGAACGTAGCGGGCTGTCGAAGGCTGCTTCATAATCGACAAAATGATGGTATGTGTCGATCTGCATCTCTTGGGTCTTCTCCAGGATTTGCCGTAGGGTAAATATTCGGTCAATGGTGGACTTGCCAGGTCTAAAGCCGCATTGGTATGGTCCAATTAATTCGTTGACCATGGGCTTTATTCGTTCGCACAATATCCCTGACACTATCTTGTAGGCGATAGGGAGAAGACTTATGTCCCAATAGTTGGAGCATAAAGTCTTATCTCCTTTCTTGTGGACGGGGCACAGGATACTCAGGTTCCAATCGTTGGGTACTTGTTCTTCCTGCCAGATGGAGCTAACTAGCTGATGCATACACCTTATCAGCGTGTCGCCTCCGGTTTTGAACAGCTCGGCTGGTAAGCCATCGGCCCCTGCTGCCTTATTATTCTTCAGCCGGTTTATTGCTGTCCTTACCTCATCTTGGCTGGGCGGTATACATTCAATACCATCTTCTGGGATTGGGACTGTGGTATCTTCGTCGTCTTCGCTGCTATTGGATACCAACAGATTTGAAAAATGTTCTTTCAATATCCTGAGTACACTATCTGTATCAGTAACCAAATTACCTTACTGGTCTCTACAGCAGGGATAGGCGATGTGCGCTTACTGAGAGCAAGTGAGCATACATTTCAATGCATTTTACATTGAAGTTTTCTCTCACTTGCTCTCAGTAAGCGCACATCGTCTATCCCTGCTCCACAGGAGTTTGATGTTTCACTCTTTGGTAGAATTTTCGGACTTCATTCTGGCTCCTGTACATCTCGATTTTTTCACACTCCCGCTTTTCCATCTCTCTCATTTTCCTGTGGAAAAGACGTTTCTCCTCTCTCCTTTTCTCCCGATACCTCTCTCGTAAAGTAGCCGCATTTTTCTCTTCGGTAGCAGCACGACACTCCTGGTCATATCATGGATTCCTTGGTGGAGGTCTCTGGTATCCAAGTACTGATTTTGCGGCTGTTTGAATGGAGTGGGCCATGTTTTGCCATTGTTCTGATAAGTTATGGGGACGAGGAGTGCTTTGATTAAGCAGTTAAGCCAGTTGAGTGGAATATTCTGTGGCTTTCTTTTGTGATTGCAGCTTACCGATGTCTAACTTTCGTGTTGTGTCTGTTCGTACTTTGTTTGCTACGTTTGACCGGGTGCGTACCTTTGCTGCAACAAGGTAGTTGTCCGAGTCTATGTTTGCACCTCGGAACGATCGTACATCCAACACGCCTAGTATAATTTTAATGTCATGGGCAGGGAAATGGTCATAATTTTCTTCTAAGCGCTCGTAAAATATATCTTTGGTCTGTTCACCCTTGCCTTTAGTGGGAGCATGAGCGCAAATAAAGCTGATGTTGAAGAATTTTGCTTTTAATCGAATTGCAGCGAGTCTTTCATTCACTGGGGTGAAGCTGGAGACCAGATGTTTTAACCTCCGACCAACGACAAATCCGCAACCAAACTCATGCTTTGTGCCATGGCAGCTACAATAGAGTGCGTCACCTTTAGGTGTTGTTGTGACGCCTTTCCCTTTGAATCGTATTTCCTGTATGACAGTAATGTCGGCCTTGTACTTTTCAAGTACATCTGCCAATGCGTAAACTGCACCTTCTCTATAAAGAGTGCGAACATTCCAGGTGCAGATTCGCAGATCATGGTCCTTAAAACGTTTGCGGGGTTCGTCAACTTTAGAGGGGTTTGTTTTTCTTTCGTTTTTTCATAGTAGGCTGTTTTTTTCTAGGGGAGGGTTACTAACCCCACGCCCAAACCCAAGTTTTTAACGTTCTTATGGGTGAACGCGCGGCACATGTTAGCTCACTACCTTTAACGGGTGTTAAAGGCAGTTCCCCAGGTGACACCACGGGGAGGTCAGTGTCCACTTGAGATGAAAGAGGGACCAAGATAAATCCTGGGCTTTGCCATGTTAAAACCGGTCAGGACCGTTGCTTGGTATCTTCCATCCCCTACGTCACCCAACAAATTAATAACAGTAATCTTAATACCAATCATCAGGTTTCCAACGGTATCCGTTCGTCCAATACCAAACTGTACCAAACTTATTACCATTTACTACTATTCGTACCCATAAGTATGATTTTCCAAAACTGCTTCAACCGTCACTTTTACAGTAATCTTAATTAAAAATTTCAGTATTCCAGCTCTATCCGTTCTTGATTCCCATATCAAATTTCAAGATTCTAGCTATAGCCGTTCAAAATATTCAATTGGTACAACATTTAGTAACTTTTAGTGCTTTTCGTACACTTATCTCACCCCTAAACACCAACAGCAACCCATTATTTTTTACTTACTTACGTGGTCCACTACAGAACATTTGTTCTATAAGACGAACTAAGATTTTCACTCCTTTCTATTCATTGTTTTTCTTTTTTAATTTTGAATATTATAATTGTTGATGACATCTTTCATTTTTTACTCCATCGGAGCCTTGATTTTCCAGTTCTGGTTGTACCGCTTTTCCCTTCCTCTCTCTTTCTCCTGGTTTGTTTCTCGGTGCGCGTTGCTACTTATTGTAGTGTAGACGTATATACGGCGCATTATTCTCTTCGGTAGCAGCACGATACTCTTGGTTTGGATTTCCAGACAGGTCCAAAGACATTCTACTCTCCAATATTGGCATTAAAATCGTCTAGAATAATTTGAATGTCCTACACGCGGAGAAAAAATATTTTTCGCTTTTGTTGGAACAACAATATCTATTTATGGTCCAACCATTCATTTGTTTTTTTCAAGTATTGCAATTGCAAATCCAAAAATACCATCGTTTGCTCCAAACATACAAAACAAAAACAACTTGCAAAATTCCTCAATATTGTAAAAATCATTGATAATATATATGGTGGTCACTATCATAATCTAGAATTTTTACAAAATCTATTGTCAGCCCAGAAAAACTTTTACTGTAATTTTTGATTTGATCATATATAATTCTCATATACACTTTCCACATAATTTTGGTACAAATGCCACGTATAATATTATGAGCATGACACAATTACCCAGATAGTGGAATCGTAAATTACACCAAAAAAAATTTTTATAAAGGGATTTGACATTTCATATTCGAACAGCTGGTGTGATACCACTACCTTGGTAATTGTGCCTTGACAACAATTTTACAACAACAACATAATTTTATGGGAACTAAATGTCAATGGCAACATTTGAATACAAAATAGTTCAGAAAAAAATTACAAGAAATAAATAAAACGATTTTTTTATTATTTATTTATTTTGTTAATAGATGATTACAAATTTTTCATACATAAATTATTTATTACTACATAATATTCGTTTCTTGTAATTTACATCTAAATTTGGCTTAGCATTTTAGCTGTTAGACATATTTTTGTTACTTCAGTAGATCCAAAGACAACTTCTTACATTTGTTGCTTTAGATATTATATTCATTGAGTATAAGATTTCTATATTTAAAACAAACTGTAAGATACTTATATAAAAATATATAATTCTCACCATTCAAGACATACAATACTTCATTTTCATCAAGGACATTCTTTCCAAAGTATATTTTCCTATATTCAGAATAGATAGGGCATACCCCGATAAAGTGAGCTGTATTTTCAATTGCATTCATATTACATCATGATACAAAGAACATTCGTGTTGTTTCTTGTGAAACATTTGGAATTCAAATTGAGTAGACCTCCTCTGGCTTTTATAATCCAGCTTGTCATATTTGTGGACAGATTGTTGGTAAGATTTGCCATTTGTGTATATTCTAATTTGCCATACAAATCGTGGAATTGTGAATTTTCGGCATTGTTACGTGCTTCACTGTACTCCTTTAATTGTAATGCTACAATTACATCCTTCCAATACATACTTAATGGAGTGTTCGGATTGGGAGGATGATATTGTATTTGTTGACATAAATCAAACCATTCCTTCGCCCAAAAAATTTTTTCTTCAATAATTCTTTCCGCGAGAATTCGAGGTAATCTTTGAGAGCTTAGTCCTAAAACCCTGTTTATGTACCAGAAGTGCATTTTTAACGTATCAAGATATAATGTGGATAGACCAGTCTCTAGATGAATCATATAGTTAGGGGTATTATTAGGGAGCTTTAACATTTTTTTAATAAAAAATCTTAGCAATTTTTCAACTTCTTCATGCTTTTCAAATCCCCAAATCTGTGCTGCGTAAACCATAATAGATCTGGAGCACGCATTAAAAATTTTCAGTTTATTGTTTTTTGATATTTTTGGATGGGATACGTACTTAGACCAAGATGAGTTGATTGCCATTTTTGAGGAGATAAGTTTTGTTTCTAAATGAGATTTGAACGATAAATTGTATGTTAGATCAACACCAAGATAGACATATCTGTTCACAATTTCAATTTCTTGGTTGTCATAATACCATTTTAAATTTGCAGATATTCTAGTGGCTCTTCTGAAAACGAGTATTTTTGATTTCGTTAAGTTTACTTTCAAATGCCATTGAAGGCAGTATTCATGGAGAGCATTTATCATTTGCTGCACATGTGTTGGCGTATCGGATAAAATCACAATATCGTCTGCATAAAGCAGAACTTTAATTGTAGTCCCCGCGACATTGACTCCCCCCGGTAAAACATATGGTAAATCATTTATATATAATGAGAAAAGGGTAGGACTAAGTATGCAACCTTGTTTTACCCCGGAGTTAACAGAGAATGACTCTGAAAACGTGTAACCATCCCACACTTTAGTTGATGTATTATCGTATAGACCCTGTAGAATTCGAATAAGCTTTGTAGATAGTCCCATACTTGAAAGTTTAAAGAAAAGACTGTTTCTGGGAATCAGGTCGAAAGCTGTGGAAAAATCCACGAAGAAAGCATAAGTATGTTTATTGTAGGTATTGTGGAGATATACAGTATTAACAAGATTAAAAATATTGTCTACCGTAGAATAGTTTTTCCTGAATCCTGCTTGGAATTCATTGAGTACATCTTTTCTGGTTACCCAACTTGTAATACGGTTTAACAAGATGTTATTAAAAATTTTTGAAATGGTATTCATAAGCGACAAGCCTCTATAGTTTGTCACAACATTAGGATCACCTTTCTTGAAGAGTGGTATCAGTATAGACTGCTTGAAAGATGTTGGTATGTCTTCAAATAAAAATATCTTATTGAAAAGGGTTAGGACATCAGTTAGTAGGCAGTGGGGTGCATTCTTATAGAATTCATAGGGTATGCCGTCTTGGCCAGGTGACTTATTCGCCTTTAGCCTTTTTGTTACATATATCAATTCACAGAACTCAAAAGGAGAATCTAATTAGGGGTCTACAAAAAACGGGAGGCACCATTTTATAGATTGTTCATCATTACTAAGTTGCAGAATACGTTCAAAGTGAAGTTTGAAACTATCAGAGCTAATATTACCTTTCGGTTTATATTCCTGTGTTTTTAAGGACTTAGAAACGCGCCACCAGTCCTTACTGCATTTTATTTCATCCAATTGTTTAAGATTGTTGTCATAAAACAACTGTTTTTTCTTGGAACATAAGTTCCGGAATTTTTTTCTGGAAAGGAAATAGTTTTTTCTATTTAATAAAGTGTGAGATCTTCTATATTTTTTTTTAAGTTTTTTATCATGGTCGTTCTAAGGCGATAGCATCCCCAATCAAACCATTTTTGTTGAGGTTCAAAAACCGATTTATTGCGTTTTACGATGTTTGCTTCTTTAATTTTAGCAACAATTTTTAAAACCATATCATTTACCGTATTATTTGATGAACACAATTGATTTGTGGGGAGAGAAGAAAGATTTCGTTTATAGAGTTCCGCATATATACTGTTCCAGTGAAGTTTTTGTACTGGAAGTTGGTTCGTATCAAAATCTGATTGACTACTTTTTAAAATTCTAATTTCCAAATGAAGAGGCATATGGTCCGAGAAGGCTTTGAGATCCACACTTAGTCTATCGACAAATTGCAGAAAATTAAATGAGCATATATAATAATCTATTACGGAACTTCCCATTACTCCACAAAATGTAAAATTACCTTCGGTGTCACCTCTAGTTCTACCATTTAAAACGATTCCTCCAACATCTTCGATCATTCTCAGTAACTTTCTACCATTAGCGTTAACCGATATGTCTTTTGACCGACGACATTCATTTATATGTGGAAGACTGATAACCAAGTTTTCATCTAGAGTCTGCTCTGTGCCAATTCGTGCATTAAGATCACCTACAATACAAAAGTTTTCTGGACTAAACTCTTTTAAAAAGAGGTCTAAAATATCTGAATCCATTTTCCATCTTGTACAGTTTAAATATGAAGGGATGAAATAGAAAACACAACCATTGATATTTGCAGATAATACAGTATAATCCATTCTATTAAAAAATTCTAATTTCAGATTACTTTTAATATCCTTCTTAAATCCATAAAGGCAGCCACCACTTGCACGGCCAGCGCGATTTATTTTAGTAGCTTCTATCCAGTGGGTATAGTAATTTTTGAAAAACGAAGAAAAGTATGGTATTTTATTGCTTTCTACGTGGGTTTCGAATAAAAAAAAGATCTCAAATTTATTAATATACGTTAAAAAATTTCCAAAATTTATCGCTCTTTGAAGATTTGAAACATTGTATGCTAAAACATGGTACGATGCGTATTGCTATTCTGAGGTAGAAGTGTGAGTATAACCAATGTTCTTATAACTATCTTTAGAAATTACATCGAAGACATCATTGCCAAGTATTTCACGTAAAAAAATAGCATCGCTGTTTGTATGGGCAATTATTTTCCCTTGCGACCAATAAAAACGTTTATCATTAATGTATATTGAGAATTCAGCCAAACGAACGTTAACGTCATTTCTTCTTTGCAAAACTTCCTTTTTGATTCGTCTAATATTAAACCTGGTATTTTGCTCGCTTTCGGTATAATCGCGCTGAATAAAAATTCTTTTTCCGTTTAAGTTTTTCTTTGCTGCCAATATCTTTTGTGCTTGGTTGCATGTTTCAAGACTGAATACGTATAGTCTACCTGATGCCACCATCCTCGTACTAGTTACACCAATATCCACTTTCAGTTCATTTGAGCATATTTTTATGAACTCTTTTCTGACAATTGAGGCTGTAGAGCAAGATAGGCCGCTCACGACAACGATTTAAAATTTAATTCTAATTGGCATCGAAATTACTCTATACATAATAGCTGTGTCTTTTTACGTGATAATTAGTAATAATTATTACTAATGTTGCAGATTTTGACAGTTGCATAAAGGAAAAGTTGCTGAAAAAAAATGTTTCAGCAACATTTAGTAAGTAAAAAGACACCCCTAATGTGATACGTTCTACACTTCATATATTTATTGTGCGGTACTGAAAAGAACAGATTGGACACCTATTTATTAAATGTTGGAATATTCTAATATATTCTTACAATTCAATTTATAAAAAAAGTTCAAAGCCGTATGATTGTCACTTACACCTTAAGCGGGGTACACACGATCAGTTTTGACTGTCGATTTTTCGAAAATATCGATAAGTGTCAAACTATCCAGCAACCACATGGCCAGGTTTAACTAAAATGACGACAAATTGAATGAAGAAACATAACTACTCCATTGCGCTCATCCTCCAAGCACCTACCCAACATAAGGAATACCATAAATCCACAAAAATATGAAAAGAAAACATAAATTACGACCAAAAACACTTCTCAGATTGTGATGTAACTCAACTATCAAAACACAAAGAAGAATGAGAAAGAAGAAGCAAATAAAAACAAGAATCTCATGGTGTACATACTCAAAAAAAAAAGAACAAAGATGAAATAAAATAAAAAAACACAAAGATAAAAGAGCTCATACAAACAAAACTCACCAAAATTGTTTTTTCACCACGGCATCAAATACCGAGAGAAGAGAATAAAATTTTTGAGGAAAAGAGAAAAAAATTGTCCAGCCGACAAAAACTATTGTTGGATATGACAACAACTATTGTTGGATATATCAAAAACAATTGTTGTATGTAACAAAACGATTATTGGCCTCACCATACTACATGCAGAATCTAACAATATCTTTACAATACATATTTTGATCTTCGAATATTGTTGGATCAATCATATTTTTTTCTCCGCGTGCAATAAAAAGTAGTCGTAAAGTTCTACCGATATCAAAAATGTTGTCAACCTTTATTTGAGCTTTCATAATTTTGCGTTTTAATGTTACCGATTTTTGTTGGTAACTCCAAAAATGAGTTAGAGAATCGCACTACAGGTTGGAATATGGACTACATATATCGGATTTTTAGCACACTTCTCAAATATATATATAATTGTTCCACAAACATCCCAGATGGGACAAGGGAGATTTCTCTCATATCAATGAGTGTACCCTGATTCATATTAGGTCAATGATATGGCACCTACTGTTTTTTGCCGAGTCCGAATGGCGTGTTCTAAGACACCACTTGTAGAGAAGTTATACGTGGCTGAAATACTCAGGAAATGTCGCCAACATCACTGAGGGGTATTTTGTCACCGTTAAAAATTTGATGTTACCTGGCTTGGGAATCGAACCCACGACCTTTAGCGTGCAAGGCAGGTGTGCATACCATTGCACCACGGTGGCACTTTTCATTTTTTTCAGAGACAAGCCCATACTTAATGAAATAATAGACCAAAAGTTCTGAATGACCTTGTCAGCACCAACTAAAATGACTAATGAGCAGGTAACTTACGAACGGAGTGTACAATTGGTCGGCATTTTGCTCATCGTGAAATTTCTGCTAAATCGAAATCAATTTTGTTAGCTAGACATAAGCATTTATACGCAACGTCCACAATCGTTATGATAAATACTGCAAGCTACAAAATTCTGAAAACCTCCTAAATACATAATACAATAATTTCGGTTCACACAGGCTGAGGGTATATCTTCGTTGGCAAACCCGACTGAAAATCCAGTCTAAATAGATTTTAAAATACCAATAATACACATTTGCCTTTAGAAGTAACGACTCAATAGTCCCCATCGATTCCGTGTGTGCAAAATAAGTTATTCGCGGTTAAATACCAAGTACTACAAGTTTGGTTTTTATGATTTTTACCTAAAACGAACCATTTATTAGATATAGCGATTCTAAGAGACACATAATTTATACGCACATACATACATATATGGGAAATGTGCGTATATTCAGGAGAACCTGCTAAATAACTGGCGACATTTCCTGAGAGCTGGCAAAAAATCGATGGCGTTATCGATAAAATCGATTATGTTTTTAAAATTAAATATCGATAGATATTTTTGCCTATTGATATTATCGGAACAAAAACCCCGTAGTCGTTTGTAAGAATACCAAGAAAATCATTGACATTTCCGCCATTTTCATCTCCAAATTAATGGTGTTCACAATATAACGATAATATATAGCAATCCATATTTTAAAATATTATATCGAAAATATCTAATGTTGGGAACATCGATGGTTTGCCAGCTCTAGTAAACGGCATTGAATATTTCGAAGTGAATTCCAAGTCTTCCTAATTTTATCTATAGAAAGGAGCTAGTCATAATGTTATCACTTCCCATATTCAAAAAATTAGACAAAATTACTAACTTTTGTGGCAGAGGAAATTGTTACACACTATACAAAATATATTTTGTTCCGGTAATTTCTAATAATTATTTTAATAATTTTATGTACGAAAACAATTTACTTTCATTATTTAATTATTTATGTATATTCCCGTGATGAAGACATCAGCTAAGTTGTGTAACAAACAAAATTAACCTGGCCACAAACCAGTAGGTGTCAGAGTTTTTTTATCTTTAAAAAATATGTTGCTTCCAACAGTTAACTCCTGTGAAAGCATCATCACTTTCAATTCCGAAGAGAGTATTTCTAACTGATTACCATAACATGGCTTTGGAAACAAATTTATAATTAACCGAGAAAAAATGTTGACTTCACCAAATGGTATGCCGCAAATATGTACGATGTAGAGCCTAAACCAATCACCTGCCAGGTTGGCTTAGGCATTTTGGATAGGTGCATGATATATCATAATGGACCACATCATAATTTCACAACAATATCCATAGCCAAGCCATTGCACACATACTGCATAGATATGCAAAAGATTATGCAAAACTCATCATGAAAATACCAAAAAATGCAACAGCAGCAATGGTTGGAGTGCAAGCAACAAAAAACATTGCATGATTTGAAAACATTGAAATATTTTGAAAAATATATTTGTTTTTGTACGCCAACAATATCTCATGGTTTTTAGAGATGCATCTAAAAACATCATTTTATGGCTAAACGAAAAGGCCTTTAACCTGTTTGGCCAAAAAAAAGAAACACAGCGGAGCAGATGCATTGAAGCTCAATCATTATTTTTTCTTTGGTATGAGACTGCCACAGATGATACTCTTCAGTGAAGGATGTCCAAAATATGTACGTGGCGCCCAATGACATCTGGTATGAAGCAGTTTACAATCGCGCTAAGGTACGAACTAATTCTAATGTAGTTCCGATATTTCTTTACCTGACATGACATAATCGAGAATGTCATAAAGCATATGCGCCTTAAAGGTGAGAACACACTGAAAAATTCAGGAAATCAAAGATCGCATTTATTTTAGGTAGTACCTGGCCTTTGATCATTTACATGAAATTGAGCGTAAAACAAACAAGTTTCTACTTTAAGGTCTCGGTACATAAGCAGATTTGCCCTTTAACTTTTAGTCTTTTAACCAGAAATAACATAAGCAATGCAGATTATGTTTTGGCCTTAAGACTTGGCGATCTTATAAGCGTTCTTAACATTTTTCAATCATAATTTTGCGATTTATTTTCGTCAATCCAACGCCATCTCTGGTGGTAGTAGTCGAAATCAGCAAGGGTATTACCTTAAGGCACGTCCTTGTCTTCAAATCTATTTGGCTTTCGCAAATACCGATACCATAAAAATTGACAACTTATGGCTGGTAGACAACTTCATTGTAGTGAAGAAAATGGCGCCCAAATTGTCTACCCCAATTAAGTATTCCCTGGCATTAAACTAATTACAATGCCGTTTCATTCCTCAATTACTTCAACCTGCCACACATCATGACCATCGATAATCTCTGTGGATTATCTCCACGAATTTCCCCAATGTAATACAAAGCGATATCTGCTAAAACATTTGTCTTCAAAACTTTTTATGGTCAACAAACGCCCGTCAATTAATTTCCAATTTAAAATCCTTTCCAAAGGAATCATTCGCACACTATGCTTTCAATCATAAATCATTCAATTAATGTTCCCAAACGTCAATCAAAGTCAAATTGCGCTCACATAAAATGAAACATGATTTGAAATGGCTGCCTGCTTACGGTAAAATTGTAACATAATTCAAACAAATACTTTGAATGAAATAAAGAAACAAACAATTCTCTGGCGATTTTAAAGTGATCGTATTTAGGAAAAAAACTGAAAAATTACGTGGAAAAACGTGATCAACAAGTGGAAGGTTTTTTCATAGTTTTTTTTTTCGTTGTCTTTGTTTGGAGTTTAATTACAACACCGTTTCATCTTCAATAACTTTGGAACAAAAGCCATGACTGATCGTAATGGTAACGTCAATATTACTTACTGGGGCAAACAGCTAAGCAAGTCACAAGTTGCATCAATCATGGCAAGAAATTACAGTGGCAGATTTTTGTGGCTCGTTGATTTTTTAGAATATTTTGGAGGCTTGTGCATTGTTTAAGAATATTTTTGAGGCACGTGGATTTTTTAACAATATTTTTGAGGCTCGTGTTTTTTAACAATATTTTTGAGGCTCGTGGATCCTTTAAAAATATTTTTGAGGCTCGTGGATTTTTCTAAGAATATTTTTTAGGCTCGTGGATTTTTTAAGAATATTTTTGAGGCTCGTCGATTTTTTTAAGAATATTTTTGAGGCTCGTCGATTTTTTAAAGTATATTTTTGAGGCTCGTGGATTTTTTAAAAATATTTTAGAGGCTCGTGGATTTTTTAAAAATATTTTAGAGGCTCGTGGATTTTTTTTTAAATATTTCAGAGGCTCGTGGATTTTTTTAAAAATATTTCAGAGGCTCGTAGATTTTTTTAAAAATATTTCAGAGGCTCGTGGATTTTTTTAAAAATATTTCAGAGGCTCGTGGAATTTTTAAAAATATTTCAGAGGCTCGTGGATTTTTTTAAAAATATTTCAGAGGCTCATGGATTTTTTAAAAATATTTCAGTGGCTCGTGGCTTTTTTTAAAAATATTTCAGAAGCTCGTTGATTTTTTTAAAAATATTCAGAGGCTCGTGGATTTTTTTAAAAATATTTCAGAGGCTCGTGGTTTTTGGTGAGAATATTTTGGAGGCTCGTGGATTTTTTAATAATATTTCAGAAGCTCGTTGATTTTTTTAAAAATATTCAGAGGCTCGTGGATTTTGGTGAGAATATTTTGGAGGCTCGTGGATTTTTTAATAATATTTCTGAGGCTCGTAATTTTTTTTTAAAATATATCAGAGACTCGTGGATTTTTTAAAAATATTTCAGAGGCTCGTGGATTTTTTAAAAATATTTCTGAGGCTCGTGGATTTTTTCAAAAATATTTTAGAGGCTCGTGGATT